>NC_138191.1:63649880-64074880 GCF_964194105.1 Spermophilus citellus | reverse complement strand
GACCAGCACAATTGTAGAGGAGAAAAGTTTATTTAGAGGCTCATGGTTTCAGAGGTCTTAGTCCATAGAAGGCCAGTTCCATTCTTCTGGGCTCAGGGTGAGGCAGAACATCATGGCAGAGGAGTGTGGCAGAGGGAAGCAGCTCACATGATGATCAGGAAGCAGAGAGAGACTCACTTGCCAGATACAAATATGTACCCCATGTACCCCATAGCCACGCCCCAATGCCCCACCTCCTCTAGCCGCACCCCACCTGCCTTGAGTTACCACTTGGTTAATCCCTATCAGGGGGTTAATTCACTGATTGGATTAAGAGTTTCACAACTCAATCATTTCTCCTCTGAACCTTCTTGCGTTGTCGCACACGTGAACTTTTGGGGGACACCTCACATCCAAACCATAGCCCTGTGTTTGGAAAGCAAGAATGTACTGTTAATTCTACCTAGCCTCTACTGATTTCCAGCTACTAAATCCAAACCTTTCCTGAGAATTGTCATCATGGTCCTGATGTACCAGTAACATGTAAAACCGGGACTATTCTATTGTCTTCAAAACTGAGTACCTGCTCTGTTCCAAGCCCCAGAGAGACAAAGAGGAGGACAGGCCGATGGAGACCTCTGTGAAAAGCTCTCTGCTGTGCAGTAGCCCTCCCCCTCCTCCCCATCCTCGCTCTCCTGTCCCCTCAAAGCCTCTTGTCGCTCTTCTTAATAGTTTCTGAAAAGTTAACAGAGTGAAAAAAACAAGGTTTAGGCACCCATCATAAAGAGCATATAAATACATATTTTGTAGCTTCAGCAACTTGGATTTGTTTCAATTTTCTTCAAGTGAGGGAAAAATAAACATCAAGAGCAAAACAGAGAGACATTTCTCAGGCCAGCCTCTGTCCACTTTTGAGAAAAGTCCTTCCCATTCAGTCAGAATCACGTGCTGAGGGAACGGCCACTAAAGAACACTCTGGAGTAGACCCCTGGGACGTTTTTGGCTTAGGGTCCTCCTAAGATCTCAATCTTTCTCAATGCATGGCCAGACAAAACAAGAAACTATCTCAGCAGGACTTCTTTAGACTCTGATGAGTTGTAACCTGGTGGTCTGGCCTAGGGTAATATAAGCAAAACTCCTTTGAAATCCCAGTTCTGCCAGCCCATCTGGGGTGTTACTTAGTGTCTTTAAGCCTCAGTTCCCTCATCTGTAAAATGGGGCTAATCATTGTCCCTATCTCATGGGGGTTGTTAGGAGGATGGCAAAGCATTTAAAACCCACTTGTACAAATAGGTTGTCCCCCAAAGTGGTCTCCCCAGTGAAGCTCTACACCTTTTATAATTGAAAATGACTTTTGAGAAGACTAAGTAAGGAAAGGTATATGAAGTCAAGTGGCTAGCAGAAGAGTACAAAAGAGTAGCCCCCTGCTGTTCTCCAGCCCCATTTCTGGCCTGTCTCAGGACTGGGCACATGGTCAAGGCAATGTATGTACTGATCAGGAAAGCCTAATCAACTGCCAGGCTTCCTGGACCTCAGGGTTTATGTTCTTGCTTTGCAAGGAGAAGTGGTTCTGATTTCAGAACTGGTGAGGGGAGATGCAATTTTCCTTATTTACTAACATTTACTTGAACTGGAGTCTGGGACACCCAAAATATGTTATGAATCAGTCAGAGAATAACAAGATCCGCAGTACTGTACAGATTACTCACTAATTTGACATTTGGGGAATTTTTGCAAAATGTTAGGGAACATTTGACAAGATGCAAATTGCTATATCCATAAAGTACATTTGACTCGGAGGATGGGTGGCTCTCCCCCCGCCCCAATGTGGTCACATCCATTCCCAGCACCAGCTGTTGCATCCTGACAGAGTGGCTTGTTTTATTTTTCTCTTCTGAAAGAGAATGTTGGAACTTTTGCTCTGAAAACATAATAACAAAAATTCATTGAGCACATACTGTGTGTCAGGTATCTCTTGTCATTGTTTGTCTCATGTAGTCTTCAGAATAATCTTATCTGCTCTGTTTTATTGCATTGCTATTGTTCCAGAGAAGAGGCTGGGCTTCAGAGGGGTTAAGCAACTTGCATAAGGACACACAGCTATGCAATTGCTAAGCTCAAATTTGAACCTGGATTCAAATCTCCAATATTTGTCCTCCAATTCAGCATGCTTCCTCCACACTAACATCATAAGTTCTTATTGGTGGGGTAGAAGTAAAGAAAAGTTTCTTGGCAAACCCTTAGTTTTAAACAACTGGTCCTGAAAAAAATGTGTTCTACTCTGTTTTGTATTGAGACCAGAATTAGAAGATAATCTAGAGCTTTGAAGAGATTTCTCTTATCATGACATTGTTTTCAAAGTCAAGCAAGGAAGACTGTTAAGGGAATCAGAACTCCCTCCTGGGCCATCCTGGGCAGGGAGACTTGCCCTCCTGTCAGACAGTTCCCCCCAACTTCCTGTTGGCTACAGATGAACAAAGGGCTTTGGGTGTGAGGAAAATAGGATGCTCAAGAAACAGGAATAGGGATCTTGGGGGAAGGGGACCCCTTGTGTGGAAGAGGTTCCATGCAGAGGGCCCCTGGGGAGGTGCTATACACATCAAAAGAGCAAATAAACACCTCCCGGTTCCAAAGGCACACTCTTCAGTCATCATTTCAAATGAAAGGAAAAAATAATAGGGAATAAGAAACTCCTAGGATTTTCCATCTTTCCCTGCAACTGTTCTTTAATGACTTTGTAAGTATGTCGGGCCTGCCCAAAGGAATGTTCAGTTTCTCAATGTAAACAACCTGATTCTTTGTCCCAAACAGCCTTGTATTTTGCTGAGTGCTTAATAAATGCTTGTCGAAATGAAGATTTTGCTGGAACAAATCCATCCTGTGGATTTTAATACTTGAAATATTGATAGTGACTAAGTTTCCTCCTTTTCTGTTTAGAAGCATTTAGAATAATTTTTTTTAAAAAAAATTGATGCTATAAAAACATATATATATCCATCTCTAATATCTTGCGGGGGGGGGGGGCAGACTAGAATAGATGTTTCCCATCTTTGTGACCACATAAATGCCTTTTAATTGTCAAAAAATGTTCATGGGCCCCTCCATATGGTCATCTATTCCTCTTAATCACTATTAACTGGATAAAAAGCACCATGATAAAATGCTTCTGCATTAATTTTTATTTTATTCATTTCAACAGCATCTATAAACTGTAAAGAGAAGAGGAATGCAGTTTGTGGCCTCTTATTGGCCCCATTCACCAGCAGCACATGGCACTTGCATAGATTTGGGCCACAATCCTATGAACCAACAGGGGTGGACAGAGAGTGGGCGTGGCTCCAGCTGGGAAGTCAGCCTGACCAGGGGGTTGGGGGTCTTGGTTTCTCTTCCCCAACTTTCTTTTCTATACAGTTGAAAGCCACAGCAATGTCAGCAGCTGTAACTCCATTAAAAATGCTAATTTCAGGGCTGGAGCTGGGGCTCAGTGGCAGAGGGCTTGCCTCGCACATGTGAGGCACTGGGTTCGATCCTCAGCACCACATAAAAATAAATAACAAAATAAATATTGTGTCCATGTATAACTAAAAAAATATTTTTTAAAAAATGCTAATTCCAAAAGCAAACTGGTAGATGCTTGGGTTAATTTTTCTGGCACCTAATCACTCTAGAATTGATCCAAGTAAAACTGGACATCGCACACTGTCCACAAGGTCTAATGTCCTCCTCAGAGGTAAAGGGCCAGCAAAGGCTAGTGAATCAGTGCCACGTGGGTAATTGGGAGGCGTTGGTACGAAGTCTGGGTCTCTTTCTGATTGGCTGGTGGAGTGACTTCAGATCACTGGAGTGCTCCAAGTTCATCTGTAAAATGAGGTTGACTTAGATGATCTCTGAAGTCTCTCGCAAGTTTTGTATCCCACAGATCCTTAGAGTGACCCTGAAGCACCCAAGTCATCTTGTTAGGTGCAAGGTGCCATGGAGCTTCTCACCATGCCAAGCCACTATCTGCCAGGGACCAGCTCGGAAAGCCTGTGCTCAAAACATTGCTTTGGGTATCTTGGGAGAGGAGACTTTCGTTTTTAGTGTCCTATTATTAACCTTTTTCCAAGCTCTGTTTTCCAAGTTTAGGTCGGCTCATCAGAGTTGAACATGGACTGTTTGGATTTTTGCCCAAGCTGTTCTCCGAGCCTGATAGCACATTCATTACTCCCTACCCATGGTTTCTGCTAAATGACCTCGTTAGTGCTCTAATTACATGTTGCTCTTCAGAAAGCTGGGGGTGGGGGTGGATGAGTTAAGGAAGGCTGAGTACTGAGATGGAGTACATTGTAAACACCCTGAATGACGCCTACCTTCCCTGGCCTGATTACCCAGGGGGAGTTGGAAGGGAGCTTTGTGCTCTCTCTCATCTTCCTCTGTCAATACACATGAAAAGATAATAGTAACAGGTACCCAAAGTGTTGGTAGTAGTTGGTAATAGCTGGATGGTGATATTTTTGCAAAATAAATTATGTAGAACCAGAGAATAAAAACAAAACAAAACAGTAAAACCAACCAGAGATCAAAGAAATGAAGACAAGTTTTCTTTTGAGCACCTACTAGGTGCTCATGTAACTTTTTTTTTTTTAAAGAGAGAGTGAGAGAGGAGAGAGAGAGAGAGAGAGAGAGAGAGAGAGAGAGAGAGAGAGAGAGAGAGAATTTTTAATATTTATTTATTTTTTAGTTCTCGGCGGACACAACATCATTGTTGGTATGTGGTGCTGAGCATCAAACCCGGGCCGCACGCATGCCAGGCGAGCGCGCTACCGCGTGAGCCACATCCCCAGCCCTCATGTAACTTTTTGTTTATCTTGTCCATAATAGGATGGACTGGTTATTATGCTAGATTCACTGATGGAAGAGAGGGTTCCAGGAGGTTTAAGTATTTTCCAAGGTCACAAAGCAAGTATATGGCAGAGTTAAGAATTCAACTCAAGTATGTGTGACTCCAAATTCCCATATTCCATGTCATCTATTTATTCATTAATTCATTCAACAAATACACTCTGACCTCAATTCTATGGCAAAGTATAATCAGATAGCTTAGAAGTTTCTATACTACTATTCAAACTTAATTCTACAGGTTCCTCAGATGAATCTAAACTTAGTGATGTATTCTTCCATTATCATCTTTTTTTGTCCTTTCAGACTTCTCATTCTCCTTATTTAGAGGTAAGACCACAGATCTGAGATTGAGAAACCTGAAGGTATATTTAGAGATTCCCCTGATCAAAATTTTTATATTTCAGCTAGGGAAACTGAGGTTCAATGACTTCTTAAAGTGGTCAATGAGAGCCTGTTCTTTTCACTCTTTTTGCATTACAGGGATGCTAAGAGTGGAGTGAAGTTTAACTGGGGAGAGATGGAAAAATGGCCATGCATCATAAAGAACACGGGGGATTTCACAGGCTCTGTGGGAATGTTGACTTGTGCCAGGTGTGCAGTGTGGAGAGGGTCTGCACCCATCCCACTCTCAGGCGGATGAGCAGGGGCTCTGGCGTAAGCCTAATTACAAACCTCCAAGGATCACTTTTTAATCAAAGACAGCCTATCTTCCAAATGGGTATCTTAAGTACATCAGGGTTTTCATTGAGTCTTCCTTTTGGTGATGTAAAGGTGAACTAGTAGAGTCAGATCTATCACTTGTCCCTGTGGAATTCTCTCGGCCACACTTTCCTAAAAGTGGCAAAGGCAATATGTTGAGTGATGAGAGATGTCCACACTTCAGGCAAAATAAACGATGTGATAGTAATATTAATAGGATGCAACTTTATCCAAGTGATGAACTTTCTTAAATTAGAGGTTCTTACCCTTCTGATTACTAATTAGTATTTCAACATAGAAATTGGAATTATTCAAACCAAGCATCTTAGAAATGTGAGCATTGTTTTGTTTGACAGACTGTCAAGTCACATGTGCAGGCTTAATATATTAGTTTATCCTATAGCAATCAAGTTGTTATTGTAACTGCAAGAAAACTGGAAAAATAAGACTTCACAGTCTAATCAGTCATAGGAAAGAAACTAGGGGAAACACACACACACACACACAAAAAAAAAAAAAAAAAAAAAAAACAAGCCCAACTTTGAACCCTTGCCTAAATCTATAGTATGTTTGCTGAATTGGGGGTGTGAAACAGCAGGAAACCATTATTGCATGTGATCACAGTTTTAATGATTCTGCTGGAACATAATAAACCTATAATATGTATGCCTCAAAATAAATTATAGATCCCATAGTACAGGCAACTTCTTATTCAACATTTATCAATTTGGGAGAACTGCTCCCTTTTTCTGCAAATAAGTCATTAAGCTGCATGTTTCACCACAAAATAACTTTTGGAAGAATTATTCAAACCTTCTAAAGTACTTTACTCGCATTTCTCTTCTATTTTTAATAACCAAAAACATACACAGGAGATGCAAATATTCCTCTAGAAGTTTTGAATGACTGGACAAAGCAGTGTTAAAAATTCAACAGCACTAATTACTAGCTGAGCAGTATAAAAACCTCGGAATAAATGTCAGCCTAGGAGATAAGCTCTTATCTTAATCTAATGACTCCACAGACTTAATTTGTCAGGCCAGCCTAGTTGATGAAAAACAGGTTTCTATTCTCCAGTGTTAGCAGGAACATCTTTCCAAATCTTTGAAGTTGGATAGTAATACCATCAGTGTCATCCTGTAAAAATCTTGTGACCAAGCCAATTTAATTCCTATTGTCCTGTTATACTAATTAAAGATGTTCCACCCCTGTTGGACAAATATCTAAAGTGAAGCCAGTGTATTTTTAGATGTGCTGTATTTTGAACTAATCACCCACAACTCCCCATGTTTCATTCTTTTTTCATAGGGCTGGGACATCAGGGACCATCTATCTTCATATGGGAAAGCCAAGATTTCCAGAGAAGCCCATTAATTCATAGGAATCTGTTAATTGAGAGGCATGTAGCAGAATGGTTAAGGGCACACACTATGAGGCACAAAGACCTGGGAGAATTTTCACTCTGTCATTTATAAGCTTTGCAACCGTGGGTCAATTTTTGAGACCTTCTTAGCCTCCCCTTAATCATCTGCAACATGGCGCATAATCACAGAGATTGTGAGGGTGAAATGAAATAATTCATATCATGTACTTAAAGTGCCTAATCTTTTTGCAGGCACTCAGCTTTCATTTGTTCACCAACCCATGCATGCATTCATTCATTCATTCATGCAATCAACAAATATATACTGACTCCTAATAAGTCCAAAGCACACACAAAGTGTGAAAAGGCCTTGGAAGAACCAAAAGGAAGGGCTCTTTGTGTTAGACTTTGAATAAACTTTCTGCTCAAGAAAGCCCACACTTAATCAGTTGATCTCACTATACCAGGGAAGAAATTTCCACATAATTACCATGACTTTCCACTGTGAATCCTACTGCAGGATTTCCAGTAAAATGGAGATGTAAATTTCCATCTCAAAGATCTAGAGTGCAGATGACATGAGATAATGTTTGGTGGACAGCCAAATGTTGGTGGCCTCTCAGTTCCTTGTCTCTCTGATCCTTGTAACCCAGGGACAAACATCTCTAGTGAGTTCTCTTCTGTCTTATGTCATCTGAGTCTCATTAGTCAATGTGATATCCTTCCCAGCAGCCCCTGCTCCCCAAGTGCCCCTCCTGATGACTTGTACTACACTACAGTGATATTATGTTTTATTGAATGTCACTTGTTGATCTTTATTGTTTCTTTGATTTCTCATCTAGATGGAATAAGATGACACAGCTTCTTTTGGATCCCTTGAAATTCAAGCATATACTAAGGAACTATCTACCGAGAGGCTGTTGTGTATTGGGAGTCCCACTAAGGACTGGGACCCCACAATCTGTAAGATGTAGTGCCTACCCTTTAGGAACTTCTCGGGGGCTCCTAGAGTGCAGTGGGGACAGGTGGGGGTCAGGAAGAAGAGGGGCAGAAGACTAAGGCTCAACTTGGGGAAGGATTTCCAGAAAAGAGGACTCTTGGGCTTCACTCTGAAAGCTAAGTAGGAGTCAGTTGGGGAAAGATGTTGGAAAAGGAAATTCCGGGTTGAGGAGTGAGCATGTGCAGGTGGAAGAAAGTAATTTAGTAGAAGAGTGAGGGGCTGGTTGGCTAACTGCTGGGAAAGGAGGTAAAAAGATGAAGGGCTGTAAAGATCTTACATGCTGAGGAGGTAGAATTTTATTCTGAAAGCCATAGGACCCACTGATCAATTTTAAGTAGGCTTTAATTCTCCTTAATGTGCCCTGGGCTCAGGAATTGGTTTTGGGTCAGTGTTCTCGGCATCATTTCCATGACCTCTGATTACATCATCTTCCCCAACCTCTCAGCCAGTGGGGCCTCTCCACCTGTCTCCTGTCACCACTGTTGATACTCAGTCTTTTGGCTTCCTTTGCCCTAAGAGCTTTCATTCTATCTCACCCTGGAAAACCTTTTTCTTCTGGTTATACTCAGAACTACACACCTCCCTTGAGCCTCCAGCAGTTACATTCCTGTTCTTTGTCACTATCTCTTACCTTTCTACTTTGACCCTTCCTTCCTTCCCACAAAGCCTCCTCCCACCCAGCCTCAGGGAGATTCCACTACTTGACCCTTTCTGGGCTTTATTTCCTATCCTAGATAGAGTCCTGTGGTGGATTCTCTCATCAACCTTTTAAATACACCCCTCTCTTGCCAATCTTCAACTTCATCCATTTTCTTTACTGGCTGGAGAAAATGGAATGAATAACTCTGGTTGTTAGTTCCACTTATCACTTATGATATTCATTTTTAAGTTAAATCCTCAGTATTGATACTCTAATAGACTGCCTTTTGCATTTCTAGAGACACACCATTTTAGGTTATTACTATTTGTAGAAGATGGGTTTGGTGAGCCTACCTAATGTGTTCTGGGAGTTATATTCTGGGTAGCTCTATTCTTCAGCATATAACTATCCCCTGCTCCAGTCCTGATGTAAATATTTGAACAAAGGGTGTGGACACCAGAATTCAGTGAGTTAATCTGTAGACTGACCATTGACTAGTCATATTTTCTCTTGAAAATTCATTCCTGGATCATCTGTAAGAAGATTACCCTTTATTTGAGCTACTGTCAATGTCTATTACTTCAATGTCTATGACCCCAAACCTTTGATGACTCACCCCAGTCCTCAAGTGTCAACCCTACTCCTGCTTCCTCACTCTCTTTATTATATTTTGGTACTTAAACAGAGTCTTTCTCCTGAATCCCTCAGTTTTCCTTTTTTTTTTTTTTCCAACCATATTTCTTGACAGTTCAACCTTGTCTCAGAAACTGTGACTTGGTTTCTTTCTTAAAATACAGTCAAAGTGTGTATTGATATTTTAAAACTCATTTCTGATACTTTATTTTGTGTTTTCTGTTTACCATGCTTTTCTCTTTCTTCTTTCTCACTATGTGTAGGTTTGATAGAGTTTTCTTTCTTTCTTTTTCTTCTCTAATTTGTTTGGAGCTTATACTTACTATTTTTATCTTTTTAATGATTTTTTAGAGTTTTAACATACGTATTTGAATTTACATTTTTTTCCTATCAAAGCTTAAAGTAATCTATATGTCTATCATTCTCTAGCTAGAAGCTTCCACTCTTATATGAATGACCATCCGTCAATCCTATATTAGATTTATCTAGTAGTAGAATTCCACCTGTTTCTTAAGACAGGAATTATTTGTACTATTATTCATAATCAATGCTTATTTAGATTTGCTACCATGTCTTATAATTTTTCCCTTATACATTTGCTTCTTCCTTTGAGTTTTTTTCCCCTTGTTGAGCACATAGGAGATTTTAGTCTGGTTTTGTTTTTAAGGGAGAAGCGTATGATCAATGATTTTCTCAAGCTAACCTGTTGAATGGTAGTTCATGTAGAATTCTAGACTCAACAATTTTTTCTTGGTGCTTTGAAAGTTACTCCACAAATTTCTTATAGCCATTGTTACTAATGAGAAGTCTGCTGTCAATATGATTATCATTCCCTTATAGGTTAGGTTTTCTCTCTCTGATTGTTTTGTTTCTCTTTACTTCTTAGCTACTCTATGATGTATCTGAGTATGGGTCTTTAAAACTTTGCCCTTTTTGGCATGGAATGGGCTTTCTCCTTTTCAGAACTCATGACTCTTTCAGTTCTGGAAGGTTTCCAGTTGCTATCTCTCTACACTTCCTTTCCCCCTATCATTCTCTCAAAACTACTACCAGGTCCAAGTTGAAACTTTGTAAAGATTTCTCCATGTCTCTAATTTTTTCTTCTTTTTATCCCCAGATTTTTATCTTTTTAATATAACTTTTTGGAATGATTTTTTTGGTTCTCTCTACCAGTTTAACTGTGCCTCGCCTTTTTAACTTATCTGTTTTTTTCTTTATAAATATTTTAAATCTTTAAACTGTTTTTACTTTCTTATCTTGGTCTTATTTTATAGATGATCTTTCTTCTTTCATTTCTTTGAGTATTAAAAAATATTTTAAAGTTCTTTTTATAGTGTTCCATTATCTCAACTTTCTTGGGCTTAATTTTTAGCTTTTTTGCTTTATTAATGCTTTCTCCTTGATTTGGGTTTTGAAAACAGACATTATGGTTTTGTTAGTGAATTCATCTTTTTATTTTCTTGGGTCTTGATGACCTCCTTATGGGAATGATTTCATGCTTGCTCTTGCCCAAGTTTTACAGACTGTGTCTTATCAACACTTACAGCTGTGCCTTGGGTCTGTCACCCTACAGGTTTGATGCAATTCTAGGCCTTTCCTCTAAATTCAGGAGTCCTGCTGTATTATAGGAACTCATTGCATAACCCTATTGATGGGTAGGTTGTTGACTTCATTTTGGCTGTAATTTTGGTCTGATGGATAGAGTTATATTTTGGCTACATTAATGGCTACACAACATTATCCTGACTTCTGATTTCACATGGGCGATTTGTATTTGTGTTATGTATTATATACTCAGTTTTGGTTTTCTTTTAACTCCCTGGTTTCCCATCAATCTATCTCTTTTTAAATATTTGTTTTTTAGGGAGACTTTCTTATTTTGTGTTTGTATGCTTATGGAGTATATTTCTCTTTTTAATCATAATTTTAAAAACTTTTTATTTTGTAACTCTACTAATAATGTATGATGAATTTTAATGTGTCTTTTTTATAATACATACTTTGTTCCTTAAAATTTATATTCACCATACTTATAAATTACTTTTTACTTTCTTATTTACAATGCCTTAACATTTTTATGTTTATGTTTTATTCTATAATATAGCTGTTTTACTATTAATTTAAGTTTTATTTTTACAAAAGCAATTCAAGTGCATTATTTTAAAAGTAATGTAGTACTAAAAAGCCTGTAATGAACCAGAATGGTTTTCCTTCTCATCCTGAATCCTCTGCCCAGGAGATAACCACTTACAATTCTAGCTGCTTTTCTTGATGTTTAAATTCAGATTTCTAATAATAGCTAACATTACTTACTGTGCAGTAGTCACTGTTATAAGTGCTGTTAACTCATTTAATCTAAATAGCCTGCTTATTTCTTGACTGATAAGCTTTAGGAATATTTTATGGTAGAGTCATGTACTGTATAACAGCATTTTGATCAATGATGGACTGCATTTACCACGGTGGTTCCATAAGATTATAGTAGAACTGAGCGGTTCCTCTCTCCTCTTGATATCACAGCCATTATAAAGTCATAGTGCAATGCTCTGCTGATGTGTTTGTAGTGATGCTGATGTAAATAGACCTACTGTGCTCCAGACATAGAACAGCATAGCACATACAATTATGTCCAGTATATAATACTTAGTAATGACAAATGACTGTTATTGGTTTATATATTTCTTCCAATATAGTTTTCATTATAACTTTATAGAGTGTGCCTTATAATTATTAAAAAATGTGTATTGTAAAATGGCATGGCATGTGATACTGGCAGAACCTCATATGTGTTTTTTACCTTGCATCTCTTTCTCTCTCTCTCTCTCTCTCTCTCTCTCTCTCTCTCTCTCTCTTTTTGGTGTGGAATATTTAACCATTTTATTTTCTAAGTAACCGATGAATAAAAGAAGAAAACCACAAACAAAATGAACAAATGGTAATATAAAAATTGCACATCAAATTGATAAAGTACAAGAAATGAAGTACCTTTAAAGTGAATGAAAGCCTTAAATTAAAATGTTAAAACAGAAAATTGTCTGAAAAAAATCAGTGATTTAAGTTTACATCACACACACACACACACACACACACACACACAAAGGCAAATAGGTTTTGGAGAGAAAGGCATAAAGAAGAAATTATTAATCACAAATGATAATAATTTAGAGAAAAATTTAAACAACATAAACCTATAAAATATGTCCTTAAAAGTCTAATAAAAAGTAGAAACTTTAACAATACTAATCAAGAAAACCACAAACATTCAAACAAAATAGAGAAGGAACATTTCTAACTTGCTTAGTAAGTCCAAGATAATGTTTCCAAAGCCTTACCATCACTTTACATGAGGAGTTGTCTCTTGATTTGCATCAAGAGGCCATGTCAAGCGATTGACCTATGCCATCCATGTTTGTGTAAGTACACTCTGATGTTAGCACAAGGAAATAGCCTAATGATGTATTTCTTGGAACATATCCCCATCATTAAGGAATGCATGACTGTAGTTTTCCATAATAAATATGAATTTAACTCTTCCATTACTCTTATTTCCCCTTCTACATATTTGTTTATATAAAACAATTTTAGTTTCTTTGTTATGCACATGCAGATACTGTTTGAGGATCAGCTAAATACAATATAATCTCGCTTTCTTCCTTGTATTGCCCCCTCTGTTTCTCCTAGAGCTAATAATTGCCTCATTTTCAATGCTTCCTTTCTATATACTTATGATTAACTTCCCAAATGTTCCAGTCTATGTACTGTAATCCAATAAAAAAGTTTGTCCATTGACTCATATTGAGCAACTCTAGGCTTCTAGAGAAGTCCCAGACATTCTCCCGCCTGCTTCAGTATTGACTTCTTTCTTTCTTGGGAGATGGCACAGATGTCATTATTTGTTGTTGTTGCCTCTCTCCTGGTATATTTTCTGGATGCCATGCCCTTATTGTTCTTGATTTATTTCTTGTTTGGTTGAAGAATACTTCCCGATAACTCTCTAAAATATGACAGCATTTTAGATTTTGCATGTCTAACATGTCTTTATTTTACCTCCACAAGACAAGAAGCTGGGAATAGAAAGTTTTGATGACTTTGCTCTACTCTTCCAACATCTGGTGTTGCTCTCAATGAGCCTGATGCCAGGATTGGTTTCTTTGTAAGGGACCTAATTTTCCCCATCTGGAGGTTTTTGTGATCTGCTTCTTAATCCTATATCTCTGGTATTGCAAACGTTTACAGTAATGTACTTTGGGGTGAAATGTTTTAAAGGGGTCCGGGCAGTGGAGGAGATGTCTTAGAAACATTGGTGCTGATGTTATTGTTATTATCATTTACTTCTTGAGATTGAGTTCAAACTTCATCAGTTGTTTAAACATTCCCTCTTAAAATGGTTTTCAATTCTTTTAACTTTATTTGGACTTGTTTTGTGGCCTAACATTTTTTTTTTTATCTTGGTGAATATACTATTGTACTTGAAAAGAAAGTATTGTGTGTAGGATTCTATAAATATCTATAAATATCAGCTAGATTAGGTTAGTTATGTTATTTACCTCCTGTATGTATGCAGTGATTTCTAAAATGTAGTTGTTTGGGTGTGGGGATGTAGCTCAGTGGTAGAATGCTTGCCTAGCATGCGTGGATTTGAGCCCTAGCACCACAAAGGAAAAATAAAATATAATATGTGTTAGCCAGGTTTTGTCACTGTAACCAAAATATCTGACAAGAACAACTTAGAGGAGGAAAGATTTATTTTGGCTGAAGGTTTCAGGAGATTCAGTCCATGGTTGATCAGCTGCATACATTTGGGTCCGAGGTGATGCAGAACATCATGTGGTAGCAAAGGAGAGCTACTTACTTCATGGCAGCTGGGAAGCAGAGGTGGGAAAGAGGAAGGCACCAGGCAACAACCCTTCAAGGGACACCCCCAGTGACCTAGTTTCTCCAATTGGGTCCCACCTCCCAGTAGTCCATTCAACTATAAATGGATTAATCCATCAAGTGGATTAATCTACTGATGAGGCCAGAGCCCTCATGATCCAGTCATTGCCTAAAAGCCCCACCTCTGAACCTTGCTGCACTGGGGACCATGCTTTCAACACATGACCTTTTGGGGAAATTCTGGATCCAAATTATAGCAATAAATAAATAAAATAAATAAAACTTCTGATTTATGAAAGAGAGGGATATTTACATTTCCTGCTGTAATTGTGGAATTGTGTATTTCCCCCTTTAAATCTGTCTGTTTGCTTCATGTCTCTGAGGCAAGCCTTCCTGATGAATTTATTCTTTAATCATTATGAAATGTCTGTGTTCATCTTCTGCCTCAAAGTCTCTTCTCTCTTTTTAAAATATAGCCACTCTAGTCTTTATGCTTTTTGTTTGTATTACACATCTTACTTTTTAGTCATTTATGTTCAATTTATGTGTGTCATCTCATTTAAAGCGAGTCTTTTGTAGATAGAATATTGTAAAGTTTTTTGTTGAAAAATCTATACTCATAGTTTCTGTATTTTTTACTGGGCCATTTAGTTCATTGATATTTGATATAGCTGGGGATGTGGCTCAAGCGGTAGCGCGCTCGCCTGGCATGTGTGCGGGCGTGCGGGCCCGGGTTCGATCCTCAGTCGATCCTCAGCACCACATACAAACAAAGATGTTGTGTCTGCTGAAAACTAAAAAATAAATATTAAAAATTCTCTCTCACTCTCTCTTAAAAATAAATAAATAAATAAAAAGATATTTGATATAATTAGTGATGTCATTGGATTTAGTTTGTTTCCTCTAAATTCTATCCCTCTCATTTTCTTTTCCCTTCTTATTTTGGATTGTTTTAATAGTCAATCTGCCTATTGGCTTCTTAGTGATACTGCTTTGCATTAATCTATGTTCCTAACAGGTTCCTTTTGTATCACCCCAAGTCCAACGAGGAGATAGAAACCATATCAGTTGTTGAATAGGGAGGTTAATATAAAAAAGTGTGACCTGGGTAACTGAAAAAGAAGTGGAATAATCATGGAAGTAGGAAACATCTATTGCCCTTAAGTCTATGAAAACAAAGGGAAGAGATAGTAGATGTTAAAAAATAGAGACTTCAAGGAGGAGCCCCACGGAGGTGAAAGTCAGACCTTTTGAGGAGAAGAATGGCTGGTGGTGGTATCTCTAAGTAAGGAAAAGGCTGGGACTTGGACTCTGAGGAGGAGGTGCTGGCCAGCATGTAGCTGGGCCTGAGGAGGGGGGGTGCTGGGTGCTCAATGAGGCTGTTTCACAAGTTGGAAAAGCTGCAAACTGAATTCTGCTTCTGCTACCAGAAGGAACTGCCACGAAAGGGGAGAAGACGTATTGCTGAGGTGACTGTCATAGGAACCACAAACACACAGGAAGCCCACAGGAAGCAAATAGGTAGCAGACAGGAAAGAGCAAGTCCTGTCTTCCTCTTCCAGCCCTCAGTCTTCCGCTGGTGCTCTATTAACAGAACCTGACAGGAAGCTGGCTAGCAAAGCAAAAATGATGTTTGCAGCATCACAAGGAAGAGAATAAAAGAGTAGGCTTGGAGCTGAGGTGTAACAACTTAATAACTGGGTCCTTCTTCCTTGGTGTAGGACATCTTCACATCTCTTTTCTTGACTTCTTCTCTTGGACCTGCTTGTTCATCAAGCTTTTTCCCGTCTTTCTTTCCTCCTTCAATTTTTTTTATATCTTATTTATACTTTTGCAATTAGCAAATACTACAGAGCCTATTACAGGGGGGATAGAAGGTGCTCCAAGTGTCTGCTGGCCTAATGCTATGTGCCAGAAGAGGTACACACTCTGATTGCTATAGAGGCTCAGGGGAATATGTGACTATGGTAAACTTGGTTGTCACAGAGGTTTTGTAGACAAGATGGGTCTTGAAGTCAATAATGATAAATGGGAAAAATTTAAATAAATGGAGAGAAGGATGAGGCATTCAAGATGTAGGCACAGCATGAACAAAGATCCGGGATCATAATGGGCTTGATGTCTTTGGAAGACAAACATGGTGGGAGTTGAGGTTTCCTGTAGCAGTTTGAGACCTGAATATGGGTAGAGGCCCCTTAACACCAAGGCTGAATGATAGAATCATAAAGAAGTAATTGGGATATTGTTCATAGGAGCTGATGAGGAGACATCCATGATTTTTTCTGCAGGAGAGGGTCATGATGAAGGGGGTGTTGAATCAGAGGACTGCGGACTGGGGTGGGGTCTTAGTCACAGTGCAGATCTTAAACACACGTGTGTAACACACTTAATAGAAATCAGAAAATCAGGAAGTAAAACAAGTTTTTAGAAAGTCTTTAATGTTCCTCAGATTTTGATTATACCGACTTTAATTTCAGCACCCACATTTAGAATCAGGGAATTGCAGAGAGAGAGAGAGAGAGAGAGAGAGAGAGAGAGAGAGAGAGAGAGAGAGAAAGAGAGAGAGAGAATGAACTAGGGTGAAGCCCAGGTTGGGAGAGCATCTAAACGGTATAAGAAATGGGGAGAGAGCCATTTCAGGTCAGCATATGGTCATCCTTGCCTCCAAAAGGGTGGGTGGCCGCTGGCTCTTCTGTTATAGTCAATACTTGAAATAAGGATGGGCCAGCTGCTTGTCCCACTCCCTTCAATGCACCAGTTCTTCCCCTGTTGAAGCCACTGTTTTTTTCCTCTGAGCATCAACTTCTCTACTCTTAGAGAGGGAAAAAAAAATCTCTGCTGGTGCTCTAAATCGTAACGAAGTTTTGTACCTTAAAAATGGCCATGATTTAAAAAATAATAATAATTTGTTGTGTAATTATGCTAATTCTTCCTTTTTCAAGAAACACAATTCTACCAGGAAAAACATGTTGCCAATAAGTTCCAAAGGGGAATTGCAACACAGCTGTTCCTCAGTGTCCACGGGGGATCAGTTCCAGGATTCCCCACTTATACCCAATCTTTGGAGGTGAGCAATACCCAGTCTTTGGATGTGTCCCTTATAACAAAACGGCATAGTATTTGCATATGCCCTGTATATATCCTCCCTCCCCTACACTATAGATCATCTCTAGATTCTCAAATTCCCAATACAATGCAGATGCTGTGTAAGTAGTTGTTATACAATATTGTTTGGGAAAAATAACTATTAAAAAGTCTGTACACATTTAGTGCAGATACAGTCCTCCCCTGTCCCCCACCAGATACATTTGATCTGTAGTTTGTTGAATCAGTGGAACATATATATCTGCAGAACCAACCACATGTTTCTTCACTGACTTGGTAAACAGAAGAATGGATATATTCATACTAAAATGCCCTAGTTTCCTATTCTGTCAGAGCCTTTACTACATAGACTTGTGGAAGGGGTTCTGCTTTTTTTTTTTTTTATACTTTGGTTTCTGAACGTTGCTAGAGAACTCTGTTGTTTTCAGAAGGAGCCAAGCTCGCTTGGTCGGAGCCTGGGAAAGCTGGCCTTGCTCTCCCCACACATAACTTTAGCAAACCTCTTGGGCTTCCAAGCACGTTGGAGATCCTGTGGGTGCAACTCCTCAGAGACCAAGGGCAAGATAATCAGTCCAAGGAGACAGTTAATTTTAGTACAAAAGAGGTTAGATGTGATTTATTTCCAACACCAATGAACCAAAAGAGCTCTAACAATCATCAGAACAAAACACAGAACCATCAAATACTCCATGTTAAAAATGGCTTATGTCAGCTGGGATCGGTCTCGTCATTAGCAAGGCAGACGGGCTTCAGGTGGCCCAGGAGTGCTGTGGAGGACATTTTCAGATTGTCTGTACAAGGAAAGGTGTTAGATCATCAAAGAGTTAGAGAAATGGGTTTGGAGACAGGAGAGAGAATAGGAAAAGAAAAGCAGGTGAGAGAGAGGATAGGAGCGTTTTTATGGGAATATCATAGCTCATTCGTCATTTCCTTCATCATCATTATCTTCAGAGAACATAATACTAGGACAGGATCCATATGCCTTACGCTGCCTCTTAATCATCCCTTTTCAGCTGCTACATGAAAATCCTGTCCATGGCTCTGCATGTGGTGGTGCAGAGTTCAGGGTGCCTGTTGCCAGGCCCCGGGGTACTCTTGGACAGCATCTCCACCTCCAGGATAGGCTCCTTGGCAGGTGTATTGTTCCCCACCAACCAATGTTTCCTTGCACTTGAGCAGAGCATGAGGATTTGTCAAAGGCTACTGCTCATTGTTCCACTGTCAATTTATCCAACTTTGCAGAATAGCTTAAACAGCTTCTTTTCTTGTCCCTGAGACTCTTGAGTGCGTCTGAATCCCAGTGCTTGCAGGAAAAACCTTATTGACATCAGGATGAGGGCTCAGACAGGAACATACACAGTCTGTGAACGAAGGAAAATTTTAGACCCTTCTTGTTCTTCTTTCAAGGTCATTATTTACTAGAATACTCTGGGTCTCGATCCTGTCCCTTCTACTTAATCACCCTGTCTTTTCTGCTGTCACTACATCATGTGCCCATTCTGTTATTGCCTTCACATATAGCACATTTTACATTCCTTGTTTTTCCATGGACTAGGGCTCTGGCTTAATTATCTGTGAATTTCTTGTACCTAGATCAGTGCCTCGTGTTTGTGTAGTGAGTGAGTAAAAGGAACCGAATGAAAGAATGACATTTATATGGAGTGAACAGTAATTAAATTGGGAATGAAGCTGTCTGCATCTATCCCTGGCAAATAAGAGGAGAAGCATTATGAAACTCTTGTGTTTGTGAGAGGAAAACCTAAAAAAACTATGCCTTCCATTGTCCTTAAAGAGGAGAAGACTCTTGGGCTGAGAGTGTTGTTTTGCCTGCCTGAGCAGGGCCCAGGGCTGCAGTGGTGCTTAGATGTGAGCCTTTGGGTGTCTGTGCAGGTTTCAAAACAGGGATTCACATCTCACTTCCCCTCTACCTCCAATTTCCCCCTTTTTCATATTGCTCACATTGATGGAGATATGTTTTTCTGTTTGTCCTCAGTTCAGATATTTTGTCTCATTATCAGACCAAGGGCCCAACCCTAGGGTTCAGAGAACTCATCCCATCTTATTCATTTATTTATTCTTTTTCTTTAAGGATGTGAATTTAGATTGGCTGGGTAATATACTTGAAGGGGAAAGTGACATTTCGTTCATTCATTGGTTGTTTTTAATGCAGCAAGGTTTTTGTCAAACAGAAGAGCTAACAAACAATCACATTTTGTAGTGGTTGGGGAGAACACGACTTCCCAAAATCCTTCTGCAAGCATCCCTTGTATCATCATCATCACCTTCTGGAGCACCCTAGAGTTTTGTGATTACCAGAAAATTGTTGTTCAGAGAGCTCTGTGAGGAGTATTTTGCAAGGAGCACTCCTTGGGAGGAGTACTGCAATCTGTTAAAACCTCCCATGGCACATCCTCCCCCCACCCCCCACCTGCTCTTTTCTATGGCTGGGGAGAGCTGGGGAGTAAAGGCAGCATCATGTGAAAAGTTTCCATGTGCAAATGTCCACATCCTTCATTCATGTCCTTCAAGGGTTTCCTTTCACATTTTCTGATTGTGTTTCTGAGTACATGGTGTCAACAGCTCTCAGAACTGTTAAGTTTTCTATTTATCCTCAGGCCAGGAAAAGGCACAGATCACTGCAGTGTAAAATTACCAATGGTTTTGACAGTGACCTGGAAGAACTATGGAATGAAGAAATTTAGCCTTGAGAGCTGAGGTTCAGCCCCAGGCCCATCTTAACCAAGAAGTTCTGCTCAATTATACAGGTCACGAGAAGTTCTGCTAGTCCTGAAAATATTGAACTCATCAAACTTAAGTTTGGTGTTGTTGACACATCTTGATGAATGGCCAGCTTCGGACACCAAGTACCGTATTTACTTGTTATTTTCCTCCTCTATTCCATTGCTATGCTACCCTTATTTTGAAGGGATTCTATGAGGTCTGAAATTTACTTCTTATTTCTTTTATAGAGGCTAACCAAGTCAGCATGCTTTTCTGCAGGCTTGAAGATTTGTTGAAATGGTAAAAATGGCGATTTTTACCATTGCTAAAGGGAGAAAGGGACTCGTTTTTCTGGAATTGTTCTTACACAGTCTTTGGAGAGGGCTGTGGTAAGAGTTGGGCTACCATAGTAAAATGCCACAGACTGGGGCTTAAATAACAGAAGGTAATTTTCTCATGGTTTTAGAGATTGTAATTCCAGGGTCAGGATGGCAGCATGGTTGACATCTGTCTTCCTGGCTTTGCAGAAGGCTATCTTTCTCCTGTGTCCTCATATGGCCAAGAGAAAAATCTCTCCCTCCATTATGACCCACCCCATTGAACCTTGATTATCTCTCCTGTAAGTCTTATCTCCAAATATAGTCAAACTTTACCATACTGATTTTGGGGAAACACAAAGTAGTACATAGCAGCTATGATTTTTAATTAGATGATAACTTAAAACTGCTACAGATATATTGTACATGTAAAATGATGAAGTTTTCACTGGCTAGTAGAGCAATATAGACTTAAAAAAGGAAGTTGTGAATAAGCGTGATGTAGTTCAAAATGGTAGTGTTTTAATTATATTCCCAAGTGTGTCCTTAGTGTATCAAACCACCCTCTTAGATACCTTTAAGAATGATCTTGAGCCTTCTATGTCAAATTCTTAGTGACAGTCACTAAGCTTGGTGAGTAGTTACTCTCTGAGCATAGTCTATTACCTTGTTTCCAAGGGTCATTTTAGCTTCTTTAGATATAATTTTGGCACGGGCATCCTGTTCCCCAATGGTTGAAGAGGCACATTAAATTCCAAGAGCTCCACTGACCTTCCTCAGGGGGACTGGAGTCCCAGAATCCCAAAGGTTCTTTTCTAAAATCCTTCTCAAAAAGTGCTTCCTCAATTTATTTTTGTGGACCCATTTATATCTTCAATTCAAGTGACAGATTTCAAGAATTATGCAACTGGTTCTTCTGTTTCTTTCTTTCTTTCTTTTTTTTTTTTTTTTTGGAAATTCTACATATGGCCTAGGACTTCCTTTGGAATGCAACATCCATTGTATCTTGATGCATCAATCAAAACTTCCAAGTTAACATCTTG
Source organism: Spermophilus citellus (assembly GCF_964194105.1). Lineage (NCBI taxonomy): Eukaryota > Metazoa > Chordata > Mammalia > Rodentia > Sciuridae > Spermophilus > Spermophilus citellus. Next base: position 64,053,624 of record NC_138191.1, on the reverse strand, counting down.
TTACATTTAGAAATGTTTCCTTCCTACCCTGTCATGGTGCACTGGATACATTTATAACTCCTTAAAACTCAGTGTTGAACCAATAGATATGGGGGTAAGTAAGGAAGAAAACTAACATTGAGTTTAAGCACTTTGCACAATCAGTTTCACATAATCAGAAAATGGCAGAACCAAAGTTGCTTTTCATGTCTTTGTGTTCTAAAACTCAGGTTTATTTGCTATATGATAAAGTTCTTCTAAAAAAAAAATCTATCCAAAGTAGCACTTCTTTAAACTCTTTCTTCCTTAAACTCTTTTAATTATATTCATCAGTCCTCTTAGAACATAGTCTACTCTCTTTGAGCTTTTGGTAAATCTAAGAAAATATGAAAAATTTAGTCATTCTCTTTCTTCCTGAAGTAGCCTCTTTCTTTAGTTTCATGAATAAGAAAAGGGTAACATCTTTTTAGCCTTTGAGGACTTTTTTATTTAAATTATAAAATTAGTGACTCTGACTTTGTCCCTAGAGGATGTGTTTATTGACGTGGTTATACATATTTGAACTCCACACTCTAAGTTCAATTTTTTTGCATCCAAGAAAATTGTGTTAGAATGTGATTATGATTTATTCCTTTCCTAATATCAACGTGAGTTTCAGAAACCAAAATGTGTCTTCAGCTTCCTAACTTCTATCAGGAAAGATAGAAACAGGTCTTTCTATAAAGTTCCCTAAACCCAGATTTTATCAATATGTAGGCCCATACCTGTGAAATTCTAGGTTTCCTAGAAAAAGAGAAACTCATAAAAGATTTCACAGGAAGGAAAACAAAAGCCCAGGTGCAGTAGCCCATGCCTGGAATCCCAGCATCCCAGGAGGCTGAGACAAGAGAATCACGAGTTCATAGCCAGCTTCAGCAACTCAGTGGGGCCCTAAGCAACTCAGTGAGACCCTGTCTCTAAATAAAATACAAAAAAAGGTCTGAGGATGTGGCTCAATGGTTAAGTACCCCTGGGTTCAATCTCCAATACTTAACAAGAAAAAAAAAAGTGTGTGTTGGGGGGGCAGATTAACCTTCTGGGGAGTGAAAATCAGAACAGTTTCTGACTTCTTTTTTGCAACACTGGATGCTAGAAGACAATGGAACGATGCTGTCAGAGTCCTGAGGAAAAGTAATTTTGATAATGGATTATATACCCAGTCAAATACCAGTCAACTAGAGAGGTAAAAACAGGAGAAATTACAGTTTAGACATCTGAAACTCCATGAAAGAGGGAGGCATTTGACGTAAGAAACAGAAGTTCTAACCTAGAAGGGCAGAGAGAGTGGGCCCTGGATGACAGCTGGTTGGCTAAGAAGTAAGCTATCAAGATGGAGCAGAAATTAGGAGACACCTGAAAGGATGTGTCAGAAAAAAAAATTGGTTCATGAAATTATTTATATAATTATATGAACTTTTTTTAGATTTATAGATTATTTGTCATTAGAGTTAAACCCACAGAAGGCTTAATTATGATTATGAGATGAACATCAATATTATCAGTTTTGACAATGTAAATGTATGAACTGAGTTTGTCATGGCTTGGACATGAGTTGTCCTCCAATAGCTCCTGTGTTAATGCAGGCATATTCAGAGACAAAATGATTGTATTTAAGAGCTGTAACCTAATCAGTCCATCAGTTACAATGGACTAACTAGGTGGTAACTATAGGTAGGTGGGCTTGGCTAGAGGAGTTGGGTCATGGGAGGTGTGCCCTGTAAGGGTTCATGTTCTTTGTAGCCCTTTCCTTTCTCTCTGCTTCCTGGCCACCATGAATGGAGCACCTTCCCTCTGCCACATCCTTCCGCCATGATGTTCTGCTATCATGAGAGAAATGGAGTTGGCTAACCATGGGCTAAATCTCTGAAACTATGAGCTCAAAATCAACTTTTCCTCCTCTAAGTGCTTTTGATCACAGCAATGAAAAATTGACTGACACAGAGTAGCCAGATACTAGAATATGGAATAGAGGTAAAGAAGAAGAAGGAAAGATAGGAAAATAATATATTTGTCTAATATGGGTACATTGAAGAAACAAGAAATAGAAACTGGATATATTATTTAACATCACAAATGTAGCCAATAAAAGAACCTAAGCTATAAGTATTAGCAATTGGGAAGAGGAAAGTAGAGTAAAGGAGGAGAAATTATAAGGGAATTAAATATCATTCATGCCAGGGAGTGAATAGTTAATATTTAAAGTTGGCAAAAAGGAAAGTAGAAATGAAACTCTATTAGAATTAAGATGGTAAGCTGGTAAGCACCAGAATATTATAAAACAGATAAACTAAAATTATTAAAAATGATTACCTATGGGGAAAGGGATTGGACATGAGATGGAAAGAGGTAAGAGATTGTAGCATTGTATTATAAGAAAACTGGGTGCCTCTAGGCAGTTTCAGCTGGTAAGAAAAGTGGGGATAGTTGTGAAGGTTACGGGAAAGATCTTCTCAGCCAGTGGGTTGAACGGGCTTCATTTGTTTTCAGGGTCATGCTCTACATATTAGGGGTGTACACATGAGCTTCACTGGGCAATTAAAACAAACACAGAAGTCCAACGAGGCAAAATCTGGAGTAGCTGGTGAACAAGAAAAAAAGTAGCTTGGAGCTACCAAAGGGTTAAAAGATCACCCATTGTCACCTGAGTGATTATCTGCAGGCACAAATCAGAAATATTTAGCAGCTGATTCGCCCAGTCTTGAATACTACTGAGCATGGGCCAGGCTAGACAGGAATGATCTGGGTTAATCTTCTCAACTTGAATCCAGGCACTGGGGAGAGTGGATATTCATGCTTCCCTCTTCCCATCAATGGATGTTTGGTTCCCATGCACTGCTTTCATTTCGCCCACTGACTCCATGTACCACTAATTTTTACCACTTGGACTTGTAATTGATTTTGCTACTGAAAAAAACTCCTAGAATAACAATCTCTCTATTACACATTTTTCCCTGAAGAATGTGTCAGTCAGGGCTAAAGCAATAGTCTCGGGGCAGACATCCAACTCACATCTGATGGTAACATTGCAGGAAAGTAGTCACAACAGACTGATTTGAGAGCAGGCCCATGGCACTGACCCTGGAAGGACAGCCCAGAGCAGCTGGGATAGGCCAGTGGGGCACAGCCTCAAACTCAGGGAAGGCCATGGCTGCACAGCATTTCCCGTTGTTCTTTCTTGTAATTCATAACTGGGTGAAATGGATTTCTAAGTCTGCTAGTGTAAAGCAAGTTTTGGCTTGACTTTTATGGGCATTTGTGTTTATTTTGTGAAAGTAGAAGCAACAGTAAGAATTATAGGAATTTCAGGGGGCTTAGTCATTGTTTAAATTGTTTTTAGAAGAACGAGTTTATAAGAGCTTAATGTCTAGGGGTGGCTAAGACACACGGTGGGAATGAAAGTGCTTCGTGGTAGGTTGAGACAGGGAGTTTTCAAATGAGCTCAGAGTTTCTGAATTTCTTGAAGCCGTGCTGAGAACATGGTCCCCGTGATCTTGGTTACTATGTGTCTGTCCTGTCATTAACGGGCATGGTTCCACCACTACATCAGGAAGTAGAATTCTGGGGCACAGAATTGATTCATATGGGCTTTGGAAGATTGGAAGGTCAGGGGCTGGAGTTGTAGCTCAGTGGTAGAGTGGTCACCTAGCATGCATGAAGCACTGGGTTCAATCCTCAGCACCACATGAAAATAAATTTAAAAAAATGAAGGTATGGTGTCCATCTACAACTAAAAAAAATGTATATTAAATAAAAAAGATTTGGAGGGTCACCCATCCAGACTAATCACAGGAAATTAGTTCTGTGGTCTGTTCACTTTGGTAATCAAAGAAATGATATTTCTCTAATTCATGGGTTCTTCTCTCAAGTCTTTGGTAGGACGTACTCAGGGCTAAGACCCTGTCATTCTCTAGCTGGTGAAAGTTCTTGACAAAGGATCTTGCTTGTTACCATTCCATGAGCACTTTGGGCTTTGGAAACTATTTCATTTTGTGTCACCATTTTCCTAAATACTAAATCATTTGTCTTTCATTCTGGGGTTGTGGGCTGGGGGACAAGGTTAAAGATGGGCTGGGAAACATGAGCTATCACCCCTGGGGTCTGAGCTTTGAAAGGACTCTATCCTCTTCTTTCTTCTATTCCCTTTGTGAGTGGCTCATCTGTAGAAATCCTTCCATGCCCTTCAGTAGACTTGGCATCAAGTGAGATGGAGGTTTGGGGGCTCTCCAGCAGCAGAGACCTGGGGTTGTCACTGGGGAGGCTGCACCTGGACCGGACCCGGTAGTACTGATGGCATTGGGTCCTGCACTATCTGTGCAGCCCTAAAAATAGCTCTCAATTAACATTGCATTTCAAGAATTGGAAAATTTCCCAGAAGTCCATTCTTTTTTCCTTTTCTATTTCATTACATTTTGCAGTAATAATACACAAGCCTGCAGAAAACATGACGGGTAATGAAAAAATGTAATTAATATAAGCAGTGTAAAGCATGTTTTTTTTTCTCTGTTGTCCTTGCAGAAAATTGCTGCTTTAAACCAAGCAGGATATGAAAATGCATATCCCCCTCATAATCTGCTGTGTTTTGTAAATATCTTATGCAAAATAGTTAAGTCAACTGTCAGATTTTTTAAAAACATTAAATCACATACTCTAATTAAAAATTTCTTTCCCCCTAGAGGACAAATTGAGTGATTTGGACAACTCTTTGTAAGGGGTAGGACCTATGGTGATGGTGAAGGTCTTCAACAACAAACCTAAGATTCTTCAGTTTGGATAACTGCTCTGTGCATTGGCTTCCTCTGAACTGTATGAAGTACACTGCCTCTCTGTACATTCTATTTTGGTACAGTACTTGGAAAAATTAAATGTCCTCACTGTTATTTCACAACCAACATACCCTATTCCATTAGTTAAAATAAAGTGATGAAGAAGCCCAGAGGCTGTGGTGTATGCCAGCATCCTTGAGACCCTACGATTCACTTATCTGTACTACTAGCAATTACCTAGAGGTGTTTGACTAGGAGATCACAACAGAATATCAAAGCTGAAATGAAACATTGTTCTCAAACATCTTCTTCCTAGGCCAATGCTTATGGGTTGTTTTCATTTGTTCATTCCTTTGTCCTTTAAAAAAAAAAGAAAAGAAAGAAAGAAAAAATAAGCTGCAGCTGGCATACATTATTAGTTGTTGTTAATTTCGATCTTGTTTTGGGTTTTGAAGGGTCTCTCATGGCTCTGGTGTGCATGAACTTTCAGATTTTGCTCGGGAACTCCCAGACTCATCCCCTCTGCTCCACTGGGCTCGCTGGTGAAAGTAGGTTCCCCCAGCTTAAAAGCGGTGCCTCTCTCCTGTGGCATTCCGGGCAGCCATTTGGAGTCCCAGATGCAGGAAATGAAATAATCCACGCTCATACAGTCACAAAGTGCCCATCTGGCACCCAGGAACCTTGCAAGATAGAAGCACACAGGCGTGAGCTCACTTTTGTTATGGCATTTCATAAACAGAGCTGCAGCCAGCTAGAGAAAAAGACTTTGGGATGATAACAATCATTTTCAAGTCCTCTCCCTTTTTGCCCGCTCTGCTTAACACACAGACACAGACACACACACACACACACACACACACACACAAAACACATTCACAGAGATACACACACACAGACACAGAGACACATGCACACAGACACACACACAGAGACACACACAGAGACACAGAAACACACACACACACACAGATATATACAGAATCTTAACCTTTTGAAAACTTAAGGACCAGGGAGGGAAGGAGAGGAAGAGAGAAAGATTCATTCTCAGGTAACATTTTTTTTACCCTCCAGAGAGTCTGAAGGGGAAATTTCCAACAGTAAATCCCCCCACCTTCTCTGGTCCATGTTATTGTTTTTGTGCTTTTTTTTCTAAGACGCACAGGTGGCAGGGTAGACTGTGACAGGTCAATTTTTAACTAACTCATTTGTTACACATTACCCCCCCCCAAAAAAAAAGGAAATGTAAATGAGAGAGGGATTTTATAAATCACACAACTATGGTGTTCCTTTCTAGACCTGAAACCAAATCCATAGGAGAGCCTATAAAATGACCTCAAAACTATAGCTTTAGTTTCCTCTTAAGAGTTTGTGCCAAAGTAGGAGCTCCAGAAGCCTGGCAAAGGGGACGTTGGTCAGAGAGCACCTGGAGCTGAGTGTGTGCATGTGTGAATGCAGAGAGGCAACTGTCCCCACAAGTGCTTGCTGTTGACATTCAACCCTGCGTTATAATTAAAGAGCAAGGTAGATGTGTGCACTAACCCTACTAGGTCCGGTGTAATTGTTATGCCAGCTTCCCAGTTAATCTGTGCTCTCACCCTTTTATCCTTTAAAAACATGAATTTTCAAGAGATGTAGTAGCCAAGGACAAGAGTGAGATTCCTAAAGTAGCAGTTAACTCAGGGCCCTGTGAAGAAGTCCAGTGACAAGGGTGTGGTTTAAATGAAACACTGGTTAAGTCATGTACTGATTTGTTTTATCCTAGCATTAAAATGAGAGAAAAGATCACCTCAGACACTTCACTTGATGTTGTTTGGAACTGTAATAAAAAACATCAGGTTGCATTACCCTTCCCCAATATCACATTTAACTCCCTTGGCAGTTCCTCCTAAAGAGACATTTTCAAAGCAGCTAGATTTTTTTTTTTTTCCAGCCCCAGAGAGGAACAGGATCCCTGTAACACAGGCAGAGCCCATCCCTGGCCCTGCTGACCAAATAGCACACAGGAGAAAAGAGGTGGCTGGAAGTGGTCCCAGTGGAATTGAGGTTTCTGGGCTCAGGAACATTGAGGAGGGCAAACAAATGGGTCCCTCCTAGGGGAACTTGCTCACTCTGCTGAGGCACCGCTCCTGCCTTTCTGGGGAGTGCTATCTGCTTGTTTGCGAATCCAGAGCACCAAGTGGGTAGCACAGTACGATGTTTGTAAATATGATAAAGCATTACAATATTACAGCTTTTCATTTGGAAAGCCATTTAGGCAAGAAATGATTACTGACCCATGATATGTAAATGACGGAAATGCAGAAATTAGTATTTGGGTCAACTCATGTATTTTTCAACCATGAAATGAAAATCTCAGTGTTCACATTCCAATTCATACATGAAAGCATCACAGTGCTATTAGTTGACTATTGTGTTAATTTATTATTGTCTTAGTTAATGTTTTCAGAGCCACCACGAAGTTATATGTCTGCTTTCAGTACGTTAATGTTGCAGGAGAAAAGAGGGGCGCGTGTTCCTGAGCCAGTGGGTTCCCCAGGGGAATTCTAAGTTAGTTGAGTGGAAAAAAAGTGAGTCTGAAGGGGAGACCAGAGCATCAGTCTACCATCTCCTTTTTTTTTTTTTTTTTGAGTTCATACAAACTATGAGAATATACTGGGAAATCAAGCTGCTGGGACAGTTTTCTAGGTGTCACTATTGACAGAAAAGAATCCAAAAATGACCTTTGTCTTCCAGTTAAAGCAAGAGAGGCTCACCATGAAAACGGCACATGAACTCAAGGGAGAGAACGTTCTTGAAGGCTTCCTGGAGGAGGTTTAAGTTGGTTCTCAATAGTTGTTAAGACTTGAATAGGTGAAAGGAAGGAGAAAAGTCATTCCATGTGGAAGCAAGAGAAAAGACCAAAAAGATGGAGGAGATGCCATGTGCACAGAGATCCCACTTTACAGAAACAGAAGGTGGGTGCTGCAGAGGAAAGGGCATAGCATGCATTCAGGGGTGTCAGGTTGCACATCACAGGAGAGGTGAGCCCTGGGAGACCGTTCTGGGTTCCTTTGGAAAGTGAAGCGGGATGCGTGCAATGGGGCAACAGTCTGGCTTCGTAGATCCCATGGAAATTCTGCAGGCTTGGAGGTGGCATACCCGGAAGTAGGAAAGCTAGTTCTAAACTTTTCAATGTTAGGTAAAGAGGGCCTGGTGTTGGGGTGTTGCTGTGCATGTGTGCTGGGAGGAACTGCAGAGGGATGGGAAGGAAAGGGTGGGACTGAGAGACAAGAAATAGAACATCAAGATAAGTCTGAACGCTGCATGCAGAGGGAGAGATTTACTGTCAACCCTTACATTCTCTGGATTTAAAGAGCAAAATGAGTATATGATGTGGAGAGTAAGTGGAGTAAGGAAATGCTAGTGGATTTTTTTTTTTTCTGGAGGTACTTGGAATCAAGCCCAGAGAGACTCTATCACTGAGCTACATCCCTTGTCATTATTATTATTATTATTATTATTAATTTATTTATTTTGAGAAAGCATTTCCCTAAGTTGCCCAGGTTGGCCTGGAACTTGTGATCCTCCTGCCTCAGCCTCTCAGGTCTCTGGGATTAGAGATGTGCACCACCACGCCCAGGGGTGTCACTTTTAAATCTAAAGAAAATCTGCAGTATTTCCAACGCGGTACAACTAAAACTCTTCTCAGTATATTATACCTCAAGATTAGGTATTGGCCTTATTCAACCTTAGCCTTGGGTCTGGAATGTGCCAACACCCTAAAACAAGCCCTCAGTACAACTCCTCACCTAGGGGTCTCATGTCAGAAGAGCTGCCCCACCTGAGAGGGGTTCTGAATGCAGGGCAGTTTTTAATCCATGAGAAAGACTGATAGTTCTCAATGGAGGTTATGCTGCCTCCTATGGAGTGCTTTGGGAATTCCTGGCAGCCTTTTCCAGATGTCACTAACCTGGGTGGAAGCCAGGAAGGCTGTCCATCTTCCATTCGCATGACAGCCCCACACGACAATTGGCGCCACATGCCACATGACTTTAGATTGTCCTGCTAGGCATTCACATAGGTGAGCCTGTCCATAATTATCTAAGCCTAAAATCGAACTCAAATTTACATATTTTGTTGCCCAATTTTAATACACTAAATTTTCCATGAATTTACAACTAACATGTAAATTGCAGGAGGACTGTATTTTGTTTTGTTCAGGACTTTGCCAGGAATTGGACAATGAGAAAATCACATCACCAGCAGCAATGCTGCTCTGATATTTCAGTGGCATTTATGGCTGTGATTCCACATATAGATGCAAGCATTTGACCCTGTCATTACGCCTCCCAAATGCACTAATTTAAATATACATTGTATTATGAGTTAATCTTTTATTCTCCTTTATATTACATCTGGGGCATTATACCAGGGTTTTAAACATATATTTGTGGAATATATATATATATATATATATATTCACCCACATAGTATATATGTTATAATATATAATACACATGTATATATTCAGGATTGTATAGGGGGTATTAGAAAGTATTTGTTATAAAAGATGTTGGGTCTGATAGGGTGAGAATCACAGAATTGGAAATATAAGAAACAGATAAAACACCTTATAAGTGACCCTCTTTTAGCCTAGTTTTTATGCTGGATCAACCAATGACTCCTTGCTGATAAGCCTACAGTGTTCAAGCACCAGATGGACATGAGTCACATATTCTTCCACATCTCAGACTTTGGCCTAACTTGGCTTGGTGGCTTAAGGGAGTGGATAAAGCTTGATATCCTGGAGGAACTAGGAATCAAGCCCAGAGGGACTCTATCTATTGTCCTGGAAAATAAATGTAAATATGGTCCAAGATGAGGAGGTGAGTGTCCAGGCCACACCAAGAGTGGGGACCTGAGAGCACTTGCCTGAAAGGTCAGGCAGGCCGGAGACTGTCCACAGTAAGAGGTGGAAGACAGACCATGCAGCTCTGGATGTAGGCTGGCAATGAAAGAGGGTACTCCACCCCATGGCAAGGGGCCAGGTGAGAGCAAGGCTTAAACTCAAATGACCATGACTGGGGCCCAGAAACGGAGGATCAAGCCTGAATGTTAGTGTCCAAAATCTGGGCAAAGGAGGGACCTTAGCCTCAAGGTAGCAGGTCAGAACTCAGAGGGGCTATAGTTCCAGGCAGACCAGCAGTGAGAGTGTCTCCACATTGGGACCTGGGGTTAAAGTGGCTTAAAAGTTTTGCTGAAAGTGCAGATAGATTTTTGTGCTGAATTTTTAAAAGGAAGCCAGGTGTGGAGGCCAGGAACCACACAGGATCTGACACTCGGGAAGTTTATTTAGAAGAACCAACATTTAAATACATAAAGAATGAGTCAACTGGGCAATTATTAATGGAGTGTGGGGCAACATTTCAAGAATACCTGAGCTGGGTGTGGTGGTGCATGCCTGTAATTCCAGCATTTGGGGAGGCTGAAGCAGGAGAACCATGAGTTCAAATACAGCCTCAGCAACAGCGAGGTGCTAAGCAACTCAGTGAGACCCTGTCTGTAAATAAAAATACAAAATAAGACTGGGTGTGTGGCTCAGTGGTTGAGTGCTCCTGAATTCAATTCTGGTACCTACCAAGAAAAAAAAGGAGTACTGAAGACCCTGCATTATGTCTTGTCTTCTTTGGGCCAGGAAAGGACCCAAAGAAGACAAGACTGTAGGACACAAAAGAGATCTCTGGATTGGAGTGGTTTCTGAAGGTTTAATCTGGCCCTTGAAGAGCAAAGGACTGAATAATTGAACTAATTAATTCATTCACTCATTCACTTGACCCTCAAAACAATGTAATGGGAGTAAATAAGCCATACTGTTGCTATCACTCATTTCGTGGAAAAATAGATTGAAGCTCAGAAAAGTTTAGTTGTCCCCATTAGTTATAGAGCTTCCGAACCTCAGATCCAGTAATTCCAGAGCTGCCCTTCATCTACTTCTACTCTGAACTGGCCACACAACCACAGTATTCTCAGTGTTCACAGGATGCTTGAGTTAACTCAATTTGTTTTGAAATGAAGGACTTACACTTAAACACACAAACATTGGATACGATCTGAATCAGTTAGTGCTGAGCAAACTATTCTATGTTGTTCTTAGTGCTGGGGACACACCGCTGACATGAACAGACACCATCCTTGCTCTGGTTACTGTTTACATTATAATTCGAATGGTAATGACACAATAATAGAAAGAGTAGCAGCTACCTAAATGCCATGTATTTTGTTTGGATTTATGAATGTTCTAATCAAAATAATGCTATAAAATGGGCCTTATTATCCCCATTTTATAAATGCATTAATAACTAGAGCTGACATAAGGAGCTTACTTTCTGCTAGGAAAAACCGTTCAGAGGAGGCAAGAAAGCAGAAAGTACCCACTGGGTGTTAGAGTCTGTAAACAAGTCTGGATGGCACCTGGCAAAATGCCAGAGGGAGTGGTTTGTGAAGTAACAAAATCGAGCCATTAAGTGTGGAGATTCCTTATTGGTTGACTGCTGTATCTATTTTATGTTAATTAGATAAGCTGTGTGGAATGTATATATACCGCTCCTGTCCTACAATAAAGGGCTCCTACTCCTGCTGTATCAATGTACACAAGTTGTCACCCCCCGGTTATTTTGTTGCAGCCGGACTGCGGCAACTGGGGACTGAAATCAGGTTTCTACACTCTGGTGTCCAAGGCCTATCCATTTTGTGCTGATGCAAAATCTTGGGCTATGGCCATTCTGCAGCACCAACCCACTTCTACTTTACCATGACTGGTGGATTTAAATCAGGCCCAACATTCCTTCATCTTAGTGTCCTGTCACTTAGGAGCCAACTCAGGAAGCGAGCTCTTATTCATTAGTGCTTTACACCGTGATGATTGCTGAGATGGCACTTCCGGAGTCACGGCACACTCTTTTCTAAAGCTCAAGACTCTTTAATTGCCTCTTGGATTACAACTTTATTCATGTTCCTATAGCCACAGGTGTATATTGGGGAATGCTGTTGTTGATGAGAAGTTGGCCAATTTTGAGGCACAGGTCTTAAGGTTTCAAGGGCTCCCGAGTTTAATTTAAAACCAGTTAGACTATAAAAAGAAGATGGTTGGGGTGCCATGGTTGGAACTTCCCTCTTCCTTTCAAATGCTCATTCTCTTTTTACCTGCTCTATTTCCTTAAGACCATTGAAACCTCTCTCAAGTTTCCATTTGTGTTATTATTGAACTTGCAAGAATGTAACAAAAATCCAAGGTTCAGAATCAAATGACCTTTCTTAAGCCCTTAGCTTACTTAACTCAGGTGCACAGGGAGATTTTGAAAAACACATTTTATTTTCCCCAGTCATGAAAAATCACCAAAGCTTAAGTATGGAGGGAGACCCTCGAAGCTTAATTTTGAATGTTCCAAGTTTTCTGTGAAGAGACTTTTAACAGAAAATAGATTTTTTTAAAACTAAAAAGGAATACTGAATAATGAGTAAATGGGTTTTTTTCTTATAAATACATTAATCTGGAGAACTTCATTATTACACAAATGACTTCTTCAAAATTAATTTCTACTTTTTTTTAAAAAAGATGAAACCTATGTTTTCAATGTGCTTTGGAAAGCTTAGTGACCACACATAATAACAATGTATTAAAAGCCATACAGAAAAGAACCCATTTTTTAAAAAAACCCATAACTCAACAGACTAAAATAATGACAGACTAGCCATTCATGCAAATTAGCTACCTCACATTTATCAGAGAAAATATTTCATAGCATTAACAACACTGTCATTTAAGAAAAATTAAATGGGGCCCAGAACCACACATTTATTTTCACCGCACTCATTATTCATTTGCATGTTTCTTTCCTCTTTTTTTTTTTTTAATTGTAAGTTTTGAATTCAAAGTTCAGTAGAAGAAGAAGCAGATGATTTTCCCATTTTAGTGACCCCGTGGTTAGCAGCAATAAAGCAACAGGAACAAATCTGGCTTGAAATGTGTCCAAACCCACATCTCCCAGTGTGCACAAAAGTCAAAAAAAGTAAGATGTGCAGCGGATATTAACATGAGTAATCTTGGAAATCTAAATATTAAACATATGTCAAAGATTATCAAATACACATCCACATGTCTTATAGAGATGTCTTTCATCTGAGGAGCTCCAACCCATTTCAATGTGCGTGGGCTGGTTTCCTAGCCCTGAAGGCCTCATCACAGCTTGGCATATCCAGCAAATACAGCATAGTTTTTTTAGATGGGTGCGTGGAAAGCAATAACTCCTCAGCTCCCACACTTTTTAGCAAAGTTATATTTCCTAAAAGACATTTTTATTAATCTCTACCCTCATGGAGGCATGATATTTAAATCCGAGTTGCTAAGTCATTTACCCAGTGAGTTGCATGACTAGGGAACTTTCTTTGACTTGTGCTCCGATGAGCACTGTCTTTGACTTGTGCTCGAATGTGGAAGTCACTAGAATGCATGTTCAATTCTGTCTGCAGGGTGCTTACCACAGTGATCCACAGAAGGATGTTCCAGATGAGACACTGGGTAGTGTTATCTTCCTGCCGGGGCACTGTGTGAAGGCTGTGACTTAACTCCCCTGCCATGAGCAAGTTATGCTCATGATACTTGGCATTCTTCTTTCCAAACCTTACCCTGTGGGGTAATTTAAGTTGTATTTTGGAAGCACTTACAGTTCCTTCTAAAAGTATATCATATTAAAATGGGGAGCCAGTCTTATGTTTTTTATATGGGTCATTGAATAATATTATCTTATAACATCTCTTAGTACAGTGTAAACTTACTTCTTCTTGGCCTCGTGAGTTGTAAATTTCTTACAAGTAAATTGCTTGAGAAAAACCAACTCTGAGTATTTCATAATGAGATCACATATATGAGAAGATTTGGTAAACTCTCTACAGCTTTGTACAAATGCAGATTATTATTGTCATCATAGAGGCAAAAATCCTCTCCAGTCATACCTGGTGCACTGAAACCCAACTTTGCTTCCACATCCACTCATCTTCGGCAAAAGTCGTGGCTCCGTCTACTCTGTGTTTATTATGAGTTGTGTTACCCTGTGCAGGTAGGCCAAGGGAGGAAGAGAACAAATACCTATGTGTGTGTGCTACTGCTCTTTCAGGGAGTGTGCCACATAGTAAAGGCTCAACAAATGTGTACTGAATTGTAGAGGTGGGAGGGTTTGGGTGAATGAGTCAAGTGAATGCAAAAGCAATGGCTGTCCAGTTTGGTTGAACTTCCCCAGGGGGCAGTGTTTCTGGGTGCTGTCTTGAGACAGCTCACATGAGGACTAGAGAGAGGCCCTAGCTCTTCTCAGAGTAGGTGATGGTTCAGAGCAATTGTGATAGGCAGGGGTGGCCACATGGCCCCTTCCTCCTGCAGGCTGGTGGCAGCAGGCTGGGCTTACCCCCGGTGGATCTCCCTCTAATGCCCTCTCTCAGAGGAAGGAACAGTGATTAGACTTTTCTCCTCTGTTGCTTATAGGCTGTTTCTTCTTCTGTAAGTTGGAGAAGCTTAGTTTCTTTGGGGGAATAGCATGGATTCTCCAGCTGTGTTCTTGAGGGAATTTGCAGGAGTTAAAAAAAAAAAAAATCTGCAAACTTTGTCACCTGGATGAGAAGGGATGGCCTTTGTAGGAAGAAATCTGAGTTACGTGCACATTTTGGGAGGAAGATTTGCTTACTGAATTTGTCCTTAAACCAAAGCATCTGTTTGATGATTAAAGTAAAACATTTTTGATGATAAGAATACTTTCCTTATTAATTTGTCTTTTTTGACCTAGCGTATTCTCCTTGAGTACATTTTGAGAAAGAATCATGCAAAATGTTTCCTCTGATAATTTCACTGGCTCCATCAAATAATATGACTCTATTCTCCCCCAGATAATTTGATTTGCCCCCTCTACCTTCACCATTTTTGGAATAGAATCCACTGTTATTGGCTAAAGAATCTCGAAACGGAACACTTCCTTTACAAGAACAAAGGGTTAAATTAAAGGCAGGGCTTGTGCTCCATTCTCTGAGTCATGGAGGGTTTTCTGAAACTCAGCATTCTTCTTTTGTTCTTGCCTGCTTATCTCTCTCCATCTTTATCTTTAACCTATATCTCATAAGCTGAGTATGCAAGACTATCAGTCCCTCAGAACATCACCTACCCTAGGTAGGTGCAAACACTCTGGGGTTGCAGCTGCTTGCCTGAGCCACCTTCCTCTGCAAGGAACTGAATTTTGCAAGAAAAGCTTAAATGAAAAAAAAAATCACATGGTAGCTGCTTTGTAATAACTTCCTCTCCATCCTCTGCCCAGTCACTTTCTCAAAAATGCACAGAAAGCTTTACCTTTTGGTGCTAACCTACAAGGAGATGAAGAAGGAAGAGAGGACCTGCAGATCTGGACTTTGTGTTGCTGAGGTGGAGCATTGTTTTTTAACTGATTCAGGTGTGACTATCAAAAACTAATGCTAGACATGATGGCAGATCAAGTATGGAAACCACAAAAATGCTTTTAAAAGTGGAAACATTTTGTATGAAAATGAGTTGATTTACATGCTCTCACCTCTATTTTAGGTAAATAAAATGATGAGAAAAGAGAATGTGTCCAGAAGGAAACTCTAGTGACTTACACATGAACAGAGGACAGAATATGTTTAAACTGAAGGTTTATAAAATGTTGGTTTGACTATATCATATTCAACTGTTAATTCATCAAAGCCTTAAAGTCTGTTTATACTGAGTAACTCTTTAACTGAAACGATTCACTTGCTATTTGCATACATGTGTACATATATTTATTTTTTTGAATCAGCCAAAATAGTAAAATGCTGCCAATTGGGAAGTCAACATGTTTATTGCTATTTATTTTATTTAAAAATGTATTTGATTCTTTAGAAACACCACATGAAGAATATCATGACAAACTACAGATGTACATATTTTTACTTAGGGCTTGATGATTGTAATTCAAATATATCAAAACTCTTATTCAGAACCAATGAGCGACTACAGTTGGATCAGATCTTCAGAATCTTAGAAGCTGGGAAAAATATTAGAGATCTTCTGTCTAGCCTAGTGCCTTTTGGATTCTCTGGATGATGGTAATTCCTGATTCTTTTACCATTCCAATTGAATTTGAATCTCTAAGGATGAGACTGGGAAACTATATTTGTTTGAATGATGTGGTATTTTTATCATCAGAGAAGGTTTAAACAGACCTGTTCTAGTGATTCTCAGCCCTGTGTGTCCTATGCGCCGGAATTATCTGTAGAGATTGTTAAAAATACAGAAGGATGGTTAGTGGGTATAATGCCCTTAGATTCTAATTCCATCTTATGTATCTATACTATAAACAAGCTTCACAGGCAGTACCAGAGCAGGTTTGGAAATCAGTGACCTAGTCTGCTCTCCTACATCTCAGAAATCTCTTCCAGGACATTCTGCTTAAATATTCTGCCTCAAAAGCCAGCTTATTCCCATGTTGGAGGGTTCCTAATTTTAGATATTACTTCCATTTATTGGGCCAAATTATGACTTCCTGTAACCTTTACCCTCTCATCCCAGCTTGTCCTCCAGAGCAACAGAAGAATTCTTTCAAATGTGCAGCTTGCAGATGATGCTCAGCAAATGTCAGGCCTGTTTTCCTGACCCTACGGGACTGCCTCCTGACTATGATGGGCCACATACTTAACCTATTCCTTCACTTGTAATGACCCATAAATCAACTCATTTTCATACAAAATGTTTCCACTTTTAAAAGCATTTTTTTTGTGGTTTCCATATTCTTAGAATATTCATCATCTGACATCAGATAGGCTACAACATCTCTATTAAAATTGATATAATCCACAAAGATCGAGCACCCATCATGTGTCAAACTCTACTTTAGATATGAGCTCTACTACAGTGACCAGAATTGAGCCCAGGACATCAGACAGGTTCTAGGTGAATCTAGTGGAGATGTAGTTCTCACATCATTGTACTAGTCATACAGTAAACTGGCTATTTTGAAAGCTACCTCATATTATTATTTTATTCTGTGTTAGAATTTAACTAAGATCTCAGGACTTTATACAAGCTATTATTTTTATTATCATTACCATTACTATTCAAGTATTATAAAAAGATACATTTTGGATCATTTACACAGTTCTTTCTACACCCCTAATTCTCATAGCATCTCTGTAAACTTTTATTATTATTTTAATTTCTGGATGGTGTCTCAGGCTGCTGTAAGAAAGTACCTTACAAATAACAGAAATTTGCTTCTCAAGGTCCCGGAGTTTGGAAATCCAAGATCAGAGCACCAGCACATTGGGTTCTGATGAGAGACTTCTTTCAGTTTGTACAAACTGCCAACTTCTCATTGGCTGAGAAGAAATGGCAGAAAAAGTGTACGATAGCACTCTGGCATTGATCCCATTCATAAGGTCTGCAGCCTCATGATCTCCCAGAGGCCCTCCTCCTAAGATAGCACATTGGGGATTAGATTTCAACATGTGAATTTGGTGGAGGGAACACAAATGTTCAGTCCATAAAGATGGAAAACCCGAGGCTCGGAAAAGTTAAAGGTAATACTTGAAATTGCCTTTCTCACATTCAGTCAAGAGAGGTTTGAACTTGGCCCTTTGACTCCATATCTGAAGCATTTTCTGTTGACCCACGATGCCCTAATAAGCCACAGCTTCCCTGCCAGTGCTTCAGCAAGTGAGAGAAAGTTGGGAAGGATGTTACTTTTTCCCATCTATTTACATGTGATTGACTTTGATTCTGTATTCTAGCCTCTTAAGGTAATTATAAATTCTTGATTGATCTACCAGTCTATTGACTATCTTTACCTTCAATTTATATCATCTGCAAATTGAGAATACCTCTATGTCCTTATCCAAGGTACTAAAAACTAGGAAAAGCATACTGCCAGAGAGAGCCCCTATTGGCACATTGCTGGAGACCTTTCTCTTGGTTACCATTAACATAGTAATTAACGCTTTGGGGATCATTTTCTAACCAGCTAGAATTTTATGAACCTGTGCCACCACTGGTGCTCACATGTCCCAACATTGACATTCAAAGAGATCCTGAAATCCCTAGTTAAATGTGTGGCTGGAGTTCTGATATGTCTACAGAATTCCCCCGATCCACTAATGAGTAAGTGGTTGTTTTTTAGCTGAGTGGACCATTTTAAATGTCCCACAAATAAAGTTGACTCATCATTCAAGACAAAACACTTGAAGTGTTCTTTAAAACCTTGGACAGGCAATGTAAGAAACCCATCCTTCAATATTTGGCTCAGATGTCAGCTTCTCTGGAAAGCTTTTCTCGATCTCTCAGGCATATTTATCAACACCCATTGGGCTGTCCCAGCAAACTGGTCATTACCCTGTTCTAGCACTTATCACATTACCTATAGTTACTTGTTTCCTTTTCACCCGCAATATTTGAACTTTCTGAGGCCAGGACTGAATTTTATTCACTTTAAAAATCTTCCACGATGTCCCATGTAGTGATTGGCACACCTAAGAGACTCACAATAAATACTTGCTAAATGAATGAATATGTGATCAATTACATATATGAGTGGAACATAAAGTTCTCTTGTAAGCTTTTTATTAGTTTAAGAACATCAACATGAATCCCTCTGTAATTTCTTTTGGACTTAGGCACTTCTTACTGAGGATATCCATGAACAATAGACAGAGTCTGGTCAAGAAAGTCCAACATTCACCTACCTTTTGAGAAAGATGAATTGATCCTTTGCCCCCACCCCCCAGAGTGGTCGGTAGCTTTAAGATTTAATATTAATTCTGTTTGTAGCCTATAAAACAAAACTAATTGCAGAATTCAAAGCTTTAGAGCATTTTTAGGTAGCTTGATGGGAAAGCATTGAAATAAATACAAACATTTAGATAAAACAACCATTTTAATAGTATTAACTCTGCCAATTAATGATAATGGAAGAGCCGTCCAATTAGCTAAATCGCTAATAGTTTTATCAAGCAGAGGTTGGTAATTTAAAGCAAACAAATTCTTTCTAATTTTATCTACTTGCACACCAAGATATTTAAAGGATAACAGGGGATCCAATAAAGGGTATTGCTCAAGAAGAGCTATATTTAAATCTCCTAATGGCTATAACATAGAGTTACCTCAATTAGTCAGAAAACCCAAGCAGTCAGTAAATTCTTTTGCGCTTCCATAATTTGGGGTAAAAATAAATGAAATACAACAAAGGAGCTGCTTTTGATCATCAGCATTATTACTGAAGTATATTTGGAAGATATAGAGTGCCCTGAGACAGTCAGGGGTATAGATTCATCTTACCCAGCTATTATGAGCATCTATACTCATGCTCTGCTTCACACCAGAGCATTTTGAGGTGGTTTCTGCAGAAGTCACTGCTCAACACCTTTTCTCAGTGCAGAAGGTTGGAGTGAAGTTGATGGGCTCAATGCCACACTAAGACTTGGACTTCTCCTGCCAACCTCCATGAAGAGGAGGCACATAATTGGCTAATTCAGGCACATAATTGGCTAATTCAGGGAAAATCCTCTTATGATAAAAATGATGTTAACATTTCTCACAATCCTTATTTTACTTTTATCAAGAGAATAGACTTTCAAAAAATCTGCATTTGGTGAATGTGTGAACTTCATCAGTAGAGATGGCACAAAAAGAGCTTGAGCCCAAGGTCACTTTAATAATTCTAGAATTAATGATGTTGTTTATCCCACAATAGGGATAAGGAAATACAAGCTTTAAAGGAAGAAGAGCAGAACAGAGAGTGCCTGTAAAGCATTGTCTGCCGGTGTGAGCAGCAGGACGTTTCTTTGGCTATAACAACTACAATTTATTAAGCTACTTACTATGAGCCAAGCATTGTGTTAATATCTTTATTTTATATATTTTTATTTTTTGTACCAGGGATTGAACTCAGGAGTGCTTAACCATTGAGCCACATCCCTAGGTATTATTTTTAATTTATTTTTTAGTTTTTGGTGGACACAACATCTTTATTTTATTTTATGTGGTGCTGAGGATCGAACCCAGCGCCCAGTGCATGCCACATCCCTAGCCCCTCCCCAGGTACTTTTATTTTTTATTTTGAGACAGAGTCTTGCTAAGTTGCTTAGGGCCTCACTAAATTCCTGAGGCTGGCTTTGTACCCGTGATCCTCATGCCTAGGCCTTCCAAGATGCTAGCTAATATCTTTATATTCATGACTTCATTGAGCTTTCCATCAATAGAGTAGGTTTCATCCTGTGAAATAAGTGAGTTTCCTGAGGCTGGTAGGTTGAAGAACTTTCCCACTCCTCTCCGTCTTTGAGCTGGGATTCAGACTCAAGGGTTTTCTAACTATAAAGACCTTGTTCTTTACCTGGATGGTAAACATCCAGCCTGGCTCCATAGTCTGACATGTTGTTAGTGCTCAGTGTATATTGCAGGAGGATGATGGGCTCCATGTGTTCCAGTGTTACAGAGAACAAATACCCTGTGGATACCCTGTGGGGTAAATAAAGAATGAACAGGGCCCAGCTGGGCATTTGCATCAAAGTGCCTAACCAGAGTTCCCAGCTGCTCTGGCAGGGTGCCCAGGCCCTGCCCTGGAGCCCAAACAGAATCCTCTTTGAGATGCCTCTGGTTTTCATTTCCCAAACCTTGCCACACACAACAAGTGGGCCTGGGGCTGGCCTCAGAATCCCAACTCTACCTCAGTTCTTGAGAGGGAGCATGAGGGAGTAATGGGGAAAAAAAATAAAAGGAATTGTTGATATTAATATCTTGGTATCAAGAACTCTCTTTGTCTAAATGGTTACTAAACTATGAAATGACTTGTCAAGCCCATCCATAGAATCAAATGTCAACAAAAAATGTTGTTAGTGACATAAGCCACATGAAACTTAAGTTTACCAAGAAATAAGAGCAAAAGGGAACTGAAAGGGTTCAATATAGCCCGGTCTCAGGGCTGAGAGCAGGGTGGGCTAAAAGACACCTCTGACGAGATGCCCATGCCAGGCTGAGCAAAATCTGATGGATATTAGGGAACATTCTCAATTTCTCTCCTTTTGCATTCTTCACTGTTTGATTTAGGTCACTTTAAATATGCTCCTCCCTCAGGCAGGCAACTGTAGAGATGGAACAATATCGGGTGCTAAGTTCAGATGTCAGCTCTGCCACTGTGCAGGTAAGGGAGCAGGGACTGGTCCTTTAATTACTCTGAAGCATGTAGAAAATAATTTGCAGGCCATAGATATTCAATGAGCAGGTTTTCCCTCTCTAGTTCCATGTTTCTTTGCTGCCTGCAGGAAAGTATGCAGGATAGAGTAGTTTCATCCTCAGTAGAATTGGTCATTTAGTTTGAGATAGAATTAGGGGAAACAAACAAGAAAATACCAGCAGTAACCAGTTTAGCCTTTT
The DNA here is from genome assembly GCF_964194105.1 of Spermophilus citellus. Lineage (NCBI taxonomy): Eukaryota > Metazoa > Chordata > Mammalia > Rodentia > Sciuridae > Spermophilus > Spermophilus citellus. The sequence continues at coordinate 64,032,408 of NC_138191.1, read as the reverse complement.
GGTCCCAGAGATGATCACATAATTCCACCCACCATTGGCCCAGTTTTTGGGGAAAACACAGGGTTTGGAGTCAGGATCCTCAGGCTTTTTTCCACCTTGGGTATTATGGTGCATCAGTTTTCCTGAGGAACAGACTCTGGAGATGGCCATGCAGGCTTGGTGATGAGTGCTTTCAGCAATACCTATGAGGGGTGAGGGAAACAGGAGTGGAGAGAAGGAAATGAAGGGTAATGTTGCTATAACAAGGGCCTCAGGAGATCCCACTGGGAACTCTGGAATAGAGGCCATCTTTCATAACTGTCTTGAGTTGTGACAAGGGGGCCAGGCCTTTGAGCCATTGCACTGGCCAGTTACTACACATAGGCTCCCCTAGGGGGGAACCATAATCAAGCAAGGCTGGTTCCTTCTTTACCCTCAGCAGGTAGCACATGTCACAGCTAGAACAAGAAAAGTCTTCAGGAAGGAAGGAGGGGTCTGGAAAGTACCTTATAGCATCACCATACCTACCAGATGGATAAAGCACCTGCTTATTCGATCCGCACGGTTCTTAGCAATACCTTCAACTGATACCTACAGACACCTACTTTGCGCATATTGTTTTGTTTTCTTTGCATGGGACATTCTCCCCTCACTCAGAACCACCTGATAACTTGATACATCAACATTCTGATAAAAAGTAAGCTTTTCTAAGGAGCCATCTTTAACTGTCAGGCATAATTAATAAACATCTTTTCTGTTTCTGTACCATCAAAGCATTTTACACATGCCTGTCTCACTTTTAAAAAATTACTGTAGATGAGGAGCCTTGACTTATTTACATTGGTATTTTTCCTTTTCTTCTCCAATATAAAACTTTGGAGATAAGTCATTACTTAGAGTTGTCTATTTTGTCTAATATTAGCATAGCAATACGTTCTTTCTTTTGTTGTTTATATGGTTTATTTTATTTTTTATCCTCTCATTTTTGATGTTTCTGTATTGTTATATTTTAGGCATGTCCCCTGTTAATGACATTTAATTTAACTTTTTAGATATCTATCCTAACAGTCATTGTATTTTAACTCTATCATTTAATCCATTTATACTTAATGTAATTACTCACATATATATGTTAAAAATTAAACATCTTATTTTATGATTTCTTTTTTATTTTATTTTATTTTATTTTTATTTTTTTTTTAAAGAGAGAGTGAGAGAGGAGAGAGAGAGAATTTTTAATATTTATTTTTTAGTTCTCGGCGGACACAACATCTTTGTTGGTATGTGGTGCTGAGGATCGAACCCGGGCCGCACGCATGCGAGGCGAGCGCGCTACCGCTTGAGCCACATCCCCAGCCCTATGATTTCTTTTTTAAATCCACCATATCTTGCTTCTTTTTCTCACAGTTCTTAATTTTTTTTGGACTTAATTTTTAAAATTAACTTCTTTTTTTCTCTCTAGATATCATATGTTATTTTCTCTTTTTTTTTTGTGGTTACTCCAAAAATTACAACATTCTACCTTTTTTTTTAAAGAGAGAGAGAGAGAGACAGAGAGAGAGAGAGAGAGAGAATTTTAATATTTATTTTTTAGTTTTCGGCAGACACAACATCTTTGTTGGTATGTGGTGCTGAGGATCGAACCCGGGCCGCACGCATGCCAGGCGAGCGCGGTACCGCTTGAGCCACATCCCCAGCCCACAACATTCCACCTATTGCTTAGCAAAGTCTGATGTTAATCAATATTTTTGGTCTTTTCTAAAATGAATACAAAGATCTTAGAATAATTTAACTGCATTTCTCACTTTCTCCTGCCCCTCCACATTTATAGTTGGCAACATGTAGTTGCCATGAATTTTAATTCTACATATTTTTTAATTTGGCAAGACATTAATATTATAGATTTTAAAGCCAGTGTTTATATTTACCCACATATTTACCACTTTTTTAGTTCTTAATTTTTCCTACAACTCTGATCCTGGAGCCTACTCTGTTGGCTCTGAGTTATTTCAGTTTTTCTCTCAGAATAACTATTTAACTTTCATGTTTGAAGGATATTTGGGGGGTATAAAATTCTATGACAGTTTATGTTTTTCCTAAGAATATTAAAATTCTATTCCACCTTTCCTTGGTTTTCATTTTTTTTACTTTAGAAATTTATCATTCCTTTGAAGAAATAAATTTGTCTTTTTTATGTAACTACTTTTAAGATTTTTACTCTTAGTTTTCTGAAATATCACAATCAAATATCTGGTCATAAGTTCTTTTTTTGTGTGAGATTCTTGAGTCTTCTGAATCTATTCTGAAAAAATTCTGACATTTTAGCCATAAAAATGTAAATTTTTCTTTGCCCCATCTCTCTCTCTCTTTTTGTTCCTAAGTCTGCAATTAAACATATGCTAGACCTTTCCATGCATCCTCTCTTATCCTTATGCCATTTTTGTGTTACATTGTAGAAAGTTTATTTTCCTGTTAAATAATTCTTTCTTCAGCTATATCTAATGTGCAATTAAACTCATTTAATTCATTCTTAAGTGGTTATATTTTTATTTTCCTTTTCAAAATTGTATTAATCCTTCCTCTTTCTGTCCAGTGTCTTCTTGAATATTTTAGACTTGGCGTTTCCTTTTTCTTTTATTTGGTAAGCATAGTTGTTTTATAGTTGAGTTTTCATAATTTCTATATATGAAGGCTTTGTTGTTTTGATTGGTTCTTGCTCATGGTGTCTTGCTTCCTGTGTGCTTATTTTCATTTTGTGATGTACAATGTAGGAATACTTTGAGACATAAGATGATAGTGTCTCCTATAATAGAATATTTTAATAGGTTTCTGCAAGATATCTAGAGAAACTACCATTGGAGAACTATCTTAATCCAAGTTCAAGGCTGACCATCCTAAATGAGCCAGTTGATGAGAAGCTGGCTGCAGTCTTTAGAGGGCTGGTTTACTTTTGGCTCACCCTAACCCTTATTGTGTTCTTCATTAAAGTATTAATGTCTGAGTCCTAACTCTTGGTGGACTCTCATCTTTGAGTCTTGTTCCCTTTGCCCTGAAAGACCTCCCAAAACAAATACTGTTTCACAATAATTTCTCCAGATAGGAAAATGCTATTGGGCAAAATAGATTTGATTATAGAACTTCTGTTTTCTCCTAGAGCTTGACTGAGCAATTTTTCATTCTTTGGTTAACTCTGGTGCTTTCGGAATGTTTGGACTTAAAATAATGTCAAATTTTATTTTATTTTTTCCTAGCAAGGAGTTTAATCTGAGACAACTAGTTTATCATTTTAGGAAACAGAACTCTATTTTTGTATTTTTGTATTTAGCATAGTTCTATCAGTCAATATTTGTTGAATGAACGACCGTGTGAATGGCTATGGGCATTGGAATCAAGGTGTATAACTTATGCCTTTTGTCTCCAAGGAACTTATCATTTTCAAGGTGAAGAATAACACAAAAATGAAAACTGTTTTTTTTTAATTTTAATTGACAATTTACTCAGGGTACTTTATAGGCAAACATTATACCATTGAACTATATTCTCAGTTTAGTACCTGACCCCCTTCCACTTTTTTCTTACTTTGAGACAGGGTCTGGCTAAGTTGCTGAGGTCTTAAACTTGCCATCCTCCTGCCTCAGCCTCCCTAGCAGCTGGGGTTACAGGTGTGAGCCACCATACCCCTCTCAAATAAAACTTTACATAATGACTATGCATCATATACAGTAAATGCTCAGCTTCTTCTTTTCTTAGTGGAAGTGTAAATTAATATACCTCTTTGGAGAAAAATTTGCTAATGCTTGTAAAACTTAAGAATGTAAGTACCCTTAAATTAAATCATTTCAAAAAGAGACTTTATCTGATATATACTCTCTATATATGCCTGAGTGCTCAAAGATATGTCTATGGGGATATTCATTGGTGGTTGCATGTTTGTAATAAAAAAAATCACAAATTCTTTAAATATCTATCAACATAGACTGATCAAATAAATTTTGATATATTATGCAACGTAAGTATGCAAACATTAAAAGGAATGGCAGATTTATGTGTGTAGATATGGAAGTTTCAATGACATAGTTAAACAAAAAATTAACAAGAAACTTGATAGTGTATATAATATGCTATATACATGCACACATACATATTTTCATACACATTTGCTGAGAAATTCATACAGTATCTCTGAAGGATTAATAGAGGAACTGCTAGCAGTGGTTATATCAGAGGAAAAGAGCTGGAACTTGAAGTTCAGGGAGAGGAAGAGAACTTTTCTCTTGGAACATATTTTCTTATTTGGAACATATGTGTTCTAGATTATATTTTATGTATATATGTTTATTTTTACCATGTGCATGAACTTTTTTCTTTTTTTTTTTTTAATAGACGCAGGCAGATTATTTAGGAAAGCAGATATATATTATACATTCAAGGGAGAATGTGGGCTCTCTCAGGGAAGAGACTTTTTTTTGGGTAAAATAAAAAAATACACGTTTAGGGGAGAATGTGGTCCATCTTGAGAGTGAGAAACTTTTGGAGTGAAGCAAGGAATACACATTCAAGGGAAAATGTAGGCCATCTCCAGAGAGAGAGAAAGCAATCTGTGGGTCTAGAGGTTCGTATTTATGGAGGGGACAGTTACAAGGGGCTGGAATAGAGATAGAGCCAGGGTAGAGCTACACAATTCGTCCCCCGTTTTCCAGTGCTTGTGCATTGTCCTCAGGTTACTTTTTGCAGGCAAGGGCATGGGTCAAGGATTCTGGTGGAGGTTGCAACCTCAGGAATGCTTTTTTTTTTTTTTTGTATTACATTTCGTGAATTCCAATGGCTTGTGGGGGCTTCTCTTTTGAAACTCAGTCTATCTTTCCTTTTCAGCATTCCCAAATTCCTATCTTTTTCTCTCCCCATAGACTTGTGGTTCCTCATTCTGAAGGCTGGAGGAAGGGCAAAGATGTGTCTTCTATGGCTGCTTTAACCTGGCAAGGGACAATGACCCCGCCTAGCCAGCTATCTAAAGTCTCTGCCTGGGGTCACAGAAAAGACTGGTCTCAGTTGTTGGGATGAGTTGAAATCCTTCTATTGCTGTTTTCTTAACCATGGAACTGGTTGCAATCTGGATGAATTTTACTAGGAGATTAAGAAGTATAGTAGCCAAAGTTCCTAATAGCAGTAATAGCCAGGCGAGGCTAGTTAAACTAGCTTTAATAGTTTTTATCTCAAGAAATAGATTTTTTTTCCCAAAAGCATGTCTGTTACATCAGATTTAAATTAATGCATGACAAATTTAGGATTTTGGCAGTCTCTTTTGATAGTTATTATCTGACTGAGCCTGCTTTAAAAAAAATAATACATAAAAACCTAGAAGTTAGACATGTCAATGGGATGCCATGTAATGTTAGATACATGTGTCATTGTTTAAATTAGGGTTAACATATTTATCTCCTTAAACATTTATCAATTCTTTGTGGGGAAAACTTTCAGAATCCTTTCTTCTAGCTTTTTGAAATATATAGACTACATAATCATCATCTATAGTCACCATACTGTGCAATAGGACCCTAGAGCTTTTTGCTTCTATGTAATTGTTACTTAGTACCATCTATCAAAGTTCCTCACTTCCTCCCTCATGTACATACATACTTTTATGCATTACATTAAAACTTAAGAAGTGCTAGGAAAGCTGAGTATTAGAAGACACCCTAAGCCAGTGCCGATGAGCATGCCTATAATCGCAGGTACTCAGGAAGCTGAGGCAGGAGGATTGCAAGTTCAAGGCCAACGTGGTGAGACCTTGCCTCAAAACAAAAAATAAGTAAATAGAGTGCATAGTGGTGCATGCCTGTAATCCTAGCAGCTTGGGAGGCTGAGGAAGGAGGATCATGAGTTCAAATTTAGCAAGGCCCTAAGCAACTTAGCAAGTAGTTTCTAAATAAAATTTAAAAAGGGCTGGGGATGTGACTTGGTGGTTAAGTGACCCTGGGTTTAATTCCTGGTACAAAAAAAAAGTAATTAAAAGGAAGGGTTGAGGATATATGTCAATGTTAGATTCCCCACTTGGTTCACTCTCCAATTTCACACACACACACACACACACACACAAAGAATTTACGTCAAACTGATGGTCAGTTGACCTGAGCTATACTTTGGTTTTGTTTTTACAAAGTTCCATGACTTTTCCTGAACTCTTCAATGAAGTGAGAACACTGGCCTCGATGAACTCCAAGGCCTTTTTGAATTTGGTTTTTATTTTTCAATTATCTTTTGCAAGCTGGGGATGAAACCCAGGGCCTTGCACATGAGAGGCACGTGCTCCACCTCTGAGCTATACTTCAGTCCCTCTTTCAACTTCAACATTCTCTGATTCCATGGACAAACATGGAGGTACTTTCATTGCAGAAGCACTTCAGTCAGGCAATATCTTTAAAGATAATTTGGCAAATCAAAGTATGGACACTAGATCAAAGTACCAGGTGCTGGGAATGTTAACTCTCCTTTTGGTTGTCCTTTGAGAACAGCACGGTGCTTTCCCTAAGACAATAAACTAAAACAACTGACTTGTTTGGCTTCACATTTTAAAAATGTGATTTTTAGCATCACCTCACATTGGAAATATTTCAGGCCTGTTTTTCTTCAGGATTGGGTAGGCTGAAATCTCTCATAGACTGACCGAATCTCATTACCCCCTATTTACAACAAAAGCTTATTTCCTAAATGATTCCATGTTTTGTGCTCACATAGATCTCAGTGGCCAAAACATTTAATTAGATGGATCCATACAATCTCATTTCCTGGCTGGTCTTGTATGTCAGTGATCACAGTAGCATCCATTTCATGGCTGTGACTCTGAATCTTAAAAGGGGGCTGGGAGAGGAGGGAGAGAATGAACACTTATTTAAGCTGTACTCACATTGATAGTTGAAAACCTTTTTTAATAATAAAAGTGAGTTGAGTTTATTTTCAAAGGTTAGGACAATATAAGTAACAATCAAAAGTCCCTTCTCTCTAGCTCTGATGTCACTCCTTGGAGGTTCTGATTGGTAAGTAGGCATATATGTGTCTTCTCAGACACACAAGCACACACCCATGCTCACCAGTGCACACAGGAGCACCCCCCCACACACACACACACAGACACAGACTGTTGCTTTTACAATATGGGAATATACCAGAATACTGTTTTATCATTTCAGTATTCTGTTTTTGGAGTGCACGTAGGTCTCCATCATTCTTTAAAGTGTTGTAAACTATTCAGATATAGAGATACACCATCATTTATTTACATAATTTCTCAGTGATGGACATCTAGAGTTAGTTTCCATTTATGGACTGTGAGAAGCTGTGTTGCCTTGAAGTTAGACATCTGTCTAGAAGTTTTATAGAATGTTTTCCTGGAATTGGGGTTTTAGATTACATGGTGCTTTCTATAGGCTGACTCAGATGGAAGTGCTTGACAAACATTCCCAGAACAACTCCTCAAGGTATAGATAAACTATTGTTATCTCAATTTGCAGATGATAAACTTGGGCTCCAGGAAGTTAAGTAACTTTTATGAAGTCTCATAGCTCTAAGTGATGGGGCCAGATTGGAACTCAACCTCTCTGAGCCTAGAGTCTGGGCTGAAATCATATATACTCTGCTGCTTTATAGGACAGCTATATTTGGAATTTTGATAAATACTGTCAAGTTCTCCAAAGAGTTCCTATTAATTTGTACTTCTACAAACTATATTTGAGAGTTCAACTATTGTATCATCTCCTTAGCAGATCTTATGCTCTTATTTATTTATTTATTTATTTATTTTTTGTACTGGGGATTAAACCCAGAGGCATTTTACCATTGAGCTACATACCCAGCCCTTTTAAATTTTTTTTTTTTAAATCTTGAGACAGAGTCTCATTGAATTACTAAGGGCCTAGCTAAGTTGCTGAGGCTGACATTGAACTTGGGGTCTTCCTACCTCAGCCTACTGCCTACACCACACCCAGCCTATGTTCTTTAAAAATTTTTGGAAAATCTATGGTTGGAAGAAAGAGTATCATACTGTTGTTTAAACTTACAATTAATGTACTATTAATATTTGTAATACTTCATTTTTATTAGATCTTTACTACAATAAAATATATTTTAAAATTCTTTCTGATTTCCAGATTATCACGTCCACACACAGCTTCTTCAGGAAATGTTGACAACATGATATGCCCATGGCAGTGGTCCCAGCATTAGCTTTTGAGCTTAATTTCCTTCCTTCCTTCTATCCTTCTATCCATTTCCTTCCTTTCTTCCTTGGTTAAAATTCTCATAAAGGAGCTGGGTGAACAGAAGACTATTCAGAATTATAGCCCAAGATTTTTGAGCATCTGGGTGATCGCTTACAAAGCAGTCCTCAGATTCACGCAGCATGGTTTATGAGGGGGCATACCCAAAGCAGTTCAAAAGACCAAACATTTTGACACTGAGGGATTTATCAGGAAGATTTGACCCAACAAGTAAAAACTCTTTTAAATGTTCAATCAAGTTTATTCCTATCACATTTCTCTAGAATGCCTAACAGGCACACGCTTTGTCAATGAAAATTATTTTCGATCTCACTGATGTTTCGTTTGGCAAGAATCATTGCTTTGAACAATTTCTTATTAATCATCTATGATTTTTCATTTCTGACAGTGTTATCACTGGTATTCAGTAACTGCCTGGTTCTAATAGTTATAAAGGTGCTAAACATCAACCAGTATGCAACTTTTATCAGTTTCTTCAAAATGCAATTTAAAAAATTACCAATCTATTCACAACCAAATTTTAGACTTTCAACCTTACAGAGGTTAAGAAATATGAACACAGTGAAATTATTTCATCACGCTTATTTAGAGAGATCACATTACCACATACCCATCTCATCAGTGTCATGTTCATTCTCTCTTCATCTTTGTGGCTTGTAGTTTTGTTTCTTGGGAATGGTTTGCCCCTGGCAACCCAAATATAAACAATGACACTCAGTGACTTAAAGGGGTCCTGTCTTCCAAGCAAATAATTGTGATTCCAAGATTGTATCTTCCTATAGATGCTGACTCAAACTTTTGGTCAAATTGCCTTCTACACAGGCATGATAAAAAAACAGTCGGGGCTAGATGAATCTGTGTGGCATATGCATTCTCCATGTCGGGGGCAATGTTGGGCTGTATTGCCTCCTGGGCTGTGAGCCCCTTGTGGGTCCCCAGGGAGCATTTCACTTGACTGCAGTTTAAACTTTATTTACACAGGGTCATTGATTTCCTTTACCAAGAGCTGCCAGTCCAATGGAATTAGCCACACCTGCCAAGCATCTCCACCCCTTCCCAAACAAGTAGCAAGAGAAGTGCTGGACTAGTGGAGAGAGAAATAGCCATACTGGTAATCTAACGCAGTAGTATTTTGTGAGAACTTGCTGGAAATGTAAATCCTTGGCTCCACTTCCATCTCTGGGTGGTTTGGACATGGGCCAACAAGTTTGAGAACCACCCCTCTAGCTTATTATATTAGATTCTTGCACTATATTTTTATATCTAAGTTTATTCCTGTAATATTCTCTGTCATGGGTTGGCTTTCTAAATGCCTTTGTCAACAGGGACCCTTTCCTGCCTGGGGGTGTGCTGGAAAGGCTTAACAATAGGCTCTGGAGGAGGGGGGATTTGATGTGTAGCCTTTCACAATGTCTGTGATGTAAATAACACCACTGTGGCCAACTTCAAATGACTTGCATGATATTACTAAGTAGGTGTTGGGAAGATATGTGCATAATTGAAGTGAGTGAGAGCCCCAGCCTACAGAGAGGTACCCATAATTCTGTTTGCTCAAACTTAACTCAATGGGGATTCAGATTGGGTTTAGATGAAGTCATTATTTGGAGTCCATTTGTTGAATCATTGAATACTTCTGGTTTTTAAGGTGACAGAAATACTCAGTTGATATCCTTTAAGATCACTGAAAATATTTAAAATCAGCTTAAGATGGTATTTTGAAAATGCCACACATATTCTAGATTCCAACCCATGCTTTTATCTGGTGCCTTTTCTATGTATGTGCTGCCGAAATAATTGTTTGGTAGTTGTAAGCCCCAAGACAGCATGGACTTTGTGTTGCTTCTTATTATATTCTCATTATTTAAATAGTGTTGTTCAGAAAATGTTGAATTAATAAATTGGTAACTGTATTACTTTGCTAGAGTGACAACAAAACACCATAGATTGGGTAGCTTAAAACATTCATTTTCTCTCATCAAGATCAAGGTGTCTTCATATTATCTTTTTCTGAGACCTCTTTCCTTGGTTTGCAGATGGCCACCTTCTTGCTAGGTCCTCACATGATCATCCTTGTCCAGGGTCACTTTGTGGGTGTCCAAATTCCCTCTCATTGGACTAGGGCCCACCCCATTAACCTCATCTTAACTTATTACCTCTTTAAAGACTTCATCTCTTAATTCAGTTACATTCTGAGATGTTAGGACTTCAACATCTGAATTTGGGGTGTGTGGTGGGGACACAATTTAGCCCATGAAAAGGACTATTGAAACTTCTATTCCTTAAGGCCTTAATACCACAATGAAAAAAATCCATTGTGGATCTGAAGCATATTGCACATGTGTTTTTCTATTTGCCTCGATATGATAACTTGTGTTGTTTATGAAGTGGGTATGGCCTCAGGTAAGAAATGACCATCTAATATCTTATAAATTGCAAAAATATCCCTCTCTAGTCCCCCTGTCTTGTACTGCCTCGTGGACACAATAGACTTTATTCCTTTCAAATGAGTAAGAGTAAGAAAGCTGGGAATGGTGATGGGTTTGCATATACAGAGGCGTTGGGTATCAGAGGGTGTGTTGTAGTGACAAGGTGTGGGAGCTTTGTCCTAGTGCAGACTTTAGCATCGAGGAAAGCAGCAACGAGGAAGTTCAACTGTAAAACCAAGCCTCGCCATCCTCTCACATTTCTAGATAATATTTTTTATTTGATGACTATCAGAACATCAGGAAGGAAGTTCAAACTGTGTCAAGTTTAAAAGCTTTTGGAGTGTCTGTGTGGAGACAGGAGGCCCTAAAATTACTGAGGCTTTTCTTGATTGAGAAGTGGTTCCACTTTAGTCAGGACTCTGGTCAGCTAGAGGCAGGGCACCATGTCACCTGAAGTCTGTTTCTTTTTAGTTGGTATTCTGTCCTCTTCAATCTCATGGTGACATGAGTGAATCTCAGCACAATCCCTTTATGCTATAGGCTTTGTTTTTCTGTTATGTTTGGAATCACTATCAGACTTTGAAAAATTATTTATTTTCTTGTTTCTAAAGTTGAGATTCTCTTTGATCAGTTGATATTCCTTCAGGAGTCCTCAGAATAATTGCACCATGCCTCAGGGCATGCGTTCCGGTAATGTAACAGCATGACTAGGTGGTTATTGGTGACAAGCCTAGCCCAGAGAGGCACGCTGCTATTGCACAATTACACACAACCTGGTGTGTGCCTCATGATGTAATTCTTCTTCCCATTCAGTGAGGCTGCTGAAAGCAGTTACCTAACTGCTGTCCATTGCACGTGGCATCTAAATGGTAGAAGTGAAATAGAGCCAAGCTCACAGGCACTGAGGGCAATAATCCTTTGGTTGATATGTTGCCTCTCCTGATATCAGGTGACACTCTCAGTGATGGAACTGACACATTCAGGCCTTCTCATCCACCAGCTCCCCCCCCCCCCCCCCCCGCCCCAGCCATCAAGTAACAGTAGCAACACCTGAAATTTGTGTATTTGCATATGTTTTTAATGAAGTAAGATTGAGTGATACAGTGGTGAAATTGTCTACCTCCCTAAGAGGACTTATTCTATATGTCCAGGATGTGACACATTCTGGGTAAATTGAAGCTCATCAACTCCAAGAAGAAAACAAGAGGAGAGGGCAGGAGGTTTCTAATGTTTAATGCAGTTTCCAAAGTCAGAGACAGCTGGTGAGCAGGGACAGCTGGTCCCCGGGGATTCCTTATGAGGATTCCTGGTGCTCTTCTGTCTTTATATGGTGGAATGCTGAAAAGCACCAATGGTGTGAGGCTCTTGCCCTGTGGACATCATCCAGTTGAAGATGCCCTTGTGTGGCTCTTGCTGGAGCGATCAGGGAGCCATACGATAGAAGTCAATACTCATTTTTTTTTTAAAATGAATGACTTATTAGTGAGAATGCAACCTGCTTCCTCTTTCCTGTTTTCTATTTTTTTTTTCTCTTCAAATCCTAAGGGAGCTTCACATATCACTGAATTATCTGGCAGCTTACTGTCTGGTCAAAATTATGACCATTTGGTGTGGAACAAGCAGGCTGTGTTCCTGAGTGATGAGGAGACCCTAGACACCCGTCCCTTCACTTGGGAGAAGCACCCACCAATAAGCCTCTGTGTAAGGTGCAGCTTGGGCATTGGGGAGAGAAAGGAAGGGATAGAACCAACTATGGATTCTGGTATTTTGTTGTGAAACATCTTGGTCATTTTGTCGTGGAAACTTGGTGGCCAGTGAGATATTAGGCTAAAGGTCCTTAAGGACAAGGACCATATCTTGAGTTTTGTACCACCAGAGTCAAACCCAGACTTGATATATAGGAGTGCTTACAATATGCTATGGTTCATGTCTATGATAGTTAATTTTTTATGTGTCAACTTAGTTAGGCCGCTGTACTCTGATATTTGCTCAAACATGTCTGGATCTTGCTGTGAAGGCATTGCTTAGATGATATTAATGTTTAAACCAGTAGATTTTGAGTAAGGCAGATACCCTCTGCAATGGTGAATTTTATGTACCATCGCTTTGGCAGGCCTCATCCAATCAGTTGAAGGCCTTAAGGTAAACACTGACCTGCTCCTAGGAAGAGGGGATTCTGCCGAAAGACTTCCTTTAGACTGGAACTGCAACATCAAATCCTCCTGGATGTCCAGTATGCCAGCCTACCCTGCAGAGTTTAGACTTGCCAGACTCCATAATTGTGTGAGCCAATTCCTTAGGAATGAATGAATGAAAATCGTCAGCTTCTCTACTTTTCTTTGACACCCTCCCCCCCCCTTCAACTGCAATGAGACGAAGGATACTACTTTGCTAAATCAAAACTTTGAATCTTTGCCTTAAAAATCTCAGCCAGTCTTAAATAGAGAATGAAAGTCTTGATTTGGATAAGGATGACAAGACAGAGGAAAGATAATTTGGGGGTGGTGGGGCAGGAGAAGAACTCAACCACCCTTCTGAAAATCCCTGATTTTATATTTACTGTTAATGTCCAGTGTAAAAATCATTGGCTTGATTTAAATGCCTTTGTTGCCTCCAAAGCCCCATCGCCACCAATAGCAGCCGCTCACCCCGTGTGGGCCCGAGAGGCTGAAGACCACTTTTCAGCCTGATGTGATTTCTAACAGCTGAGATATTAAAACACTGAAAAACGGGGTTTATAATGGAAATGCTGACAGACTATTAACTATAGCAGCACTGCTCTAATAAATGGAATGGCCTGTCATAATCTCTAGTTCATAAATATGCAAATACAAGACTGGGGATTTGCTCCAAAGGATGTCTCTATAATTTTAACTGACCTTTACTGATACCAAATGAGCCTGTTGCTTCTGTTTTTGTACATTGGATATAAAGTACAGGAAATCCAGCCGCCTGTCGGCCTAAAGTATATAAAGTTTAAACTGCCAGCTACTAAACTCTGGGCTCAGATTCCATTTCTCTTTACATTCACACTCTTTATTGACATTTTCATTTTTTTCCCCCAGGGGGTGGAAGCTGAGTGGGGTCGAAATCAAACATTGTTCATCCCCCCTTTCCCCCCCACATTATTTCCACATGTCACAGTGCCTGCCCAGCCAAAATTCATGGATTGCCTCAAGGACAAACAGGCCATCTACGCTGAATTATAAATTTGAGTTTTATCCAGTTTTCTGCTTTTGGACCAAATGGGCAGCAAATCCAGTGACTTCATATTTAATAACCTAGATGTCGTTTGTCCTGTGTCTTTCAGCAGAGTGAAGAGTTGGATGGCTAGCAGTTTTGCAGATTTTTTTCCCCCTAATTATTTTAAGCTATTCAGCCTGGTATCCGAACTATTGATGCAGAGCCAAATCGCCAGCAGGGGAGAGATCTGTCCAATCCAGGAGCTAAATGAGTCACTGAGAGTCAATCTGTTTTTCCCTTGCTGCTGGGGTTTCTACGGGCCCGGCCTCTCTCTCTGCTACAGTCACACACAGAGCTGCAGGCTCGGCCTAGCTGCCTTCCACCTCCTCGGGTTCCCACCTCAGCCCTGTTGGGCCACAGCTGTTGACGGGTTCTGACCGGCTGGCCATGGACATCCAGGGCCTCGATCCCGCTGTAGTTGAGGCCTGGCTCTGATGGGAAATGAAAACATCTTGGCCTTGTTGTATTTGCTTCTCCAGTAATACATCAGGTGTCTGGGAAGTAAGGGAAGGCACAGAAGCAGAATGTGTTGTTGGGGATGAGGCCAGTTCACTAGCTGCCACCACTAGCTTCCTGCAGAGAGATCTCCTGTTCCTAAGTGTCCACGTGGAGTCCTCGAAACAGAGACACAGACGAATTTAAAAAAATCACAGAAAAAATGAAAACTAGAGGTGGACTGGATGTGAAGTCCTTTGGGGGACTGGTGGGGGACAGGGAGGCAGGGAGAAAAATCAACAGCATAAGCCAGAGATGCTGGACCGTAGTCTCTTCAAGTGCTGCAAGACTGGCCTTAGGGTTTTGGGGGGAAATATATATATATATATAAATTTACTAAAACCCAGATCCTTGAAGTCTTCTTGGTAGGGACAGTATTCAGCACATAAGATTAAGGATGACTGGCAGTTTGTGGTAAATGATTCCATTGGCAGTTATGGTTATGTCCTGAACTTTGCCATCAGCACTGACATTTCTGTGCCACAGGCCTTGAGGACGATGGGTAATCCAACCTCGAGGGAGCTCTTCCTCTTTGAAACTGAAGCAGATCAAGAAACCGCATTTCCTGCAAATGGATAGAGGAGAATTCGAGAATTTGGAATTTGAGAACAACAACAAAAATCATAATGTAGTAAACTGAAATACCGTAGGTACTCAGGCATTGAGGAACTCGGGGGGTCCTTGAAAAATAAGGAGAGGGGAGAAAGTGGAAGAGAGTGGGAAGGAGAAAAAGCAGATTAATTGATTTGCTATAATTTTTAGATAGAAATATCTGGGTGGGGGGGGACACTTAAAAGCTGGGCAGAGTTGTTTCTCTTTCACAGTCAAGTCTCAGAGGAGTGAAAACTGTGTTCCCTATGCACAGTCGTGCTATTTCTGTCATTCTGACAGACCTCGGTTTTCTATATATTCGTGCTGATTTTTAGTCTTCCTGTTCCTGGCTGGCAAGGTGGGAAGGGCAGTTAGAGAAGAGTCGGATTTCTGAAACACAGAAAGACTTCTCACTGGAATCTGATGTGTGTTGGTGAATCTTTTTTTTTTTGGTCATTTTGCAATGGGGTCATCAACCATCTAGATCATTGAGGTTTTGTGGAGGGATTTTCAGATTCTAGGGCACTTGGAAAATCTGGTTAGCAGTCCCACAGTCTTAGCGTAATTAACTAAAAAGGAAAGGCCCCACTTTCTCTTTTCACATTTGGAGCCACAGATCACCCAACACCAAGCAAGCAACACCAGTTTTTAAATCGTTAGCCCAAAGCATCTTCAGGGGGAGGCGATAAAATGTTTTTCTACAAAGCAACTGGTTACTGTTTCCAGAAGGGCAGGAATCTCCTTGACAAGAAGTATCCCTGAAAACAGTCCCATTGTTTGAGAACTTATGCAAATCCTGCACGAAGAGGTTCAATAGTGATTTAAAAAAAATTAAATCTTTATCTTTGCCTCGAAGATACCCAGAGAAACTTGATTATCTCTAAAGAATTCCATTGCACTTATTTTTTAAAAAAATATGTGTCCAATATAGAGTTGTTTAAAAATTTTTCTTTTTCTCTAAACTCCTACCTTCTTCCTAAGCTTCAAAGCCTTCTATAATGAATGTCCTACAGAGTCTAGTGCTTTTTGGTTTAACACTTATGAGGATCACTCATTACTAGTTAAGAAAATTGAAGATAACAACCATAGCTCCAAGTATTTTGAACAACGTAAAATGCTTCTCCCGTGGGTGTAGCTTTTAAGGACCACATGGGAATCCATACCCCTCAGTGCTCAATCAGCAAAGACAGAGGCTCTAAGTGTCTCAATCCATGTTGATTGCTTCTGAACTCCCCAGTGCTAGGAATCTGGATGTGTCCATTACTGCATGTTTAAACAATGGATTGCCTGAACCAGGAGACTGATTTCTGCAGAGAGGCATTAAGAGGATGGGTGAGGAATAGGGTGTCCCACCAAACATTGTGGCATTTCCCTTTGATTTTTACTTTCTTTAAATTCTTTTGCGTTGACTACCTAGTGACTGTCTGGCTTTGGTCCCCTCTGTTTCTTTTCTTCTGCATTTCCTTCTAATTCAGTGTGGAAGATGATCAAAGTATGGAGTTTCTTCTACCCCAGAGGTTGGCATTTCTGCAGGCACAAATGAGCTTAGTTTTCAAGCAGCAGTCTTTGAACACAAGGAATTCCTTTAATGATCATGCCAGACTATATAGACTTTAGAATCAGACACTTGGAGTTCCAGCTTGCCATTTACCAGCTTTGACACTTTGGACAGGTCATTTTAACCTCCTTAAGCCTCAGTTTCCTTTTTTGTAAATGAGATTAATAATGATAATGACCCTGTCTCATCAGTTTTTAAAAATGAGCAAGCTATCATTTGTACTCTCAATATATGTGTGTGAGTACAGTACCTATTTATTTCATACAGGTACCATTTTACTATATATTATACAAATAATAAAATATGTAGCTGGGTGCAGTGACACATGCCTCTAATCCTAGTGACTCAAGAGGGTGAGGCAGGAGAAACACAAGTTCAAAACCAGCAACTTAGGGAGGCTCTATCTCAAGATAAAAAAAAATGAAAAGGGCGAGGGATGTGGCTCAGTAGTAAAACACCCCCCTGGGTTATATACCCAGTACCAAAAAAAAATAGACTACATAAGAAAGAAATTAATGAAATTACCAAATAAACAGAAATAGCTATCCTAATATTTTCTTTTCATCAGGCACAAATCCTGGGTGAATAACCCCACTTTGGAGAACTGTGATACATGGCATGTGATCAGCTCTTAACCTGGAATAAAGAAGTTCTCAGCACACATGTTACATTATTATTTATTTTCCTGCCAAGTGAAAGGTCCAAACAGAAGGTCTCTAACCACTCTGGTAATGGTCCCATTTTGACTGCTTTTTTGGTTATGGCTTTGCTCTTATGTAAATGACAGAGAATGACTGAGTTATGTCAGGTTCTTCTAAGACAGAGGAATCTCACTGCACACTCTGACCAGCATTTTCTTCTTCAAGAGACGCTATACATGCACAATTATTTTCCATAAAGCATCATGTTCCAAGGGAGGTTGGTGGCTTTCTACCCTTAAACAGGCAACGAAAAATAGCAGAGTTGTGTCCCCTAGTATGAGGCTGGGGTGACATTGCTTCCTTGAAGAATGAAAAGTGTATCATAAGATTCTGCAACTGTGGAGGAGAATGGGGACAGATTGGAAATTGCAGGAAAACAAAAAAGTGCCTGTTCTTTTTCTTAGTTATTCTTTTGTTGCAATCCATACTGCACTTTTATACTTATCATAGGCAGTATTTAAGAAACACTGATTTGGATTTTATTATGGTGGTATTGAGTTTAAGTCTAGAAATTTGTATAAATACTTGGTATAGATGCTTCTAATTTTGCACTCATTGGCTTGTTATTCCTGAGCGTTGGTACATATGCTTTGCATCTACATAAATGTCAGACACTGCACTAGGCACTATTTTGAGTACGAATTTATGTTTTCAACAGACAGAAGCAAACCAAGGAACTGATGCAAAGAAGTAAACTAAAGATCACACGCTCCCACTCAGTAACTTGGATTTGCTAGGGAATTCAAAGTGAACCAAGTGGTAATGGACCTTAAACTTTTAAATTATTATCAATCTTCCTCCTTGGAAGTTCTTTTATTTTCTAAAGTGAAAAACCTTGACAAAAATCTTTAAAATTTTTTTTTTCAAAAAAATCAAGTACTTAAGAGCGGCAGGAAAATTCACATTCATTTCAACAAGTGCACGCAGTTAGTATTTTAATTCTGTTTTGGTTATTTGGATGCGCTGGGGACCAGCCTTAGAGATTTCCTCCATGTCCAACCTCTCTTGCAGGCTTCACTCTTCTTGAAGTCTTTGTGTGGACGTGGTGGTGGGTAGTGTTTGTGATGGACAGTCCTGGTTCTCTTATTTCTACACATAGAGGAGACTGGTGCTTTGGGGAATTCTGACTCATTCCAGTAATGGATTATATGCTGCAGTGGGATGATCTTCATTCATGGTTTAGGCATACAAGAGTGCTGATGAAATCCACTGTCTCCTTTCTGCTGTGGGGACATGGCCAAACAGTATGATCTTCAGCTTGGGTCTCTGAGAAACTGTGTGGAGTTTGGCCTGGGTGCCAGAGTAGCCATTTGAGTAGAGCTTCTCATTATTCCGAAGTAAGCATATATTGGAACAAAAAATAAACCTTTGTTTTGATAACCCACTGGGATTTTAGGGTTAATTTGTTATCTCAGGATAACCCATTCCATCCTTACAGTTATAGGGCTTTTGTGGTTTTATTTTTTTCTAGATGAACTGCAGATACCTAGATCTTTCTTGAAAGATGTTCGACTCTGAGAAATGGTGAGCAAAGTACCAAAGTGGGAAGCGACTTGAGTGAGATCAATTTATGAAAACGTTAAGCATAATGACTAAAATGCCTGGAATAAAAATAAATATCTTGCCCGCCAAGTTTGCTTTATCAGATATTAGGGAGAGTCAACACTGCATGTGATTCTTCAAAGGATTCAGCCAGAGAATTTCAACTGTGACAAGAGTTTTCCTCTGTTAAAGAGTGGGGAGGAGTGTCCATCCGGGCTTTCAAAAGTGAGAAACAAAGTGTGACTTTTCCATATGAGATTTTTCTAGGAAACTTAAAATATGAAGAATTTGTACCACGCGCATCGCTAGGAATGAGGATCACTTAGGTCTCTGAGGAAGAGGTGCAAAAGTGCAAACCGCAAATGAAAGCACACAGAACTTGTCAACACAAGAAATCCCCAAGGTAAAAATGACAATTTGGGTGAACACTCTCATTAAGTGTGCATCAACCATTTACCCTGCTCTGACCGCTGCATATTGTACACATGTATTGAAATGTCACACTGTACCTAAAAACATGTACAATTACTATGTGTCAATTCAAAATACAAAATATTTTTAAAGAGTATATCAAAAAGGCTCCTGGTATAACATTTTTCCCCATAGAACTAATATGCCATCTATGAGGTGAAATAATATTCTTAAATTGCTAAGAGACCTCATGGAATAAAACCCCTGTGAGTTGCATGGATATAATAGATATCCTGAGTTTGGAAGATAGTGACATTTCTGAGCCCCCTAATAGCCTGGGAGTGGTGGTGGCGCGGTAGGATCGAAGGCTGACTTGTTGATCTGTGAGGCTCTTTGAAATGTACTTTGGAGGCTGCTTTCTCCCTAATCTTAAACACTTGACCTTTGAGTCTGATATTCTTCAGTATTATTAGATTAGATGATTAGTTATTAAATATACTGTCTCTAGTAAATAGGTAATTGTATAATGCAATGGCCCTCAGCTTTTCCAGGCCATGTTCCCATGACATTTAGAGTTAGAACACCGAGTCCTTTTGTAGTGGGAATGTTTAACCCTTCCCATGGGGAGAAAAGTGCACAGAGATTTCCCTGGGTCTCACATTCAATCTGACTGAATAAAGGGCAATCTCAAATGCAGTGTGCCCCATGTTTTCGAGAGCTAGTGAGCTGAAACTTTGCAAAATTCTTATTGCATTTATGCCCACATAAGAAGAATAAATAATATATACACCAGTATTTTCCCCCAGGATAATCCAGGCATGATAAGTACAACCTAGGTCTTCAAGACGCTATATGTTGGGTGTCTGAAAAAAGGTTAGACCTCTGTTTTGCAATTAAAAGCATACAGGTATTAACATTTTAAATATCTCTATTGTTTCTTGCCAAATTTTCGCCTGCTAGGCATTTTCCATCACAGACTCCTTGAAGTACCCCCTAAATAGAAATAAAATTTGTATTTAGTAATTCTCACTTTTCATTTAAAGAACTTGAAGCTCAGTAAAGCTAAACTGGCCCAAGACTTAACAAGCAGAGTCATTAAATGGTGATTTAAAATTTGAGTCTGTTTGACTTTATAGTGGTTATACTTTCCTATATCTCACACTGTCTTCCTTTTATTAAGTGCCTACTATGTACAGAGGCTGTGTTACTCATGTTGATAAAAGGAGGGGAAGATGGTCAGGAAACTCTAGTTATCAGTTGTTCATCTGTTTTTTTTTTTTCCATCTGATGTTTGTCAATCAAGTGCCTGTGTTCTACACTGTGAGGAATACCAACGAAGCACTGAGACACAGCCATCTCCCCTCAAATTAGTGGTCGCAATCTATTTGGGAAAGCAAAGCAACACATGTGAAACAACTCCTAAATTGGTCTCAATGAATGGTAAGTCCAAAATTTCCCAAAGAAAGAGGTAAGTAGGGTTTGGAGATGAGTACTGAAACCCGAGGGATTAAGATCTTATAAAAGGGACAAGATTTGGATAGAAAGGATGTTTCAGGTGTGGTACTTGGGAAGACGCATGTAAAGGCATGATGTTAGGTTGCAGGGGAGAGGTGAGTCTGCTGGGGAGGAGATGGCTGCTCTGATTCTTCCTCCATCCATGCTCTCGATTGGTCCTCTGTACTCCTCTTGTTGCTTTTACCACACTGGGTCATTGCCATGTGACACATACATGTTCATCTTCCCCTGTGAGCTCGAGAATAGGGACTGTATCCTATTCCATTTTTAAAATTCCTAATGCCTAAAGAAGTACATGGTGCTTATCAGGTGCTCAATAAATGCTTGTAAAATGCATGAGTGGATGGACAGACAGTTACTGGATAAAAGGCTAAATAATAGATAATAGGAAAAGTGACAGCTAGATTGGCAGAGAGGCAGGAAACATGCTACAACATTAAAAAGTTGTTGGTTGAGCTGGGTGTGATGTTGTACCTGTAGTCTCAGTAACTCAGGAGGCTGAGGCAGGAGGATCACAAGTTCAAGGCCAGCATGGGCAACTTGGTGAGATCCTGTGTTAAAATTAAATTAAACAGGGAAGGTGGGCACAGGGATGTAGCTCAATGGTAGAGTGCTCCTGGGTTTAGTCCACAGCAACACACACACACACACACACAGGTTTTGATTGAGTTTATAAGTAAGATAAACATAGTAGTTAGGAATGGATTGAATGGGGGAAGACTGGGAAAACTGAGGGGGTAAGAACATGCTCTGCTGAAAGCAAGAACAGGGAGGAATAAAGAATGGGATGTGAAAGGGCAGGAGCAGCACCGCCTTTTGGTGGGAGTCCATGTGAGGGAAAAGGGAGACTCCGAGTCCTATAGCAAGAAATGTTGCCTACTTGGGAAAGGATGTTGTTTAGGGAAAAATTAGCTTGATATTAGGTAAGGTGAAAAATTTTTAAAAATGAGCTTAAGTGCTTATACTGAATGTTAAATGATAAGAGGGATATTCAGAGTGTTTTTAAGTATTTGAAAAGGGGTTGGGAAGAAAGGTGGGGATGTCTGGGCACACAGCTTCTGCCTGTTGGAGTCAGAATCCAGATGTACTGGGGCTGAACAACTGCCTCATAAACTGCTGAAACGAGGGATTCCTTCTGGAAGCCACAGGAAAAGTTGGAGCTATGAAATGATGCACTTGATTGAGTTCACCATGAGATTTCCTAAGGCCTTGTGTATGACTTCCATCTCAGATGAATCAAATTAGTTTTATAAATGACTTGACTGTTGGTGAATGATTCTTAGATGACGATTTCTACCCTGGTTGAGTTTACTTTCTTCCTTATACCACACCCCCCCCCCCACACACACATATACACACACACACAAACACAGACACACACTACTTCTGGCCATTCTGAGTGGTTTTCTATCATCAGAAGACTTTTGCACTCAACATACAACAATGGTTGGTGTTATCACAGTGTACCATACCCACTTATAGACAAGGAACACAAACCACAGCCATTGGACTCTCCCAAAACTGGAAAGCCAAGCCCAAATCATGACTCAAACTGTAGATTTCAGCCATTTATCCTGCTCACAAAGGCATTCCTTTTTTTGAACCCTGAACAAACCTAATCTATAAGCACACCCCTCCCCAGGAACAAACGACTTGATGGACAAAGAACTCAGTATTTGATAGGAATATTTTTTTTTACTGCAAGTTTCGAAAAATAAAAGCACAAGCATTTCTCCTCACACTTGTTATGACAGCAACAGGACCAAGTGGAAATACACACCATCCTGGAGGTATAGAAGTCACAGGCCTAGATCTTGCCTGTTTTCATAAACATCATGGAGCATAGTTAGCTCAGAATCCTACAGAGTCCACTTGGCATATTTACAGAGCTCAGACCCACACCGGTGCATCAGGATGGTTTAAGGTTTGGGGAACAGGTTCCCCTACTGACAAATAGCATAATTAGGCCTAATGTCTTAAGTGAACATATTAGCTTGGGCTTTTAACAGTGTGCAAGCCTCGGCTTCCGCAATAACAGCCTAATCTCGTGTGGGAGCCATCCCAGGCTTCAGTGGAACACAGGCACTGTTCGTCCACCCGCAGATAAAGCTTGGAAGGGTTTTATTTATATCGTCCTTGTTAGTCATGCAGTCTGAGTGCAAACAAAACAACATTATTCTTATCTCTTCGGAAAGTTTAATTCATTAGCAATTAAAAGCTGATGCAGGAAAAGGGCCAGACATCAGAAAGAGGCCCTTCCCAGTACAGCACACCCCGACAGAGCCATTTGTGGGGGCCACTCTCCCCGATAACAGCACCACCACGATGACCGAATTGCCACACGGCCTTGTTTTTAATAAATACTTTACCCATGTAAGGATTATCCCACTGTAATTAAATAAGATAATGTAGCCAACAATCTCTTCAAAAGTACCCTGTTGAAACTTGCTGTCCTCGGGCTCTTGCCAGAGCCCATTCCTGATGCTTGCTCCCTGTCCGTGCCCCTGTCTGGCTTGTTTTTAGGGAAGGTTGCCTCTGGGCCAGGTTCATGTTGTGGCAGACAGTTCCTAATAGGAGAGCGGCTGGTCCCAGCAGTTGATGGAGGGAGTTCTCTTTGGGACAGGGAAGAGCTTGACCTCTTACTTTATCATCTGGAGGTCAGGGAACTTAAGAAGAGCAAACCTGGACTGCCCTGTTGAAAAGTTGCTTTGGCTGCAAGATTGTTAATAATGGCAGAAACTGGGGAGCAAGCATGGTGGGTGAAGCAGAAGAGGGGATCCCTCTGTACCTTCTGCTCAATTTTTCTTTTTCTTCTTCTTCTTCTTCTTCTTCTTCTTCTTCTTTTTTTTTTTAACAAATCCAAAGCAACTTTGCAATATAAAATCTACTATTAAAAAACAAACAAACACTTGTCTAGAGCACTTGTCTAGCATGGTGTGAGGCCCTGGGTTCAATCCCCAGCACCACATAAAGTTAAATAAACAAAATAAAGGTATTGCGTCTATCCACAACTAACAATGTTAAAAAAAAAAGACAAAAAATTCAGGTTTACCCATGATTCTGGAGTGGTCAAGATTTATTTTTTAAAAGACTTTTTCTTCTTTTTCATAAGAAATTAAACAAGAGGAAGTGCTGAGATTTGGAGGACTGCCCCAGGGCAGGGAATTAGGAAGGAAAGGACCCTCTCTCTCTGCTCTGAGAGCCTCCACTGGTGAGGGGAAAGGTGATTCTTTACCCAGATGACAAGGTCTCTAGTTTTAGTACTAGAGTTCTCCCTGAGCCGGTACAAAACACCACATCCATTAATTTGTTTGGCATTACATGGGGGAACTTGTTACTTAAATATTTTGCTTTCAACTGCTTAATTTGATGTACGTCAGCCTCAGTGCTGTAGAAAGAATTTGTACTAAAAAAAAAATAAACAGTCTTTAAAATAGATTGCATCTAAAATAAATAAGATTAATATAGCAATAATATATTTTAGGGCTAGAGGGGACTTGAGACATTAGTCAGTAGAAACTTTTCCCATCCATAAGTAGGCAATGAAAGAGTTAAATAATAAGGCACCAGCAAGGCAGGTAGGAGAAGTTTTATTCCCAGCTGCTGCCCCTGAGGGTGAGAGCAAGAGATATTTGATAGTCCAATGCAGAAAGTAAATATAGAGTAAATTACTTCCATGTAATTGGGAGATTATTTCAAGTAGATTGCAACTTGGAAATGGATGGCTTCTTTTCAAAACCTAGGGTGACTTGTAAATCTCCCGTTCTGGTTTCAAGGTGGCACTATGGGAAGGAGCGATTCCTGGCTTTCAAGGGCAGCCACAGCTGATGTATTTTGTAAAGTCAAAGCTAAACATCTTTGATACCTGCGTTACTCAGATCTGTGCAGTAGTTATTAGGAACAGAAATACAGGCAGACAAAAAAGAAATGTGGCCAACACAAAGACACCACCTTAAAAATCTGAACTGTGAGCCCTGTTAGATAGAAAATAGAAAACTCTGCAATTAATATAATCACCCTCATTCAAGGAAATAGTCAATTTGATTTGAAATGGAGTGGAAAAGCCTGGGAGGGAATCTGTGTGAGACACCTAAAAGAATTATACATTTTTTTTTTTCATATAATGAGCCAATTTTCCCAGTAACTTCTATTCTTTGGTTCTAGTGCTCCCTCTCAAAGCCAAGATGCATGTGCCTCAGTCCGTTTCCACATGCCAGTCTTTCCAATATTTGTCTCCTTTTCTGAAGTGCACAGGTCCCAGAACCAGGAAAGCTTGTTGGGGTTCATGACTGCCCCCCGACGCCCCCGCCCACCTCTGGCCTGTCTGACTTGGGTCAAATTGCCTTGCCTGTCTCAGACTCTGTTTTCTTATTTGGAAAATGGGGATAATAATAGCACTTGCCTCACAGGCATAAAGTTGTGAGAACTCAAAGAGAAAATGCCTGCAATGCACTTGGCACTCAGTTCTTTTTATGATAATCACACGTAATAAATTATTTCTCACATGACATGATGTTTAGCCCATTCAACGTTCTATTTCTCTTCTCGTTCGGTGCGTAACACCCAGAATGGAACAAAACCTTCCAGATATGGCCTGATAGTGCAAAGTAGGCTATTATCTTCTTTGTTCTAGGGTTTATACTTCAATGGATGTAATCTAAGATTAGAGTAGTGAGTTCTTCTGTTGATGGGTTTTCTGGGGTGGGGGTGAGGCGGATGACTACCATGATCAAACTGCTCAGTACAATCTCACCCCCTCTTTTATGGCTTGGTATTTTGTTTTTAGACTTTGGTGCTGGATCTTAAACGAATCCCATTACATGTGATCTTCCTAATGGTATCTCCTTTTTCAAACCGGTACAATTCATGAATGCATTCATTCCAGAAACTTTGCAAAACAGATTTTTCACGGACCAGGCACAGTGCCAGGTATTTGTCATATTTTGAGTTTTTTTTTAATTCATTAGAGTTTCCATAGGGCACAATTTCTACACCTTCGTCTAAATTCTTGAGTATCATGTTTGGGCAACACAGAACTAAGGGCACAGCCTCAGGGAAGTCTTTAGAAATGTTCCTCTAGAGTGGCCAGCACCCTTAGGGCACTGCAGTTAACATTATGAATTCATCTTGGGTGGTATCATTTGGTACAAATTATTATTATTTTTGTCTTGACCAGCAGAAAATCTTGAGACCTTTTCAGAATCCTTCAAGTCAGCATTCACTATTGCATCTACTCAACTTATCCCACATTCCCATCATAATAAGATTAATCTAATGTGATGTCTTTTCTAAGTGAAATTAGGCTGGCTTATTTTCCTTGTGGCCCAAAGGACACGTGTTCCTAACCTGTTCTAGAATTTTGAGGGATTTGAATGCAAACAGCACACAGGGCTAGATTATGACAACACTCTCCTCCCACTGTGCAGAGCCCAGTGAGGACATTACTGATAAGGGCAGGGAAATTTAGTGAGTTAAAAAGATCTACCAGAGGACACAACCCTTCCCAGTCTTCCAGAGCATTTGCTTTACACTTTATTTGGCTTTTTGTATGTATTTCTTCCCTGCTTGGTTCCTTGTGGTCAGAGGCATGGTTTTACTTATAATTTGTAATTCCAGTCATGGTGCATGACACATTATGGGTGATCCTTAATTGATTTTTCAGTTAACAGACTAAAGGTCTCTTTGTAATACCTAACCTGTTACTACTTAGAAGAAAGAACACCACTCCCTCTCAGTCCAGGTGTATGGAAGTGGCGATGTCTAAAGATCTTAGGACATAACTAGGAACTTTTCAAAAGGCTTAGGAGAGATGCCCCTTTGAACTGATAGATGAGATCAAGTGAGCAATAGAGTTGAATGAAGGGGAAACAGAGGAAGGTGTTTTCAACATATGGGAAAGTTTATGATCTTTTTTTCTTTTCTGTCATTACTGAGATTTTAGAATCCTAGAAAAAAACCCTTGTCCCATTCTATTCTTTGCTAAGACTTTCTTTTCCTTAAACTTGCTCAGGGTAAGAGATTGCTTTTATGGGCTTCTTAAAGGTAAGCATTATCTCTTTCCATTTGTGTCTCCAGTGTCCAGTATGGTGCTTGGTGAAAAGCAGAATTCAATACATGTTTGTTGGATGAATAAATAATGTTTTTGAAAGTGCTTTGTAGACTGTGAAACCTTGTACAAATGAAAAGATGATAAGGATGATTGCTTATGAGGCTCCAAAATGGAAATGGAACTCTTTTCTTAACGTTCCACATATATGCACACAAGCATACATTTTCCTTGAATAGCTACATTTTTTTTAAAGGAAAAAATATCGGGATATTGGACTACTTTTAAAAATTTAAGTCAAAATGTGCTTATTTACCTTTGATTACTGATTACTCCGTTTGCTTTTATGGCTTTGACTGGCTAACATCTCTGTATACTTACTAACCTTCTCCTTGCTTATCCCCAGTTCTTCCCATCTTACCCGTCTTTACTCTGCCTTATTGTCTTGACTTAGATTTTCCAGCTGTTAGACTGTTAGGATTTCAAGGATGCATTTTAAGAAATCAGTTTCTTTGAAAGCACTTGAACCTGGAGTCAAATGGCATGATATAAACCAATAGTTTTTCAATGAAGAAATGAAAAACCTCAATAATGACAAATAAAGAATGTAACCTATTGACACCAATTTGGCTACACTGTATCGATTCCTACAAGAATATTACGAAAGAGCTCAACATATACTGATCAGATTACAAATACACTTCTCAGTAAAGACAGAAATAGTAAGGAATACAAGAGTTTCCTGAAAAGTAGTACATGGTATTAGTTCTTCCTCCACTGATTGGAGTATTTTCCTTGACTTGGGTGGGTCTGGCTATCAGTGCAGAAACACAGACTGCGTGTGGCCATGCTTACAGGATTGGGCATGGTATGGAGATGCAGCAGGTGAGTCTAGCATGTCAGTGGCAAGTGATAATGACCTGAAAAAGCTGGTCCTGCTGCTTAGTTACAGTAATTAGTGGGGTGCAGGAAGGGAACAAAATTCCAAAGTTTCCTACAAATGTCTCTGTTTCTTACTCAGGACTTGGGTCTTTAGAGTTACCTTCCATGTTTGGTTTCTGGCTGTTCCACTCATTCTTCTAGCTCATTCATCCAAGCTTCCTGTGCCAAGAGCGCTCCCCTTAGAAGCTGAGGCAGTTCTCCCATGCCAGCTCCCTCATAGCTCATCAGGACTTGACGTGGATCACACTGTGTGGGCTTCATTCTCTGAAGCAGTTAGAAAATCCCTAATTTCTAGATAAAGGGCTAGAAGATGGGTAGTGGAAGATCAAGGGCCTTGTCTTGAAGTACTTTGCCTAAATAAGCACTCAGTTTAGCTTGGGTGTCTATTTTGACATATTTTGGAATTAGGTAGATGGAGATTATGGAGAGGAACCCTAATAAAATCCCCAGTCATCCCTGCATACTGTCCAAAGAACCCCAACCTGCTAAATATTGCAAAACCTGCACAATGTTGCATGAAGCATGGAATTCTTCCTCTGAAGGTCTGAATTCTCCATTTAGGAAAGTATTTTTTTTCCGAGTGTTGTCCTAATGAAACATATGATCAATGGTAGAGAGGTGGGGGAACTCGAAGGGTGGTAGAGTCTTTATTTTCAATAAGCATCTTGGATAGAGCTAATGTTCAGTGAATGTTGGAACTGTAGTTAAAATTGAGAGAACCTAAGACCACATACCTAACGAATGGGATTTCTTCACATCTGGTATCTTACATATTCTGACAGTCTTTTGGACTATGAATGTCTCTCCTGGACTATTTTTTCCCAGTATGACTGGTAAGCCTGCCTCTCTCTGTCAAAGAGCATCCCTAAAAGACTTTTATATCCCATCTAATAGTGAGAACACTTTTACTTATAGAATACACTATTGGCAGTTGTCTCAGGCAAATAGAAAAACATAGTGAAAGTATAACACTATACATTTGAAAAGTGCTTCATAATTTATAGTTAAATAAATTAAACCGTGTGGCTACATTCACAGCAAATTCATAGTTAAATCACATCATACTGTCAAGTTTTATAGCTTGCTGCTAGGATAGGCAACATTATTCCTGTTTCATAGATGAGGAAATTGGGTCTCAGAGAAGACAATGATTTACCTTAAATCAGAAGAATTGGACCTGGAGTCAGGTCTTCTAATTCCTAGTCTGTCGAAGCTGACACATGTGATCAAATAGCCTCCTAAGTGACTTTCAGGCACATACCATGTGAGGCAGGGCTTGGGGCAGATTTGTTGATGTTGCTACCAGGGCTCTGACCTGTGTGATTCTTTCAGAAAGATCTCCAGATCTCCACTTAAACTAGGATGGGTATCTATTTGCTGAATGATGGTTTTATCCTAAGAAAGACACTTCTGAGTTGGTTTATCCTGGGCCTCAGCATTTTTGATACGTTCACATCTGTCTTCTATGTTGCTTGCTACTGCATTGCTCCAGGGAGGATGTTATGGTTTAGAGATGAAGTGCTCCCCCAAAACTCATGTGTGAGACAATGCAAGAATGTTCAGAGTTGAAGTGATCAGATAATGAAAGGTAGAACCTAATCAGTGGATTAAGTCACTGATATGGATTAACTGGGAAGTAACTGTAGGCAGGTAGAGTGTGGCTGGAGAAAGGAGGTCACTAGGACATGCCTTTGGGGTTTAAATTTTGAAGTACCTCTCTCTACTTCCTGGTGCCATGTCCTGAGCAGCTTTCTTTATGCTCATCCAACATGATGGTCTCTTTCACCTCAGGCCCAGAATTATCGAGTTTTCTGACTGTGGACTGAACCTCTGAACTCATGAGCCAACATGAACTTTTCCTCCTCAAAGTTGTTATCAGATCTTTTGGTCACAGTGCTGCAAAAGCTAACTAAACCAGAAGGAATGATTTTAAGATCTAAACTTTTTTCTTGTCTCTGATTTTGCTTGGTTTGTAGACACACTGTGGACACATCAGATTTTCCACTTTATTTTTGATCATCTTGATTTGATCTTCACAAATTCATATTACTTCATTAAATCATCACATTCAAAGAAGGGAAAAGGGACCTTCTCATACTAGAAGACAGAACAAATGTCCATCTAGTCTCTAAACGTGGCCTTTAAAAAGGTAACAAGTTTAAATTAATGGTTAGGGTGAGTCCCAGTCCTGTAGCATTGTGTGTTTATAAGCAGATAAAGAGACTTCAGAAGCTTGTGCAGAGCCCATGTGAGGACACAGGGTGAAGGCACGGAGTGATGCCTCAGAACACGCCAGTTCTTTCAGCACCTTGGCTTGGATTAGTAGACTAGAACTGTGAGAAAATCAGTTTCTGGTGGTTAAGCCACATGGTCTGTGGCACTTTGTTATGGCAGTCCCAACAAACTAATATAGGAGCCAAATGTGTCTAGGTTGAAGCTAAGGAGACAAGTGAGGTCACTTAGCCAATTATTCAGGGCAAAAGAAGAGAACCATCGAATAGAGACATTTACAGAGCCAGCCCAGGAAGACAGGCCCACAAACAACCCTGAAAGAAGAAGGAAGAGCGAACAGAGACCAGGGATGATAACTGTTCTTTGTTTCTTTTATTTTGGGCTCCAAATCCTTTAATCTTGTATTCACTTTTGTTGAAGTTTTCTTCAGCATTTAAACTCTCTCCTTTTATGTCCTCATGAACCAAATTAAGAAGGCATAGACAGGTTTCAGACCAGAAGATGGATCAATCGTTACAGCACTCCAAGGTAGAGTTAAGAGGTCTTATTAGTGTCACTGTATTAGGTGTCAATCTCAGAATTTACTTGGGGAATTTTTCAAGGATCATATTTCTTAAACACAAACTCTAAAATTCTATTTTGGTGTAGGTTTGTGGTGAGGTACTACTGCAGATTTTGAAAATAAACAAACAAGCAACAAAACAAAACAAAAAGCAAAACCCCAAGCCCAAATAACTCTCCAAGTGGTTCTGAGGTGCACACTAGTTGACATTATCTAATTCACTAGTCTACATGCCTGAAAATGATGCCTGACGGTCATTGATTTCAAACTTTACATAAAATAAAAAAAAATTCCCCTTTTTTGCAGGGATTATTTATGAATCTAGTAAAGGGAGCCTAAGTTTTTTGTTCTTATTAACTTCTTACTTTTAATAACAACTTTGAAAATGGTGGTCATCTAAGATGTCTGTGTTCCTCTGTCCTGTTTCAGGACATGAGTCTGAAACTAGCTGTTGAAGTTTAGGATAGTCAATCACATTGACCATCACAGTATTCTTTGTGACTTGGGGAGAACACCTCTGTCTTAGTAAATGCTTTATCTGCCAAGAATTAGGAACAATTTCTATCTAGTAAAGAACGACCGCTCTCTAGGAAATAGCTTCTTCCTTGAAAACGTATGACATTGAACTTGATGAAAGCCATCATTTCACAACTTCAAATAAAAGTCTTCTCCTCTTCCCCTCCCACCCCTGTAGACCCAAGTATGAGCAACTGGAAGAGACCACCCTGGAAGAAGGTACTGTAGACTTTAGGTCAAAACAAATCACTGCTAATCAGAGGGACCAATTTCTTTATAAAAACCAGTGAATTATGCCACTTTAACTTAAAGGTTCCAGAGAAACTCTAGCATGCTTTTAATCCATTTCAGAATTTTTTTTTAACCACCGTCCTTTTTGTGGGGGGCGGTTGTGAACAGGCAGTTAGTTGGGTCTTGAGAATAGCCAGGACAACTGGATTCTGTTAGGTGAGTTTCTGGTGAATACATTAAGTTCTGAGTTCGTAGGTAGGTCTATTACACACTGTAGCTGAAACATCATGGTGGGAAGGGGTGTGTGTGTTGGGAATGAGGGGGGCAGTGCCTTGTCCTGAAATCCATCAAGTCTGCCTCATGGGTACTGACTTGATGGGTTTGTCTACTGTAAGGATGCTCAGAATCCATATACTCCCTGGCCCCAAATTATGCTTCATTGAGGTGCCGTGGTGTCTGAAATTCCATCTGTAATGATTCATTCTTTTGTCTTTCTTTCCTTCCCTTAAAATGGAAATTCTCATGATTTGTGCAAAACACAAAACTTACCCACGAAGGCCCATACAGTACATAAAAGTGGTTATCAGCTTCTTTTTCCAGTGGCTAATGGATTACTGGAATTGGAAGAACGTTGCAAGTTTGTCTGAGAATGAATGGGAGGTTTCCTAAGGGGATGAGAATAGCACAGAGAACATGGAGGAGGGGAACATTTTGACTTGAAACCTCGGCACATTCAGTACTGCTTAAAAACAAAACAACAATGTTTGAGAGTTCTTTAATCTAGTGTAAATAGTACTGGACAAGTAGCTGTTGAACTACTCCAAAGTCAGAGTAGGAAAGAGTGACTAGCATTGCAACCAAAAGCGTGAGTTGTAAATCATGACATTTATTTGGGCACAGAGGCCAGACCATTAAGGTTTGAGGAGCACCTTTCAAACATAAATGGGGAGAGCAGAAAACGGTGTCAGTCTCTTATACCATTTCCCCATTTTTAAAGGTATGTCAGAGTTTGAGTTATGAAACATTAAAAGATCATTTGGCTTTTGCATTCGATTTTCTTTTTTATACTTAGGAAAAAAAAAAACCTTTTAGGGCAAAGACCATTTGAGGTGGCCCTGTTCTGCAGTGTTTAACTCACCGGCCCCTGGTTTCTGCTGGACCTGCATTTCAATCAACAGATCGGGGGAAAAATGATTCTAGTGACCTCACTGAAGGGACGGGAGCCTCTGGCAGATTACCAAGCTGCTAAGCTATTCTACATAAGCAGGTCTCTTTGCTTTGGCACGGGAAATAATGTCGTTGCAGGTCAGCGCTCAACTGTCTTGAAGAAGTTGTTAGGTGCGTGGGGAGTCCTAACCACTGCAGTTGGCTGGCAGACTGGCTGTTACCGGCATCTCACCTTCAGAACTGGGACCTGATTAAAATAAGCTCTGCAGGTGTAGCCCTGGTTTGTGAGAAGGGTACAGAGCCAGAGGACATTTCTTGCTCATGCTGCTGCTGAGGACACACACACACACACACACACACACACACACACACACACACACACGGGTGTTCTGGATAAATTAGCTAGTTATTGGTTCCCCAAATAACTTTCGTTTTAGACACCTGACTTGACATGTGAGCATGAGGGAGGCTGTTTCCCCTGACGGTTTGTGCATCCTGGCTTTCATGTCATTACATGCACATTCAACCCACAAATTTCTGTTATCTAATCAGGTGCATCAGTCCGTGGTGGGGATGAGAGGGGAGGAACGCCCCTCTGACTCAGATTTTTGCACAAACAAAACTCAGCCTTGTTAGCAAAGTCAGGGAAGAGCACCCACGGCTCCTCTGATGGGATCTCTCCCCAACAATCTGCAAGGCAGTGCATGTGGGTGAGGAGTTTTTATGGCAAGATAAGCAATGCAGAGTCCCAGTTTGGTATGCTAAATAACATTAAAATGTCAATATTTACACATGACCTTCAAGGCTCTTCCACTCTCGTTTCTTCGTATTCAGTGCAGACTGCATTTTCCTTAGTCCGTTACCAACAGCTTGGAAATTCAGTTAGAGGACATAACCCAAATGCTCTCCAAATGTTGCTTCCAAATGGCCAAACCTGAAAGTGCTGTTTCCAGGCATGCAACCTTCCTGCACGGAGCGTGGGCTGTCGCCCTGCCTACCCAACGGCAGGGGTGCGCCCCAAGATGAAATCCACCGATGATAAAGATAGTGCCGCGCACACACTTTAATTTGTTGATAACGAAAGCACAAGAGGCCTTTTTCCAGGCTTCTGGAAGCCTTACCATTGTGTTCTGAACATTCAAACCCCTGCATGGGTGCTGACACAAACAAATAAACGCGATCATAACGGTTGAAATGTAGTTAGAAACACAATTGAGAACATCTGTATTGTAAGCAGAAATAAATTAGAAATACTGAAGTGTTTTGTAGCTGTGAAAACGAAGGAATAAAAAAATAACCCACAGTACCTGGATTAAGCGGTTATAAATAATGTATAAAGCAAAAATCTCATTACCCCCTGTGTAAACTCCCCCCAATGAAATATATTTTATGAATGTAGTAACACTGTAATAACCAAAGCATTTGTTTTTTCCCCACAAACTTTCCATTTCATAACTGTGAGATTGTTTGGATTTACAAGTTCGGGCCCAAACAGCCCTGAGTTTCCCAGTTTGGGTCTCTGCCTTGTGACCTTCAGCTTCAGGATCCGGAGCAGTTCCCACTGCACTATCCATCAGAAGGTTGCTCTGCACATGCGAAATTTCCCCCAGTAGAAACGAACAGGGGTGAAACACAAATTCCCAAGCTCACGGCAGAAGCCACATGGACATGTTCACCTGCACATGCCGGCCTCACCTGGGACATCTTCCAGAGTGTAGGCCTTTGGTGACAGAATCGATCATGTTACTGATGTCGCTCTAAGCAAAGTGACAGCTGCCAAAGTAGGGCACTTTGTACAACTGACCTGTGGGAATGTTAGGGGGATGGCCAGAGGTTTCCCCCTGGGGTGGACCCGGAACCAGAGCACGTGATTCTCTGCACATCCAGCTCATTCCTGCATTTCTTTGGTCATCTAAAGTTTCTTGATTCTTTTTTGATATCATAAGGTCACCATCAGGCTCTGGGACACCAAGGAACCTAGCTGCATGCTGAAGGGTGACACATGCGTCTTGAGCCCTGTGAGGTTATAAAACCCAATTTTCCTGGGGTTGGCAGGGAGAAGGTCACATCTGTAAGATATGCTGGGGGAAGAAGTAAAGGATAGAGAGCGGGTTCGATGACATTTTTTATATAACAGGAGCTACCCTATGCTTGAGCGCCTCCTATATCAAATACCTAATGAATTTTTTCAGAGTTTTAATTGTTGGATTAGTGTAGGTACCCTCTTACACAGCTGGCTCTTCTAAAGTCCTTGGAATGGTCCCTTGAGGATCCACAGAGACCCCTACAGATAACTCAGGGCTGGTCTTCCTTGCGTGCTTTGTGTCCTAGTCTGTTTCTTCTCAGCTCCACTGGGATCTGCTGAGCAGAGCATCCCATGAGAGTCCCTTTGGGATGACATCATTCATGGGCTTGCTTTGGAAGTCCTGCCAGAATCTCTACTGGCTCCTTCTTTGCTACACAGCTGTGGCCTAGTGGGAGGAAGATGACTGGATTGTGAGTCAGAAGATTTGTCCCTAAATTCTGTCTTCCTCTTGAGAAACTGATGTGACACCATTTTTGAGAAACCAGCCTCTACCTCAGAGCAAAGTCTGTCCAAGGAAGGGGGCGTAACCCTTGTCCTTGGAAAAACCCACAGAGCACTCCTAAGCTCATACCCACCCTGCTGAGTTGTTTGTCTACAAATAACAGGAGAGATCTGCAGCTCCAGGTGTCCCTGACTCAGTTAGGCTAGGTGAGGACCCATAGAAGCCCCCTAGCAACCACCAATCAGCGTTAGACAGGGAAACTACCTGGGATGCCAGATGACCTTCCCAGTAGTTTATGATGGTTGATAACATGTTGGGAAACCATGGAGTTCAGCACGTACTCCCCTTGTGGCTTAAACCAATCAGTTCAAAGAAATCCCCCTCTTGTACTAACCAATCACCCTTACCCAACTTGTTCCCGCCAGCTAATCATGTTTTAGAGTTGTTTTATGATTTTCCCACAGTGTATGATGATTTGTTAAAAGATGCTATGATGTATGTGAAGTCCCTGCCTTCCCCAAAGAGTGTATAAAACTGCTGCAAACCCTGGGCTCGGGGCCTCTCAGCGTCACCAGTTGCTGTGTGCACATGGAGGACCGAGCTAGCTCGCAATAAACACCTCTTTGCTGCTTACGTCGATCTTGGTCTCTGTTGGTCTTTTGGGGGTCCCAAATTTGAGCATAACAAAGGAAATATCATCCTATCCAGGATACAGTGTGGTTTGAGGATCAAATTAAACTCCATGTGTAAAGAGGGCTTTGAAAAGTATAAAGAGCCACGCATCCACAGTGTGTCACTTTACTTGAAGGGAATGGCCTGTCTGTGACAGCTGCATTCCCTGTGGTCACTATTCTCACACTCCTTTGCCAAGCAGCACAGTCCCCTGGACCAAAACTTGAAGGCACAGAAGCTGCACATACTAGGTCTGGTGTTGTCTTTACTGCTCAGGTTTTATTGTGAGCACCTCAAGCATTTGGATATCTCCGTCTCTCTCTTTTCACTTCTAATATGCAGAAACGGGTCATCTCCTAATATCTTTGTTGGGAAAACAGAATTGAAATGGATTCCAAAAATAGCTTTTAAGGACAAAGTTGTGTGAAGGACATAAGTTGTGCATGAAGTCTTTCAGCCATGAGCAGGCACATCTCCACATACCCCTAGGATCTCCGGCTGATAATGTAACAAGAACCTATCGAATCAGGACAAGGTGATGGTTCTGCTCCTGTAGCGATCTAGGTCTCAGAGTCTGCTATGGGGGCAGGTTGTTAAAGAGCAGATTGCATTTTCAGGAAGAAGGTTAAGCTCGAATGTTTTGGACAGGAGGTGGTTAGACGCATTTTTAAAAAGCCCTTGAATTTACCTGACAATCTTTGTGTCCTGGTGATGGTTGTAGCCCCTTCCAGGATATGAATAAATTTAGCAACACAAAAGAGGTCATTGAAAAATCTCTGCCTCAGATGCTCTACTTCCTCCCCTGTCTCTTCTAGCTTTATCCTCCTCACTAATTTGGCAACCTGTGAGGCTGCTCTCCTGATCACTGCCAGCATAAGAATGGTAGTAAGTGGTTTTAGAAATGTTTTGAAACTTTTATAGGAGAGTTGTGGAAAGAGGGAGGTTTCCAGAAAACCCTTAATAGAAGTCAAGAGATCCATTTTATTTATTTATTTATGGTTTTTAAAACAACTTTTTTTTTCAAACTAATTTTAGACTTATGAAAAGTTGCGAATATAGAAGAGAGTTTCTCTTAATCCCTCACCCTTCTTCCGTTTATATTTACTCTTTCCCTTCATTAGGATATAATTATCAATATCACGAAATTAACATTGATATAATATTATTAACTAAGCTACAGACCAGATGAAAAAAATTCACTAATTGCGCAGCAGATACCATTTTTCTCTCCCAGGAGCCTGTCCAAACACATTGCATTTAGTTGTTAATTCTCCCTAGGTGCCTCCCATCTGTGACAGTTCCTCAGTCTCCTTGTCCTTCACAACTTTGGCACTACATGAAGGGTACTGATCAGCAGTTTGGTAGAACCTTTAATTTAGGTTTGTCTACTGTGTTTTTATGATTGATCCCAGAAATGATCCTGCATTCTTTTCCAGTACACCTTATCAAAGGACTCATCATAATGTTCCTTTGTCTTATCACTGGAGATGTTCACCTGAATCACTTTGGGAAGTTGGTGGCTGGCGGTTTCTCCATGGAACAGCTTTTACTGTTTGTCCCTTGGAGATGATAAGTACTTTGAGGCAGATATTTTGAGTTTATTCAAATTCTGTCTATCTTTTTGAATTTCTTTTATGTAAAGGAGAAATACCTGTGTATTTTCTTAGATCAGATCTCTTGCACAAAGAATCACATTCTCTAGATAGTGTTTTTTCCCTCCACTTAATATATGTTATAGAAACAAAACAAGTCAGTTCTAGAGATTTTTTATACAGTTGTGTAATACTCCATTTTGTGGATGTATCAATCTGCTCATGTATGGACATTTATGTTGTTTCTAGTGTTTTGCAATTACAATCAATACAGCAAGGAGTAAGTTTATGCATATGTATTTTTGTATTGTTGATGATTCATACCCTAGAAGTGAAATTACTAGGGCAAGTAAAATGCATAAATGATTTTGTTAAATATTGTCTAATTTCCCTCCAGAAGTGAAGTAAGGGTTTGCATTCTGACCAGGAATGTATAACAACAATGCCTGTTTCCCCATAGCTTCACCAATAAGCTTTACCAACAAAAAGTATTTGAGTGCACGTGTGTGTGTGTGTGTGTGTGTGTGTGTGTGTTTGTGTTGAGAGAAAGAATTTCAATGGGTGAGAAAATAATTTTTAAAATCATGTGTCTGAGTATTTTTTTTCACAAGTTTGAAGACAGTTTTCAATCTCTCTTTTTGGATGAATTATTTCTTTATGTTTTCTGCATCTTTCTGTTAGCACTTTGGTTCTTTGTACCTCTATTTTTAAGATTTCTTTATATTCGAGTGTGCCTTTTCCCCCATATCCTCACCAACACTTATTGTTGTTTGTCTTCATAATAGCTGCCATTCTGACTGGAGTGAGATGATATCTTAGAGTAGTTTTGATTTGCATTTCTCTAATTGTTACAGATGATGAACTTCTCAGTAGAGTATATACAATCAATCAAATAAATATATTTGTTGATTTATTGTATATACTCTACTGAGAAGTATCTGTTCAGTTTCTTGGCCCATTTATTGATTGGGTTATTTATTTTTTTGGTGTTTAGCTTTTTGAATTCTTTATATACCCTAGAGATTAGTGCTCTATCTGATGTGTGAGAGGTAAAAATTTGCTCCCAAGATGTAGGCTCTCTATTCACCTCACAGATTGTTTCTTTTGCTGAGAAGAAACTTTTTAGTTTGAATCCATCCCATTTATTGATTCTTGATTTTAATTCTTGCAACATAGGAGTCTTATTAAGGAAGTTGGGGCCTAATCCTACATGATGAAGATTAGGGCCTACTTTTTCTTCTATTAGGGTCTCTGTTTTAATTCCTAAGTCCTAGATCCACTTTGAGTTGAGTTTTGTGCTTGGTGAGAGATAGAGGTTTAATTTCATTTTGTTACATATGGATTTCCAGTTTTCCCAGCACCATTTGTTGAAGAGGCTATCTTTTCTCCAAGCTGGTGGGACTGCAAGTTGGTATAGCCAATAGGGGAAGCATCATGGAGATTCCTTGGAAAATTGGGAATGGATACACCATTTGACCCAGCTATCCCTCTCCTCAGTCTACACCTAAAGGACTTAAAAACAGCATTCTACAGGAAGGCAGCCACATCAATGTTTATAGCAGCACAATTCACAATAGCTAAACTATGGAACCAACCTAGATGCCCTTCAGTAGATGAATGGATTAAAAAATGTGGCATATATACACAATGGAATATTACTCAGCAATAAAAGAGAATAAAGTCATGGCATTTGCAGGTAAATGGATGGCATTGGAGAAGATAATGCTAAGTGAAGTTAGCCAATCCCCAAAAAACAAATGCTGAATGTTTTCTCTGATACAAGGTGACTGACTTATAGTGGGACAGGGAGGGGGAGCATGGGAGGAAGAGATGAACTCTAGATAGGACAGAGAGGTG
Organism: Spermophilus citellus; assembly: GCF_964194105.1. Taxonomy (NCBI): domain Eukaryota; kingdom Metazoa; phylum Chordata; class Mammalia; order Rodentia; family Sciuridae; genus Spermophilus; species Spermophilus citellus. The sequence continues at coordinate 63,993,329 of NC_138191.1, read as the reverse complement.
GGAGGGGAAAGGAGGGAGCAGGGGTTAGCAAGAATGGTGGAATGTGATGGACATCATTATCCAAAATACATGCATGAAGACAATAATTTGTGTAAACATATTTTATAAACAAACAGAGATATGAAAAATTGTGGCCTATGTGTGTAATAAGAAATGTAATGCATTCTGCTGTCATTTATTTTAAAAAATCAATACAAAAATTAAAAAAGATTCTCTTATATAATGGACTATTAGTCCTTTTCCTTTAGTATATGTTATACACACTTTTTTCTAGTTTCTCATTTCTTTATTTTGTTTATGATTTTTTGTCATTCAAAAATGATTGTAAATCATACTTACAAAGCTTTTTCCTGACCAATGCAGAAGAATAACTTAGTGATACTATTTTCTATACTGTATGGTTTCAGTTTTTGTCTTTAGATCCTTAATCCAATTGGAGCTTATTCTAATGCAAATGTGAGGTATGGATCTTATTTGATCTTTTTTTCCAAATGATTATCTTGTTTTTCTAGACTATTTATTAATAAGTTTACCATTACTGCAGTGATTTGAGATGCTACCTTAGTCATATACTAAATTTCTATTTGTATTTGTGTCTTATTTGTACTTTTGCATTCCATGATTTGTCTATTTATTTCTCTGTTCATATTTTAGCTCTACACTGTTTTAATTATCAAGACTTTACAGAGAGTTTTAAATTCTGATGAGATTAATCACCACACACAGTTTTTATTTTTTAGTGTTTTTCTACCTTATCTTTACATTTTTAATGTGAACTTTAGTATTAAGTTATCTAGCTCTAGAAAATTATTTATTGGCATTTGTTTGGAATTTCACTAAACTTAAAACATAACTTAGGGAGAACTGAATTTTATAATGCTCTGATTTTATCCAAGAACAGGGTATGTCTTTACATTTGTTCAAATCTTTATTAATGCTTTTCAGAATTAAAATTTTCCATATATAGGTTCCATAGCTGCTGTTTCATTTATTTATAAGTATTTACTATAGTTTGATGCTATGTAGTAAGTTTTCTCTACCATTATATTCCCTGTTTATTGTTTACTTAAATGAAACCTATTGATTTTTGTGTTAATTTTACATCTTGCTCCTTTAGTCAGTTCTTGCATCATTTGAATTCATTTTATTATTGATTTCTAGAGGTTTTCCAAACCCATTATCATATTATCTGCAAATATACATAGTTTTATTTCTTCTTTAGTTAGTTTTCTGCCTCTGATTGATTTCTCTTGCCTAATTGCACTGGCTAATATCTCTACTAACAGCAGAGAGAGTGGGCATTTGTGTTTTGCTCCTGATCTTGGTGTAAATCATCTCTACTATTTCTCTATTAAATAGATCAGGATTTTAGGACTAATTACCCGATTGAAAAGTTACTCATCATTTCCTAAATATGGGAGTACTACTGCATTTTATCAAATGCTTTCTCAATGTTTTTTCTTTTGAGATGGTTATGTGATTCCCCCTGCACTATGTGGCTATTATTATATACAGTAAGCTGAATAATAGGCCATCCAATGACATTGGGTTTCGGTCCTGGGAACCTGTAACTATTAACCCACATAATAAAGTTTTGCAGTTATGATTAAATTAAGGATCACGTAAGCTTTAACTCCTATCACAAGGGTTCTCATGAGAGAGAGATAGAAGAAATTAGATATACCCATAAAGGTGAAGGTAAAATGAAGATGGATGCAGAGCCTGGAGTAATGTAGCCACAAGCCAAGGAATGTTAGTTGCTAGAAGGTGGAAGAGGCAAACAATGAATTCTCCTCCAGAGTCAATGAGGAGTGTGCGGCCCTGCGGATATCTTGATTTCAGAATTCTTACCTCTAGAACTTGGATATGTAGCTGAGATTTCCTAACAAGATTTTAAAGGTGAAGCTCGATTTCTTCTTGCTGATTTTAGTAAAATATCAGAGGAAAGAGATAATGGAGGGAGAAAAATGTTAAAGCTAAAAGGAGCCAGCATTTGATTCGGGAAATCCTTGTCATAACCAGATTGCAAATGTTGTTAAGATGAGGAGGTTCCATGTGCTCAGGAGATAAGGTCAAATATTAGCTAAACAACATTTTGCTAGGACTAAAGAGATTTAGGTGAGTGAATCATGGGTTCACTCAATCATCCCAGTAGAATCAGGGAACAAAGATGATATTATCCAGGAGAGATCTGCGGAAGACCCTCTTGTCTCATGGTATAGATGTCTAAGGCCAAAAAGAAGATTCATGAGGTTTTGAGGATATGGTGGTAGTAGAAATAATGTCAACTTGTATTGAAGGGACATGAACAGGAGAAAATAAAAGAAAGCTATTTGACTAAAAAGAAAATTCTGTAGTCAAGAAACAGGTTGATAAAATTACTAAGCTGCAATCATGTGCTGTGCTAACTCTCAAGACAAAGGATGATGCAGAGGCCGGATCCATAGGCAGAAGGCAGAGCAGCAGTACAGAGGGTATACAGAAGGTGGGTCCTTGAGCAACAGAGGATTATTCCTTAAATCTTTAAGGAATTTTCTCTGCTGGACTTTGAAATTGCTTTGGACTGATGACCACTTTCTTTCTTCTATTTTCTCCCTTTTGTAATGAGAATGTCTATCACTACTATCTTGTTCCTGTCTCACCATTGTATTTTAGAAGCAGATAACATATTTTCTAATTCCACAAATCCACAGATAAGAGAGAAATTTTGATCCAGGATAGGTGAGTCTCCTATATACCTGATTTGAGTAATTTGAATGATAAAATTTGGGACTCTTCAGCTGATGACATATTAGATTTGGGTTGATGCTATAAAGGATTGAGAGCTTTGTGGATTTGGGGATGGAAAGAAACATACTTTGCATGTAGGATAGATGTGAATCTTTGGGTGCTAGAGCATTGTAGTAGGCTTATATCGGCTGCCAAAGCCATGGATTGTATTTGCCAATTGTTTGTTTAAAAATTTTGTGTTGATATTCATGAAATATGTTGCATTGTAGTTTTATCTTTGGTATTGCCTTTGTCTGTTTCAATATGAATATTATATTTGCTTCATAAAAAGGACTAACAAGTTTTCTTTCATTTTGAATTTATGGTGCAATGTGTGGAACCAGTTCATACTTGCAGTTTTGGTAATAATCTCCTATGACTATTACCTGATAATTATTATTATTTTTTGAGAAGGAGTTCCTTAATAACTTTTTCTATTTTTAATATGGAAATTGTTGTGATTTCTAACTCTAATGAGTTTGATATATTTTCTTTTGAAAATTATTTATTTCATCTAGATTTTTGGATTTATTTGCATACAGGTCTGTAAGTCAGACTCATAATTAAAAGAAATCTTCTTCTGTTTCAATAGTATTTTCCTTTATTACTTTATACTTCCCTCCTTTTTTTGATAAAATTATCGAGTGGTTTACTTATTTTGTTGGCATTTCCCCCAAATGAGGATTCTGATCCTTTAATTTCTCTTTATTCCTATATAGCAGAGCAAATATGTCTTTTCTTTCCCTCTACCTCTACTTTTTAGTTGCAAAATTTGTACTTCATCATAAGACAGAACAATTGTATTTTAGTCTTTTGCACCTGATTCCATCTTTATTTTGGCATTACATATAAGTTTTTGTATTTTAAATGCTCATTATCTGTCCTTTGGTTGACATTTTCCCTGTCATCCTTTGATTGGCTGAAGCTCATTCTGTAGAAGAGTCTTGAAGTATGGTTTATAGGTCTAGAATTCCAAAAGTTCCTTTATATTGAAAATTGTGATTTGATATTTGAAGGATAGCTTGGCTTTATAACCATATTTATAAAAATATTTTGCTCATAATTTCTTCCACTGAACTTTTAAAAAAAGTGTTACCTTCTTTGTATGTTGTTTTTTTTCAAATTCTGATGCCAATTGAATTTGTTTGCCAATATAAATTTTTTTTCAACTTGGAGGTCTTAAAGATTTTTATCATTGTTTTTAAATCTATTAGTGTACTAAGATGTTTCAGTTTTGATCATTCTAGGTTGATTTTCTCAGGTATCTAGTGAAACATTTCAAAGTATAAATTCAGCTCTTCTTATTTTTGAATAATTTTGGATTGTAATTTTAATGAGTAGTTTATTTCATTTGTCCTCCCTCTTCCCTCCTCCTCCTCTTCTTTTTCTTCCTCTTCTTTTCCTTTAAATAAGATAACACAAACATTTTTCTTGCTTTGCCTGTCTTATTTCCACTATTTTTTTGTCTGACCCACATTATATCTTCCTTTATGTTGTTTTAATTCTTTTGGTTGTTTTTCTGCCTTTTTTTCATGTGCCTTATTAAATTTTCATTTGAGTCTGTTTTCCTTCAGCAACTTGTAACTTCTTAATTTCTGAGATAATATTGTCTTTTCTTCCCACTTCTTTCTTGAATTCAGTCAACTATTTTTTCTTTTCTCCCTGCTTTTTTTCCTTTTCTCTTCTTAGTAATTGAATTTCTAATTTGAGGTGGTTTCTCCTATCTGCAAATATTGGTTACAATGTATTTAATTCAATTTGAAAAGTAAACTTGAATTTTCTCTCTGCTTCATGCTCTTTGGGGAGGGGTTGGATTTTCCTCCATTCATTTTGTGAAAGTTCATTCTGTAGTTGTCTATTAAAAGTGTTTCACTCTTCTGTTGTTTTGTTTTGTTGTATTGGCATGTTTCATATGGTTTTTGTTAAATTACACCTTTTCTGCAAATCTAGTAAAATTCAGGTGCTTTAGTAGGTCTTTGTTTGTGATAGTGATGGACGGAGAATTCTGATCTATTTTATTGATCTATTTTTTTCTTGCAGGAAATTACATTTTTCTTTTTTTCTGCATCACTATCCAAATGCCAAAGGATTTCTTTTTTGCCTTCCTCTTCCCCTTCTCCTTTTCTTCTTTCCTGTTTTTCCACTTTCTTCCTCACTCAGAAGCCATGTGTTTGGAATACTGTCTTTTTCAAGTGAGCTTTCTTGGTTCAGCTATACCTGTCCATTTAAATTGTGTGCCTGGACCATTAAGTAGTTGCCTTCCCTTCAAAAGGCATGAATTTTGAAAATCTGCTCTTGAAGTCCTGCTTTATTTAAGCCTTCCAAGGTCCTTTCCAACTAGTCCCTTTTGCAAGTGTTCATCTTCTGTCTTCCTAGAAATTATTATTGGTGGGCTTTTTTTTTTTTGCAGTAACTTTCTATAAGTGAAGGCTCTGATACATAGATTTTTGAACTCAGACTTTCCCCCAAAGCCTCAGATCAATATATCCAACTCTAATCATATAAGCTCAAACTCACCAAGACCAAATTCAGCAGTTTCCTTCCCCTGCCAGCCCATTTGCCCTGTCTCTGAACACACATTCCAGTTCTTGCTAAACAGGAACATTTTCTACTCAGGGACACATACATCAAAAATTTGGGAGCCATCTAAGCCATTTATCTCCCTCACCCACTTACCTAATTGTCACTTAATAAATAGCTATTGGATGGGTGTTCTCATAATTTCTGAAAGAAGATAAAAAAGAAGCCAAATTTCTGTTCCTTGGCATCACCTGGCACAAGGCTAGCTAGAGTGTTCTTTGAATCTCAGGAATAGACTTTAGTAGTGGTGGAAATGTCAGCACAGAATGCTTATAACTTAATAAGGAATTTATAGGGATGATTAACTTCTTGTTAGAGACCAAATCTTGAAGGAGGTACTATGACTTATTCATTCAATAGTGTTTCACAATATTGGCTTATAGACTAATAAAAGATCATTAAGGATATTTTAAATAAATGAATGATAAAAATGAATGAATGGCTATGGTATCATTTGTGAAACAGGAAAAAAAAGTGTTCGGAAACATCTCAGTCAACGCAAAAACCTGTAAGCATTAGGAATGTTACAAAATTGAGTGACATGGGCACTCAGGAATTTCAACAAACTGGGAACTCCATAGGAAGGTTCTTACTCATTTGAAGCCCTTTGGCATCTGGTAAGGCCCATAAACCCATTTCAGAATTATGCTTTTAAAAATGCACAACATAAAATACATATAATTACAAAGGAAAAATTGCATTGAAATATAATTATCAAAGTATTAACAAAACATACAAATATGTGATATAGTAATATATGTGCTTCTTTATTAATGCATTAAATAACAAGATCTAACAGCCAGACTAATAACTACTATATTTTCAAATAGTGATAAATATAAGCAATTTTAAAAGATATCTGAAACTAGTACAACACAATATAAAAATATTTGTGATTTCTGTTGGTGACACCCTTAAGGCACTGCTACTACCACAGTAGTTTCTTGCCTGTATTCATAATTAAATAGAATGCTAAACTTCAGGTAGACATTAGTAAAAATAAAGATGCACATTTTTTCCCAGCCAAGTTCATGACCATGAATGCCAGGTTGAAAACTCCTGGCTCCAAGTGCAGCTGCTACTCAGCTTTCTCTGACTGTAGCCATGCAGAACTTAGGAGATCTAGGAGCTCCCAAAGCTTATAGGTCCTCATTTTTTTATGACTTATGACCCAAACCACTATGAAATTATAAGTTTATTATCTTATGTTCCCTCTTTAGGACTTTTCTCTATGAAAAAAAAAAGATTGTTAAAAATGATAGCTGAGTTGTTCTTTTATAGGCAGAAAGGCCTGTTTTGCCCAAGACAAAATGTATTTGCATTTTTGTCAAGTTAGAGCCTCTATCCTTCAGCGACTCTCTCCAAACCCAGTTGGAAGGAGCTTTTAGAGGTTGGGCAATGGCAGAGGAGGGCGTGAAGGTGAAGAAAGAGGGCCGGAACCTGGGAAACAAATTCTACAACCTGTAGATAATAAACGAAAGGGTAGGAACGTCCCGCTGGCTGATAGAAAGAAAATGTCACAAACAGGAAAACATAATAAAGCTGAGTTTGAGTCTTGGTGCCTTCCCTTCATGATTAATGATTGGTCTCAAATAGGATGGGTAAGGGAAAGTGAAGTTCCTCTTGAAGTAGCTTTAAAAATGCCACAGCTTAAAAAAATTATTGTAACATCAATTTAAGGGAAAAAAAAAACTCTGCTAAAATGTAAAGGTCAAGAAAGATTTGGGTGTTTTTAAATGCTGTCTTGAAGAAATTCTTATAAAGGTTAAGATGTCATGTAGTTTCAGAGTTATGGGCATGGGAGGGGGGCCCAGGACAAAGCAGCCCTACCTCGAGGCCCTTGGTGACTGTGACCCATGCCAATAGTGGGCAACCAGCAGTTGGCGGATCACAGCGTGTCACCATGTCAGTGGGGAAAACCAGACACTGCTGTCTCAGAGTCTTGAAAGCCACGGGGGCATTTCACTTCCAGAGCTTTCTTCTGGCTACAGGCAAACCACAAGATTATCTTCCCCCATGCTCCCAAACAGCAAGGGATCTCCTGCTTCCAAAGGCATCACTTAAAACCAAGCAGGTGAGGGAATTCTGAGCTCCTGCTGTCTTCTTTTTGCCTTCACTCACTGAGCTCTGAGCTACTCAGTCACACAGCAGACATTTCCATAGAGAGGGTCACCCCTGTGTTTAAGATGTCTGGGGGATGGGAGACTCCTCTGACTTCCACATAAAAGGTATTCTGCAGATTTTGCAGCGGCTCCCATGACTTTATGCCTAAGTGCTCTGGGATGAGGAGTTCATCTGGTCTGTGGTGAACTAGTTGCGAGCTCCTGACCAACCTCTAAGGGCCCTATCCTGGTTATGACGTTTCTCCCTTTGGGAATACAGCGTGGCCTGAGTGCCTAGGCACCTGCCAGTGTATCTGTGCGGGATGTACCTGTGCAGAGCTTAGAGTCACCTGGTCATTAGAAAGCACTGATTCTCAATGAGTCTCTGTGGACACTGCGCCCAAATCACCTGGAAGTCATCCAACCGCAGCTGTCATGTGGTCTCCATCATCACCCAGGAGCCTGTTAGAAATGAAGAGCCTCAGGTTGTGCCTCACACTAGACTTACTGAACCACAATCTTCATTTAACAAGATGCCCCAGTGATGCATAAGGCTAGTTAAAGTCTGAGAAGCATGGCTTGCTTCTCAGTTTGCTCAGGATGGACTCTGCAGCAATAAGTGCACACACACACGAAGGCCAACACTCCCACTGGAAATCAGTGTAGAAGGACGAGAGGAGGTCACAGACCACAGAGGAAAAGGATAGAAATGACCATTACAGAGGATTTTAACCCATCTTGCCCACACCTATAAAAGGAAGCTGGAGCAAACATGGGGAATTACCTTAGTGAGGTTTATCTGGATGATGGGGGTTCTCCAAATATCAAACTAAGTCATTTGGCTTCTTAGGCCATCTTTCCACAGAATGTTCTTTGTGAGAACTTACAAGAAGTTGGGCTAATTTTGCAAAATGTAAATTGTAGAACATCAAAAAGCAACCCTCAAAGTGCTGAGTGTCTTGTCAAGTGAGTCTGAAATCCGCCATTTAGCTGATTATTTGGCTAAACCTAGAGTTTCTGGCTGTATGCAAGCCTTGCTGTTGCTCTTTAGACCAGGTCCCTAGCATGTGTGAAGTGTTTCCGGTTTCTGTCTCAAACTGTCTTCCAGACTGCCCCTTATGCTTCCTACTTATTAGCACTTCTCAATATTTCTGATTGTACTAATTTTAAATTCCATTCATTCATTACTGAAAATATATTCTTATCTTGCTATTTCATGTAGTCTATCTTCCCAACTAGGTTTTTAAACCCATGGAGGAAAAAAAAAACCCTATTTCTTGTATTCCAGCTCTTTCAACCTGGGAACTGTATTCTGGAAGGAATCCAATAAACTTTGCAACAATATTGAGAGTATAGTTGCCAATCATTGGTGTCTGTGTGCTGGTGCTTTCTAGATGCTGAGCTTGTGCGGCCTTCACAACTACTCTGTGCAGTCCCTGTTATCCCCATCTTGAGGGGATACCAAGGCCAGGAGATCAGGAGACTTTGTAGACACATGATTGGAATGGGACAGGGCCAGACTTGAGCTCATATTTATCTGCACTCTGTCTGTGTTCTCTTCACAAATATTGTCATGGAAATGATTGTCCCCTCGGTTGTCTGCTGGGAGCATGTGGAATAGGGATGCTAGAGAAGGAGGTTGGCTTGGGAGAGGAGAGGGCTGGAGGACTAGATCTGATGAGTAGATCTTCTGAGTATCATATTAGGAAGGTGTGTATTTCTCTGTATCTAACTTCTCAACCTCTGGGATGGGGTGGTTATCCTTAACTCACAGATTAAATGAAAAATTCAACATTCTAGTAGGGTAGGGAAAATATATATAAATTATTATTATTATTATTTTGGTACTGGGTATTGAACTCAGGGGTACTTAACCACACAACTATATCCCCAGCCCTATTTTGTATATTATTTAGAGACAGAGCCTCACTGAGTTGCTTAGGACATCGCTAAGTTGCTGAAGCTGGCTTTGAACTCACTATTCTTCTGCCTCAGCCTTCCAAGTCATAGGGATTATGGGCATGTGCCACCGTGACTGGCTGGGTACAGGAAATATTAAGGAAGGAAAAGAGGTAGATCTGAGAGCAGAACCAGAAGTCAAGATCCTCATATACTTTTATATAGATCCATTCCAATTGCAGACCTTGCTTTCTCCCTGCTCTTTGTTTTAGATTTCTTAAAGGAACAAGTCTTCTCTAGGGTGGCTCTCATATTGTGGAGGAGTTCACACAGGTCTTTCCCATCTATGATGTCAGGAAAGGCAGCTCTGTCCCTCACCCTCAGGATGCAGGATCCCCAAATCGCTCCTTTATAAACCTACTCAAAAGAAAACAGTTCATGCCAAAAGGGTCTGAGTTACTTTTTTGACATTCCCACTGAAATATCACTTTGCTTTTGCACACATCCAGAAACAAAACCCAAATGCTAAACCACAACATCCTGTCTTCAGGAAGATGTGGCCCAAATATGATTCTTCCCAATCAATAGTCAATGAGGGATTTTAATTCATGAACACAATTAACATGATTACGATGACCCCTATGGAGTCATTTCATTTTATTGCTCTTCATATGAACTGGATTTCCATATTTAGGAAGGAAAGTAAATGATATTAGGAATCTTATGTAGCTATAAAAAATTCTTTCCTAAATTCGTAGTGTTTTCTCAGAACTCTTTCTGACTAAATGATTGAAATTAGTACCAAAATGTTTTAAGGATACATAATTCATTGCCCCAATTAAAACAAATGTTCAGCAAAATGGAAGTAAGTCAAGGTGCTCAATGTTGCTATTGGAGCTGCTCCTACCACATACGTCCTCTTGAAGCCGACTGTGAGGACCCGGAGTCTCTCCATTTGAGCGATTCTTACCATTAGAGCAATTTATTTAGGTTAAGGCATTGTCTCTGGAAGGAACCTATTAAAAATACAGGTTACTTGGGCCTGGTAACACAATTCCCACAATAACTATTATTTGAGCTGCATGAATTACTTCATCAGATTAATTAGCTGTCATCTATCAGACAATATGGCTCTGAGGAAATAAGGCCTCTTTTAATGGACATCATTGTCTGAAATATGAAGCAGTGCTATGGGGGACCAGCTTGCTTGGGGCTCTATGCTGGGGGTCTGGGAGGCTAGAAGACAGAGAAAGACACTGATTAAAAAGGGGAAGCAGAGGAGAGAGGAGGGATGGGAATATCAAAATCAAACTTCTATTCTGGTCACAGTTTTGCCTCATGTCACCTCAGTCTTGTTTTCTGTTTAAATGTTTTTAAAGTAGAAGTAACCAAAATGATCTCTTCTTTTGGTCCATGGGTCCAGATAATGGGTTGGCCTCACTTGTTTCAAAATTAAGTAAAAGGGTTCTCCTGTCCATTCCTTCTGCCAGTGTTGTTAGGATCTGATTTGTCTCTCCTGGGCATGCAGCTAAGCAGCTTTTCACAGCCCTCTGTGTTTTGCTGGGGTTAAGCAACTCGGGTCTGGACATGGGAATGTGGCCGGAAAATGTTTTACACGGACTTCAGTCCCCTCTCTCCTTCTCCAAATCGTTGCAAACCATTTGGAAGAAACCTTTTGCAGGAGAAACTTTTTTGAGTCACTACTTTGAGTTGCTCAGAAGTGTGTCTTAGTCTGTTTGTGCTCTGATAACTTGTAAAAAACAGAAAATCATTCCTCATAATTCTGGAAGCTGAAAGTTCCAAGATCAAGTCACTGGCAGGTTCAGTGTCTCGTGAGGGTGGCTCTCTGCTTCCAAGAAGGTGTCTTGGCATTGCATCTTCTGGAGGGGAGGAGCGCTGTGTCCTCACATGGCGATAGAGATGAAAGGGGATGAACTCACTTTCTTTTACAAGGACACTAATCCCATCCATGAGGCTCTGCCTTTGTGACTCGATCACCTCTTAAAGACCCCGCCTCTTAATATCAGTACATTGTGGTAAGGTTTCAACTTATGAATTTTGGGGGACACAATTAGACCATGAATATTTCTGACTAGGTATACTGGGCATAGATAGCATTAGTAAAAAATAAAACTATCATGCTAAGCCACAAAGATTCTTTTTTATTGTGTCATGGAGTGTTTATTATTTACATCTACTACTATGATTTACAACCTATATTCATGTTTGTCATCACTAGATTGCAGGATACTTATATCTCTTGAGCAAAACAGAATTTCAAAATGCTTTAAAAAAAGGATATTGTACTTGCCAGTAGCTCTAGATTGCTAAGAGTTTCTATCAGATACTTTATGTATTTTGCATTGTTAGTTAATCCTCATAACATAGATTTATCATTCTCACTTTACAGATGAGGAAACCGAGTTAGAAATTTTATTTAAGAACTTGCTGAAATCATGCTGCAAATGAGTAGGGTGTTGTGGAGGCGATTGGCTCACCCAGTGTTCACCTGAAGCTCTCCTCCATTGTGATGTTTCATTCTTATAGCTCCTGGACCGGGGGGGGGGGGGGGGGGCGGCAGGATGAGACCACTGAGTGGCACAGCAAGGTCACACCATGAACTGAGGAAAAGTCTTGGCCTTAAAGAGGGAAAAAATATTATCATATCTCTCTGCCCACAAAATAGTTGAGAGAACATTTCCTTTATCTCCATTCCACACCTAAAAAATATGGAATTGATTTTCTGTGATGATTTCCCTTTTCTGCCCTCCATTGAAAGCCTTGATTATGCCCCAGTTTTCTGCAAAGAGAAAATTCTTACTGCTGAGTTATACATTCTGCAGATGAGGAGGTTATAACTAGGTTTCAACCGTGGGACATTTATTCCTCCATTGATACATGTGTGTACTCCCATCAGGAGAAAGCTTTTCTTAGAGGAAAAAAAAACACTCAGTTTCTATAGAGGCAAAACAAGAAAAAAGGTGGACAAAATATGTGGCAGAAACGTGCACCCTGAAGGCAGAGGAAGAAGAAGAAGAAGAAGAAGAAGAAAAGAACAAAGCTAAGCAGATGTAATTTATTGGTTGTTCTTGTGGATAGGGAATGCTGAATTTCAAGTTTTCTTTTTTAAGCAGAGAAGGCAGAGTTTTGCCTGACTGATCACTATCATGATTGCTGTCATTCAAATTCAATAAGAGAATGCATGTGGAAGGGGCTTCAGAGGCGCATGGTGTACGACATATGAATGATGCCATGATTATAGACTTTATTAGTACCCAATCTGCATGTGGTGCTATGCTAGCTGGTCCCCCAGGAGCCCACAGTCTGATAAGGTGGGGTAAAATAGCAGTGCCAGGCGGAGACGGTTGAGCTAGGCTGGGAGGCCTGGTGGGGGGCTGATATTCCAGAGCTGTCCTTAGGAGCTGTGTGATAGTTTGGTCAAGTTATCTCAACTTCCCGAGGAACAAAGTCCCCCTTTGTAAAAATAGGGATAATGGAATCTCCCTGTTATGTTTTGAGAATGACACAAAGTGATATGTGTGAGCACACATTATATGTCACTTGTTTGGAGGACAATGATAATGTTGACAGATATTTTTTAAAAAATGAGATAGTGAGGTAATACTGAAAGCATATGTACCCAGAGCCTTTTATTATATAAGTTAGCCTCAGTTTTAAAGATTTGAAGTCTAAAAACAAGATGGGCTAAGAAGGAGTCCTAGAGAGATTTGGCCAAGAAATGATATAAAGAGATGGTAGATCAAGTTCCCTGCTGGAGTGGATATTCCAATGGTGAGGTTCTGGAAGGAAACCACCAGTGAATTCAGTAATTTTCTGCATGAGACTCATTTCATTTGAGATCTGGTCCAGGTCTCAGTGAGCTCCTCCTCATTGGGGAAGGCTAGACATGGTCATATAAGGAGGTTGGAGCTCAGTACCGGCAGCGAGAGATAGACAATTCAGAGACTAGTCTCATGAGATCAAACGGGGGCTTCGAAGGGTGCTAGACCACCCTGAACTTGGCCTTCTTGTTCAAGTTTTTAAATGCCTGCCCTACCATAGAAACTAACCAGTCATTAGAGGTCAGAAGACAATGTTTCCGAATTGTTTATTCTGGAAGTTGTCTTTCCTTTCAGTATTCTCCAAGTTTCCCCCCAGCCCACTAAAGAATATCACTTCTCTGAGGAACAGAATGCTCTGCCTCTGATCCTAAAAGTAAGATGTTTGTTTTTAAAGCAACATAGATTCAAATAGCGATAACAATTCTTTGTGGAAAATAAAAGCATCTTTATATTTATTTTAATAAACAGAAAAATAACACAATTGAAGTGATTTCCCACCTGCCAAACAAAACCGTTTTCTTTTGTAAGTCGTGTTCCATATACCAGGGTGGTGAGAGCCCAAGGCTGCACAAAGGGAATTGTGATGTGTTGGGCCAGTGTGAGCCGCTGTGCCCGCTGACAGGAGTTCACCTGAGTCCATTATATTCCACCTCAGCCTGAGACTACCACCGGGCTGACAGGCTCCACTGCCTGGAAAAGGTGTCAGTTCCCTTCTCAAACAGCCATGTTTTCCCTGGGAGTTAATTTGTGGGGATTCATGCTGGTTGAATTGGGCCTAAAGCTGAGGCAAAACTTCAGAGAATCTGTGATGGATGCAGCCCAGGCTAACCAGAAAAATTTGCTGTGGCTTCCCTTTTTGTTGGATGGTTCTTGTCCTAGAGAGGTTGGGATTTTCCACTCAGGGATTGGGCGCACGTCATGGGAGTCTGGTGGTAGCTCACGCAGCCTTCTTTGTCTTCTCTGTGGCTGTCCTTAGAGATCTGGCCCAGCTGACCCCCCCATGCTCCTCAGCAGGTAAACCACAGGCAGAACTCTGAAGGACAAGAAGTCTGCCCCTTACAGATTCAAAGGATAACAACAAGATGGGATGAGTAGGAATCCTTGAGAGATTTGGCCAGGTGTCTTATTTTCCTCAATTCTCAGGGCTTCTCAGACCTGTCCAGGGGCTTCTGGCTGGGTACATCCCCTGGCTCCCTAAGCCCCTCACCATCACAGGAAATCTAGTTCCACCTTAATTTTTAAAAATGTTTAAGTAGCAAAATCACAATCACAACAATGACCATTTATTGGCTCTTCATTACATGCCTGATCCTATGCTAAGCACTTTACTCATATTATTTTCTGTGACTATAGAAACTCAACAGCTGTATGGAAGCACTGTGAATGTAGTGAGTACTTTTGATGCCAGGTCTATCTTCTTGCTTAACTCAGGAGGTTCCTCACAGGCTGGCTGTGTGACAGCTGAGTCCCTCAGCCTGAAGATGTGTCCTCGCCTCATGGAAAGATGTTCAGCCGAGTCATGGGCTAAACTAGAAGTGATGGGGAGTTCCCAGCCCAGGAGTGAACCTCAATCTTTGAGGGATAGAAATTTCTGAAAAAAATCCCAAGACTTTGTCTCCCCATGGTGGTACAATCCAAGGTGTATCCTCACAGTCTCCCAGAGGGGTCCCCAAAAGGATTGAAAGTAGTTGCCTAACACTGATAATGCTTCATCGAAGCCACTTTCCTCACTTCCCCTTTCCACATCCTCATTCCCTCTTGGTGCTTCCTGGGATAACTGTCCAAACATGCTCCCAATCTTTGCCTCACAATTTGCCCTTGGGGAATGCAAACCAAGATACTAACAGATTGTTCTCAAGGAACAATAGAGAAATGTAGGTTTAGAGGTTAGCTTATATGGCAGCTGATGGGTGGTAGGACTTGAATGGGAGCCTCTTTTATTATTACATTACTCTGTTTCCATCCAAAATGGTCTGGCCTTATTTTTCTAGTTAATTAATTAATTAATATGCAGCCTCTTTTCAAAAAGGATTTGAGGTGTTAAGACATAACCTTATATTCCTACCTCCTATCAATATGTGTGTCCTGCCTGTCCCATTTCCATTGAGATTCAGGATTCAACCAACAATATAATTAGACACAAACTTAGTTAATTAATTAATGTTGCAATTCTATTGTCTGAAAGTGGCTATATATGGTATGCCTCTAGGGGCATTATACTTTATACAGTTTTTTTTTTTTTTTTTTAAATTGCAGTGCTTTAACTTAAAAAAAGCATTCTCTGTTGGTGGAATTTTAGGCACCTAGTGGTCAAGGAAACCCTGTCTGTGTGCCCTGCAATGGGACTTTTCTTGAGCCCCTAATTTCAAACATTTAGCCATTTTCTTACTGTACCTGCTGATGCTCTGTCTAATCATGGAAAGGATTACTTGGGAATTGGAAGGTAAAGTTCAACCCTGGTGTGCTGGCCTGGTTTCCTCTGTGTTACAAAACACACAGCCCTCCCTTCTTTACTTCCTGGGCTCAGACCTGTTTACAGTGCCTTGGTTTCTCAGCCTGTAAAAGAAAGATAACACTTGCTCCAACTTGCTTTTCAGGGGATGATGTGAAGATAAATGCCTGGAAAGTTCTCCAAATTCTTGAGATGAAAGACGTATGTAAATAGCACATGGTCTTAGATGAGCAAGCTTTAATGCAACAGCTCTGGGACCTATACCGGCAGGGCATTCCGGCCCTGAGGTGGGAGAGCTGGCTATCCCCTCTAATCATTTTCCCTTGGGTCCCCTATCTGGCAGCCGCCTTCTGAAAGTGCCCATCCTTTCTGCTCCTTCAGTTTGGTTTATTTTCAAGAGGCTAGTTAGGCAGTTATGTTTTTGACCTTCACATTTTTCCTATCTGGGGTCAGGTTCTAGAAAACATACATGCACAAACATACATGTGCCAGCTAATGGATGACCCAGATCCTGGTGGGCCGGAGGACTAGACATTTAGACATAAATTCTATGCTGAAAGCAATATGCTTGACCCTCTGCCTGTCTGTGGGTGGCCCGACACACACTGAAGCATCACCTATTTTCAAAACGACGAGCTTCACACTTTTCCTTTTTGTGACAGAATTGGAACTCAGCAAAAGCAAAACAAAACAACCAGAGAAAAATGCCACCTTCTCCCTTCCAAATTAATTCTTTCAGTTTATGCTCCTAACTCCATAAAAATGTGGTTTAGCTTTTGAAGTTTTTATTAATATTTATAATGCCCTTTTGGTGCCCTTGAACCTCACAGAAATAGAGCCCTGATATAAATGCCTAGCTTCTAGGTGGATTGTAGTAGACCTAAACTCAACCATAAACTTTGAGACACACACACACACACACACACACACATACACACACACTTTGCTTTGTTTCTTAGGCTTCTTGATGGAGAGGTTTATATTTTAAATATTTTTTTAAATTCAAATTTTAATAGCTTATATTTTAATTTAAAAATTAATGCATGCTTGTAAAAATATACAGATGTGCAAATAGAAACAAAGGGAAAAAATACTCCCTTCCTGACCCATTTCTACACTCCCAGTGCCAAGAAGTAAACTGTTACTTTAAATCCTTTTAAATTAAGGTCCTATTAGTTTGAGGGATGGCAGCTGTCTTAAGAGGCTAGTAACCACTCATATTTTTCTCTTTTATTTCTGAATATTAAAATGATAAAAATTATAGAAAATTTCAAAACTGCAGTAAACTGTAAGAAATTAAAACTACCCCAAAGGAGGTAGGAGAATGGGTACTTTCACTTCATGAAAAGCATTCTTCCCCACAATGCCTCCTACACCTTTTTACAACACACACCTTCCCAAGGAAAGGCAAATTGCCTTTTCATGTCTCCTCACTGTGCACCCTGGAACCCTGTCTCAGATTCTTGCTGCTTTTGGTTTTGTATGGTATGTTGTCTACACAAAAACTGACCTTTCATAGAGAGCCCTTGGAGTCTCATGTTATCAGAATAATTAATTTGTCTTTTGTTATGCTAGTATCTCTTACTTGTTTTGACAATACGAATTCTTACTACTTTCTAAAACAAACAGTAAACAGAGCAGAAAACCCTTAATTCACCCCAAGTCCACTATCAGAAGTAATCCATTTTTAACATTTTAGCATATTTCTTCCAGAAATTTCCTTTGCAAATATGAATATACAAGGGTACTCTATTTCCCCCACCTTTCCACATTATTTTGTGACAGTTTTCTGATGTCAAGAAAAAACTCTTCCAAAAACCATAATTTTGAATCACTATAAAGTATTCTTAGGCATATTCTTCATATTGAATTTTTTTTTTCCAGATAATAAGATAGGACAGTGTGGGAAGCTAGCCCCCTTACCTTATGTTCCCATGGAATGGGAGGTCTCTCCCTTCACTAACCAGGAAGGAGACACTCAGGTGAAACTCACCTTCGTCAGAGTCTGGGATCCTCTCCCCAACATCCCTCCTAAGGCAGAGGGACTCTTCCTCTGGTGGCTGAGATGGGAATGGGCTTCAATTCAGTCCTTCTCCACAACAATCTTCTGAGGTTCCAAAGCTGTTTGGGTTAACTCCTTGGAGTTGCTGCTTGGTCACTAACATGTGGCCAGTTTCTCTATGTGGCAAGACTCACTCCCTCAGGCGTGTTCTTGCGCTGCAGAGGGTGGGTGTGCAGTTGTGGTGGGGGAGTTCACTTCTGAAGGAAGAAGGGTAGGCTTGAAGCCCCAGGGGGGTCTACTCCTCTAACCAAGTTTAAACAGCCTTCAGGACTATGTTTCCAGACTTTCCATTTGATTCCTGCATTTGTCTGTCAACTTGTTCATAATATAATGGTAAGAGATAGTGAGTCAAGAGAAAAAGTGTCATTAATTATACCCTAGTACCTCAGTGAATATTACTGTAGTTAACATTACTTAGTAGTTAGTCTGTGCCAGGCAGTATTTTCTCCTATAACTCCTCCCACCGTGCTGTGAAATAGTTATTATTATTATTACTATTTTATAGATGACTAAATTGAGGCATGATTAAAAACTCCCAGCAAGTGATGGAACTGGGATTTCCTCCATCACCCTTCATCGAATTCCATAATGTAAATGACACACAAATGTTTTTGCCCATCAATTGTAGCTTGAACTTGTAAGCTCTACCTGATGCTGTCTCCCATGATTGAATATGTCTGTCATTCTTTTGTAATATCTTATTGTAGTTCTTGAATGTCTTTTAATACCACTCATAGTGACTTTTTGGTCGTATAAAAGATTTCTATTTTTATTCGATAAAATCTATTCTTATTTTCCTTCATGACTTATTCTATCTTGGCTTTTGTGCTTGGAAGCTCCTTACCTATCCTTGTTAGGCTGCTTTTCATTGCTGTGACTGAGATGCCTGACAAGAACAGCTTACAGGGGGGGAAACTATTTGGAGCTCATAGTTTCAGAGGTCTAGGTGTGGTCAGGAAGCTCCATTGTTCTGAGCCTGTGGTGAGGCAGAACATCATGGATGGAAAGTGTGTTGGAGCAAAGCTGCTCAGCTTATAGCCAGCAGGGAGAGAGAGAGAGAGAGAGAGAGAGAGAGAGAGAGAGAGAGAGAGAGAAGAAGAAGGAGGAGGAGGAGGAGGAGGAGGAGGAGGAGGAGGAGGAGGAGGAGCCAGGAGTGAGATATGGCCCCCAAGGGCAGCCCTCCAGTTACCTACTTCTTCCAGCCGTGCCCCACCTGCCTATAGTTACCATCCAGTTAGTCTATTGAAATTATTTTTTTTATTGGTTGTTCAAAACATTACATAGTTCTTGATATATCATATTTCACACTTTGATTCAAGTGGGTTATGAACTCCCATTTTTACCCCGTATACAGATTGCAGAGTCACATCAGTTACACTTCCACTGATATACATATTGACATACTCATGTCTGTTGTATTCTGCTGCCTTTCCTATCCTCTACTATCCCCCCTCCCCTCCCCTCCCCTCCCCTCTTCTCTCTCTACCCCCTCTACTGTAATTCATTTCTCCCCCTTGTATTATTTTTCCCTTTCCCCTCACTTCCTCTTGTATGTAATTTTGTATAACCCTAAGGGTCTCCTTCCATTTCCAAGAAATTTCCCTTCTCTCTCCTTGTCCCTCCCACCTCTCATCCCTGTTTAATGTTAGTCATCTTCTCATGCTCTTCTTCCCTACTCTGTTCTTAGTTACTCTCCTTATATCAAAGAAGACATTTGGCATTTGTTTTTTAGGGATTGGCTAGCTTCACTTAGCATAATCTGTTCTAATGCCATCCATTTCCCTCCAAATTCTATAATTTTGTCATTTTTTAATGCAGAGTAATACTCCATTGTGTATAAATGCCACATTTTTTTATCCATTCGTCTATTGAAGGGCATCTAGGTTGCTTCCACAGTCTTGCTATTGTGAATTGTACTGCTATGAACATCGATGTAGCAGTGTCCCTATAGCATGCTGTTTTTAGGTCTTTAGGGAATAGACCCAGAAGGGGAATAGCTGGATCAAATGGTGGTTCCATTCCCAGCTTTCCAAGAAATCTCCATACTGCTTTCCAAATTGGTTGCACCAATTTGCAGTCCCACCAGCAATGTACAAGTGTACCCTTTTCCCCACATCCTCGCCAGCACTTGTTGTTGTTTGACTTCATAATGGCTGCCAATCTTACTGGAGTGAGATGATATCTTAGGGTGGTTTTGATTTGCATTTCTCTGATTGCTAGCGATGGTGAGCATTTTTTCATGTACTTGTTGATTGATTGTATATCCTCCTCTGAGAAGTGTCTGTTCAGGTCCTTGGCCCATTTGTTGATTGGGTTATTTGTTATCTTATTGTCTAATTTTTTGAGTTCTTTGTATACTCTGGATATTAGGGCTCTATCTGAAGTGTGAGGAGTAAAGATTTGTTCCCATGATGTAGGCTCCCTATTTACCTCTCTTATTGTTTCTTTTGCTGAGAAAAAAACTTTTTAGTTTGAGCAAGTCCCATTTGTTGATTCTAGATATTAATTCTTGTGCTATGGGTGTCATATTGAGGAATTTGGAGCCTGACCCCACAGTATGTAGGTCGTAGCCAACTTTTTCTTCTATCAGATGCCTTGTCTCTGGTTTGATATCAAGCTCCTTGATCCATTTTGAGTTAACTTTTGTGCATGGTGAGAGAAAGGGATTCAGTTTCATTTTGTTGCATATGGATTTCCAGTTTTCCCAACACCATTTGTTGAAGATGCTATCCTTCCTCCATTGCATGCTTTTAGCCCCTTTATCAAATATAAGAAAGTTGTAGTTTTGTGGATTGGTTTCTGTGTCCTCTATTCTGTACCATTGGTCCACCCGCCTGTTTTGGTACCAATACCATGCTGTTTTTGTTACTATTGCTCTGTAATATAGTTTGAAGTCTGGTATCGCTATACCGCCTGATTCACACTTCCTGCTTAGCATTGTTTTTGCTATTCTGGGTCTTTTATTTTTCCATATGAATTTCATGATTGCTTTATCTATTTCTACAAGAAATACCATTGGGATTTTGATTGGCATTGCATTACACCTATAGAGAACTTTTGGTAATATCGCCATTTTGATGATGTTAGTTCTGCCTATCCATGAACAGGGTATATTTTTCCATCTTCTAAGATCTTCTTCAATTTCTCTCTTTAGGGTTCTGTAGTTTTCACTGTATAAGTCTTTTACCTCTTTTGTTAGGTTGATTCCCAAGCATTTTATTATTTTTGAGGATATTGTGAATGGAGTGGTTGTCCTCATTTCCATTTCAGAGGGTTTGTCGCTGATATACAGGAATGCCTTTGATTTATGCGTGTTGATTTTATATCCTGCCACTTTGCTGAATTCATTTATTAGCTCTAATAGTTTCTTTGTAGACCCTTTTGGGTCTGCTAGGTATAGAATCATGTCATCTGCAAATAGTGATAATTTAAGTTCTTCTTTTCCTATTTTTATGCCTTTAATTTCTTTCGTCTGTCTAATTGCTCTGGCCAGTGTTTCTAGAACTATGTTGAACAGAAGTGGTGAGAGAGGGCATCCCTGTCTTGTTCCAGATTTTAGAGGGAATGCCTTCAATTTTTCTCCATTCAGAATGATGCTAGCCTGGGGCTTAGTGTAGATTGCTTTTACAATGTTGAGGTATGTTCCTGTTATCCCTATTTTTTTAAGAGTTTTGAACAAAAAGGGATGCTGTACTTTGTCGAATGCTTTTTCCGCATTTATCGAGATGATCATATGGTTCTTATTTTTAAGTCTATTGATGTGGTGAATAACATTTATTGATTTCCATATATTGAACCAGCCTTGCATCCCAGGGATGAATCCTACTTGATCATGGTGTACAATTTTTTTGATATGATTTTGTATCCGATTCGCCAGAATTTTATTGAGGATTTTTGCGTCTAGGTTCATTAGAGATACAGGTCTGTAGTTTTCTTTCTTTGAAGTGTCTTTGTCTGGTTTAGGAATCAGGGTGATGTTGGCCTCATAGAATGAATTTGGAAGTTCTCCCTCTTTTTCTATTTCCTGAAATAGCTTGAAAAGTATTGGTATTAGTTCCTCTTTAAAGGTTTTGTAAAACTCTGCTGTATACCCATCCGGTCCTGGGCTTTTCTTAGTTGGTAATCTTTTGATGGTTTCTTCTATTTCCTCAATTGATATTGGTCTGTTTAGGTTGTCTATATCCTCCTGTCTCAATCTGGGCAGATCATATGACTTAAGAAATTTATCGATGCCTTCACTATCTTCTATTTTATTGGAGTATAAGGATTCAAAATAATTTCTGATTATCTTCTGTATTTATGAAGTGTCTGTTGTGATATTGCCTTTTTCATCCTGTATGCTAGTAATTTGAGTTCTCTCTCTTCTTCTCTTCGTTAGCATGGCTAAGGGTCTGTCAATCTTATTTATTTTTTCAAAGAACCAACTTTTAGTTTTATCAATTTTTTCAATTGTTTCTTTTGTTTCGATTTCATTAATTTCAGCTCTGATTTTAATTATTTCTTGCCTTCTACTTCTTTTGCTGTTATTTTGCTCTTCTTTTTTCTAGGATTTTGAGATGAAGTATGAGATCATTTATTTGTTGTTTTTTTCTTTTTTTAAGGAATGAACTCCGGGAAATGAATTTTCCTCTTAGAACTGCTTTCAATGTGTCCCATAGATTCCGATATGTTGTGTCTGTGTTTTCATTTATCTCTAAGAATTTTTAAATTTCCTCCTTAATGTCTTCTATAACCCATTGATCATTCAGTAACCTATTGTTCATTCTCCAAGTGATGCACGATTTTTCCTTCCTTCTCTTATCGTTGATTTTCAGTTTCATTCCATTATGGTCAGATAAGATGCATGGTATTATCTCTACTCCTTTATATTGTCTAAGAGTTGCCCTGTGACATAATATATGATCTGTTTTTGATAAGGATCCATGTGCTGCTGAGAAAAAAGTGTAACTGCTTGATGTTGGGTGGTATATTCTATATATGTCAATTAAGTCTAGGTTGTTAATTGTGTTATTGAGTTCTATAGTTTCCTTATTTAACTTTTGTTTGGAAGATCTGTCCAGTGGTGAGGGAGGTGTGTTGAAGTCTCCCATGATTATTGTATGGTGGTCTATTAGACTCTTGAACTTGAGAAGAGTTTGTTTGATGAACATAGCTGCACCATTGTTTGGGGCATATACATTTATGATTGTTATGTCTTGTTGGTGTATGGTTCCCTTGAGCAGTATGTAGTGTCCCTCTTTATCCCTTTTGATTAACTTTGGCTTGAAATCTATTTTATTTGATATGAGTATGGACACTCCTGCTTGTTTCCGAAGTCCATATGAGTGATATGATTTTTCCCAACCTTTCACCTTCAGTCTATGTATGTCTTTTCCTATCAAATGCGTCTCCTGTAGGCAGCATATTGTTGGGTCATGTTTTGTGATCCATTCTACTAGCCTGTGTCTCTTAATTGGTGAGTTTAAGCCATTAACATTTAGGGTTATTATTGAGATATGGGTTATCCTTCCAGCCATATTTGTTTATATATGTTACTGAATATGGTTTGTTTTCCTCTTTGATTATTTTCCCCCCTTTACTGTCCTACCTCCCACTCTTGGTTTTCATTGTTATTTTCCATTTCCTCTTCCTGTAATGTTTTGCTGAGGATTTTTTGGAGAGATGGTTTTCTAGCTGCAAATTCTTTTAACTTTCGTTTATTGTGGAAGGTTTTAATTTCATCTTCCATCTTGAAGCTTAATTTTGCTGGATACACAATTCTTGGTTGGAACCCATTTTCTTTCAGTGTTTGAAATATGTTATTCCAGGATCTTCTAGCTTTCAAAGTCTGTGTTGAGAGATCAGCTGTTATCCTGATTGGTTTACCCCTAAATGTAATCTGCTTCCTTTCTCTTGTAGCTTTTAAAATTCTCTCCTTATTCTGTATGTTGGGCATCTTCATTATAATGTGTCTAGGTGTGGATCTCTTATGATTATGCACATTCGGCGTCCTGTAGGCTTCTAGGATTTGGGATTCTGTCTCGTTCTTCAAGTCTGGGAAGTTTTCTCGAATTATTTCATTGAATAGATTGCTCATTCCTTTGGTTTGGGGATCTGTGCCTTCCTGTATCCCTATGACTCTTAAGTTTGGTCTTTTAATGTTATCCCATATTTCTTGGATGTTCTGCTCATGGTTTCTTAACAGTCTTGCTGAGCTGTCTATGTTCTTTTCAAGTTGAAATACTTTGTCTTCATTGTCTGATGTTCTATCTTCTAAGTGTTCTACTCTGCTGGTAGTATTCTCAATTGAGTTTTTAAGTTGGTTTATTGCTTCTTGCCTTTCTAGGATTTCTGTTTGTTTGTTTTTTATAACCTCTATCTCCCTGTATAGTTGATCTTTTGCTTCCTGGATTTGTTTGTGTATTTCATTGTTGAAGAGATCTTTCATTGTCTGATTTTGCTGTCTAATGTCTTCCTTGAGACTCCAGATCATCTGAAGCATGTATCTCCTGAATTCTTTATCTGACATTCCCTCTGCTGCAGATATTACCTCTTCTAACGTTGAGTTGACCTGCATTGCTTGTGGTCCTTTCTTTCCTTGTCTCTTCATACTGTTCGCGTTTCTTTCTGCTTACTGAGACTGCTGTGTTGTTGAATTTTCCCCCTATATATTTGTATTACTCTTGTATAGTTGCAAAGTCTCCCGCGCAAGCGCGGGCAGGGGCTCTGCTCCTCCTCCAATTGGGGCACTGTGCCTACCACATCGGCAGGCCACTGGGCCTGTTCTGCTGGTTGGTAGCAGGTGCGCCTACCTTGCAGGCGCGTGGGGTGGCTCTGCCACTCCCAGGTTGCTGGGCCTGACCTGCTGGTGGGTTGCAGGTCCGGCTACCTTGCAGGCGCGGGGGGAGGGCGCACACCTATTTGTATTTAGACAGTTACGCGAAATGGAGGACGTAATGCTTGGGATGAAAGTTGGGGGGAAGGGGAAGGTAGGTGCTCTTGAAAAGAAAGAAGGAGAGGGAGATAGATAGCATAGAGGAGAATGGAAAGAGCAGTAAAACTTGGAAGGGGAGAGAGAGAGGGAAAAGGGAGAGAAAAAATTAAAATGAAATAGGAAATAAAATTAGGTCTTAGAGATCCATTTTCTTCTCTTCCCGTAGGCAAAGCTGTGCCCTCCGGGCTGAGTTTTGCCCACAATGTGTCAACAGCAATCCCTGTAAGGCGGTTCCTGGGAGTCTCTCAATCCTGTTGGTCCAGAGCCGTTTCACTTCTACGGCCCCTCCTCCCCTTCCTCCTGCCAGCCAGCCAGGTCCTGCTCACCGGAGGCAGTTCCCCAAGGATTTGGTTACACTTTCAGCCCCACCGAGTGCCCTATTTCCCTAACTACTGAGCACTCTCGCTGTCATTCATCTAAGCCCCAGTGCTGTGGAACTGTGGTCTGGGAGTCAATTGTTTAATTTTTCCGGACCCCTTTGGTGGGCACTCCTTCGGAATCTGGCAGCTAAGACCTTTGGTGTCGCTGCTGGTGGTAATAGGAGGTGGGGTTCGAGGATCCCCTCTACTTCCCTCAGCCCCTACAGTCACAACCACACTGCTGGCGGTAGAAGGAGTTGGGGGCCTGGAGTGTCCTCTGTTTCCCTCCGCCCCTACCGTCACACCCTCTCAGTTCGCGGTTGGGGGATTTGGGGGTGGGGAGTCTTCTCTGCTTCCCTCCGCCCCTACAGTCACGCCCTCGTCACTGGCAGTAGGGGGAGTTGGGGGTCGAGAGCCCTTTGGCCCTTACGGTCACGCCCACGGAGAGATTTTGAAGTTTCCCGGTTGTTTGTATCTGGTGTGGGTGGGAGTCACACACCTGCTAAAGTAGATTCCGCTGGGAAGGAATCTCTTTGGCCGAACTTTGGTGACTTCCCCTCTCTGCTATGGCGGCCTCTGGCTCCTTGCCGGAGTGTCCGAAGGGAGGGGTGGAACTGGCTTGTCTCTGGTCTGACACAATCTCTGGTTTTAGTTCCCAGTTCGCTATTTTGTAAAGGGTTGGTTAGATTCCCTTCACGCTGTCTTGGGGGGGAGCCGTTCACAGGATGGGCGGGGCTGTTAGTAGAGCCGGGAGGGCACGGGCTGTCTGCTGGGCCAGGCGGGGACACTTCTCGCTGCGCCGGGCCGCCGGGGGCTGCCTGTAGAGCCGGGCAGCTGCGGCCGCGTGGCTAAGATCCGGGCGGGCGGGTGGCTGTTCGCTGAGCGAGAGCGGGGCCTCCCGGGACGGCAGGATGGCGGGTGCCATCTGCGGGTTCGGGCGGGCCGCGCCGCTCGGGGCCGCCGGCCGCTTTCTGAAGCGGCTGGTGGCCGCGGGATTGTACCTCTGCACCCGCCGGGGGGCCGCCTGTAGAGCCCGGCAGCTGCGGCCGCGTGGCTACAAGCCTGGCAGGCGTGGTGGCCGTTCGCAGAGCGAGAGCAGGGCCTCCCCGGGACAGCGGGATGGCGGGTGCCGTCTGTGGGTTCGGGCGGCCCGCGCCGCTCTGGGCTGCCGGCCGCTTGCAGAAGCGGCTGGTGGCTGCGGGACTGTACCTCCGCGCCCGCGTGGCCGGCCAAGATCCACTTGTCTGGGAGAAACTGACACTTCTAATAAACCTACCAATTCCCGGCAGGACCCCTCTTAACGGAATTTTGCTAGAAGTTCCTCAGTAGGTAGACTGCCGCTGTTCCAATGGGTCTTTCTGATCCCGTTAATGTGGAGACATTGGAATCGCTGCTTCCTCGCCGGCGGCCATGTTGGATCCCCCTATTGAAATTATTAATTCATCAGTGGATTAATCCGTAGATTAATGTAATCATTTCACCTCTGAGAATTCCTGCATTAACATAAAGTTTTGGGGGGACACTTTGTATGTAACTCATAACACCATTCAATAGGATTTGCCCATACTTTACTAGAGATTTCTATGGTTTTGTTTTAAAAGTGTAACTTTTACCCTCCAGAAATTATTTGATATAAGAGAGCCACTCTAAGTTTATAAATTGCTGTCATTATTTTGTTTTGAAGAAAAAAATTCAGTTGACTTAATATCATCTTTCTTCAGTGATTTCTGAGGTATACATTGGTAATTTTTGGCCTCTATGATTCTCCATTGCACTGTCTGGTAACTTACGGTAGTTTCACTCTACTTGCATGTTGAAGTTTTCATTGTAGCTTTATGGTCCATTTTAGTATTTAGGAAGATAAGTGTCTTCTTATTATTCTTATTTTTAGAATCTTGTTATTATCCTGAGGTATTCTTCCATATATATTTTAAAATTATTTTATCAACTCTGTGCCCTAAAAATCTTACTCAGGAATTTAATTAGAAGGTAATGACATTTGCAACTCAATTTGGAAATATTTAAGATCTTTATGAAGTTATTTTTCTCATATAAGAGCATGTGATTTTTAATTTTTTAATATTTTATTTTGAGTTTTCAGTAAGGTGCTGAATTTATCTTCATGATTGTGGCATTCTTTCTCATTCGGATTGCTTCGATTATTTTATATTTTTAGAGGCTACTTGGAATAGATTCTTGCATAAATAGCTAATTATAATTTAACATCACTAAAACCAATGGTTATTTCTGGCATAATGGGCAATTTTTAAAGTATTTATTTTGTCTGTGGCTTCTCTATTGGATTCATTTTTATTTTTTTCCTTTAATCCTCTTGAGTTTTCTGTGTCACTTAAAATAATGAATTTTATTATTTGCAATTCTTACATGTGTTTTATTTTTATTTCATTGACATAGAGAATAATGCTAAATAATAACAGTTATAATGGACGTCTTTATTTTGTTTCAGATTTTTAAAATTTATTTTTAAAATAAATGACAGTGGAATGCATTACAATTCATATTACACATATACAGCACAATTTTTCGTATCTCTGGAATGCCTGTAGGGTTTCACTGTAAAACATTTTAATTCTTATTATTTTAGGTTAGATATTTAAAGTGGATAGTTAGATACTTAAATAATATTTCTATTTATAAAACATTTTCTTTTTGAGCAACCAGACACTGAGTTTTATTATATATATTTTGTCTTATTTATATTTTCAAACATTGAACCATCCTTGCATTTTGAGAATAATACTTGCCTAAAAGTATATCTGTGTTTCTTGTGAGCAGGCCATACTGCTCTTGGTTTGGGAGTATCTGTTCAAGGATACAGATGGTCTCTTTCTCTTGATCATAGGACAGATCAGCTTATGTCCTTGAGGATAGAATGTCTTCCCCTGGAAAAATAGCAGGCATGTTTACAGTTCAGTGTAATAAATACAATGTCGCCTTCTAGAGCAATGGGCAGATGTCTAATTGCTTATTTTTAAAAATTTGAGTTTCCTAAGCTCAGGTTCCTCCCTTGTAATGCAGCCTACAGCATGTGCTGGTGTCCACTTGCATCCCTGAGAATGGGTGAGAAGATTAGGGGTCCTGATATACATGCTGATGCTCTTGCTGCTTCTGTTACCATGAGCAATAAAATCCTTTGTCTCTGACCCCCAAATTTCATTTCTTCTGTCACATCAAGCTGACAGACTAACTTGTTAGACTCTTTTACCATTCTTATTGCTAATTAATACAGTCAATTTTTAGGTTATTAAAGTTACGTTAACACTGAAAAGTATTTGTAAACTTTCTTCTTCTGTCCTGAAACAGTAAACATGATGTGTAAAATATTCCTTAGAAACTTACAGAGACTGATAAAATAATTTTGGCTTTGAAACTTCACTAGAGTTCGTTCTTTTTTCATTTTTTTCCTCTATCGACTATGATCTACTCAGGCTGTCTACTTATTGAGTTAATTTTAGCCGTGTGTATGTTTTCAGAAAATCAGTGAATTTTAAAAATGTAGTGGTGTATGTTATTGTCTTATAATTTTTAGAGTGTCTATCATGTCTATAGTTATAAATATAATTTCTTATTTCATATATTTGTTATTTTAAATACTCTGCCTGTAAATTTGTTTTCTGTACTTGCTTGGATATTCCAGGATAAATGCTTTTATGATTTTTGTTTTTTATTTTTTTCTGCTTTGAACAAGTATTTTTATATTCTAACATCTTAGATTGAATTAAGCTTATTTTTTATTTGTGTTACTACTACATTGATAAGGCAAGCATATAAATCTGCTTTTTTTTCCCACTGAATAGTTCTAGTTCTAGTTCTCTAAGATTTGAAGTGCAATGATCTAGTAATTATTATTTTCTAAACAATTTATAATAATAATTTTAATCTTACTTTGACCTGGTAATTACTTGTTGTATATGTTTTCTAATTTTCAAATGAACAGTGTCCTTTTTTTTAGACTCCTGTTACTATTTTCTAGTTTATTTCATCATAATTACAGAATGTGGACTACTTTTCCTCTGTGGAATTTTGTCAAAATTTTATTTTTGAGCTAATACAAACAAGATCAACTTCTAACATTATTCTAGAGATGTTTGAAAAGTATATGTACTCATGGAAGTGTATAAATTTTAAATTATAAGCATTATATTATCTAAAATTATTTGTGATATCTGCTTTATGTCAGGCATACTTGATTTATGAAGGAATAAAAGCACTGTTTGAAGAGCTCAATTGTAGATGTTTTTAATTCTTCCAGCATATTGAAGAACTGTGTGCTTTATACAGTTGGATATTAGTTACTAAGTTCCCACTTATTATATTTTTATTATGAAGTCTAAACTTTATAAGCACTCTAAATTTTCATGTCTTATTTTGTCTAGTGTGTTTTGCCTACTCTTTGTGCTATTAACCTTTTAATTTATTTAGTTGTCAATTTTTACTTATAATTTATATGTTCAATTTAAAAAACCCCCAATAGAACTGATTTTTGTTTCTTAACCCAAAGTGAGAATCTTGATATTTTAATAAAAGAAGTTAATGTATTTTAATTTAATTTCACAGCCAACAGTTCTGCATTTATGTTTTTACATTGTCCCATGCTCTCTCTGCTTCTTTCCTTTTCTTTCTTCTGGTGTATGGACTGGATTTCTCTGCTCTTTTTCCACTTACGATTGAGTGTTTGTCCAAAATTTTGATTAACATATGTAATCCTATATTCCTCTAATAATGGCAAGAATGAAATAATCTCTTGACCCTTTGCCTCACAAGATGATGAAGTTAGCCTGAAACATCCATTTTCTTATCATCTTTGTTCATGGAAAAATAATTCTGTTTTCAGGTATGCACCAACTCTGAGACCTTTGCTTAATTTCAGGAGCAAGCCAATGTTGCTGAAGTTATAGAAAATGTTGCTGTAGAATTTTAGATACTCAGTATCATTCAGTCCAAATGCTTTATTATGGTAATAAAGTCGTGGAAGCCTCAGAAAGTTTAAAAGATTTGCTCTAGGACCCCCAACCACTTGGTGGCAGAACTAGTAGGCCTAGAACACAGGTTTCTTTGCCCCCAAACTAGTTACTTTGCTATACATTTTACTAACCACAGTTGTGACAGTGAGCAAGCTTGAAGTTGTTTGGGGCTGCAGAGAAGTTGTTTGGGGTTGGATAAGGGAAGAGGGCTCTGAAGCTTAGGGAAAAGAGTGATGGAGGAGGATGGGAGTCTTTGAGTTGGAAAAGGGGATAATGTATAGCTAAGACTTCAACAGAAACCAAACAAAAACTACAGGCTTTCTCTGCCTGCCTCTGTCAACTCAGAAGGGACTGGAGTTGGTGAGAGACATTCTGATGTGATTCTAAGTCTTAGAGGGGGACTCTGGGTGAGCCTCTTTGGGTTATTTGGCTGCTCCTGTGCTCTGGATTTTCCTTCTGTTCCCTTTTATTGAGTTTTAATAAGAAGCCATCTGGTGAAATATTTTGGACTTAGGTTGATATTTAACATGCAGAACAGGCTGGTTTTAGGAGTGAATACACATCCACCAAATAAATAAAAAATAAAGGGGATAATTACAACCAAACAGCATCATACTTTAATGTTTCCCAATTGACATAAAGATGCTGGTCAATTATTTTTTTAGTCCAGTAACAAAATTTATTTTGGGGTAAGACAATAGCTTAGAAAAGCTCTTCCATAAGGAAATAGGCCAGCTTTTCTTCAAGTTAGGGGTTTCCAAACTCAGCTTAGTAGGCTTCGTAACTAGTTACCCCGAGGGAGGTAGAGGAGAATCAGCCTGTAGCAGCGCCCATGAACATGGGTACTCCCTTTGCTCCTTAAGTTTTCATATGACTCTCTGGGCTGTTCCGGTGGGTATCTATGCAGGACCCAATTTATCACTAAAGTTTGTGTGTGTGTGTGTGTGTGTGTGTGTGTGTGTGTGTGTTTGTTGTATGTACAGAACAAATAACTAATTGCAAAAGTATTGAGATTAGAAAATCTAAAAAGCAGATGTGCCTAGGTCTTGGAATTTCCAATGCTTATGTTGGAGGGTTTCTCTGTGTTTTAAAGGATTATGTTGTTGTTATCCATTTCACCCCTTTCTTCAAATGCCTCTTTCTGCTGAGGTGTTTAATGTGGCTACATATTGTAATCAAATAATTGTCATACATTCTGTAGACAGTGTTATTTGGCCCATTTTGAAGCTATCACTGGACAAAGAATTTCTTAGGATTTTACATGAACTCTCTCTAAATTGGCAAACAATGTATGTGCCTTTACTTGCTGCTTTGTTTGGTCCACGTGCCTATATAACCTTTAACCCTTTGTACACAGCTTCATTGGTCTCTGGGTAAATATTTGTTTACCATGATGGTCTGGGTAATATTTACACTTTAAAACATGACCTACTCCTTTCTGATTGGTGGTATCCTTTCCAATATGACTTCATTTGGGTTTGACAATGGTAAATAGTTACAATTCATTTCTTTGTATTGGGTATTACTGTTTTTGTCTCTGGAATATCTCCAAATCATTTACTCACTCATGTTCAACTTCACTGATTGCTTGGAAATCAGGTCATGCTTCCACTTAGTAAGCCTGGGTTTGGGAGAACAGGTGGGATGCTCATGTGTTGATCACATCATGAGGCCTTATTGACCATATATATATATTTTATCAACTGTAGGTGATTTTCAGCTTGAATGTGATGCCCCTATTAGATGGGTAAATCTTATTGCTTTCTAGACTTTTAATTCAGTTTTAAAATTGATCCCATGATGGCAACTTGCCTTTTTCTACAGGAAAATCATTTTAAAATATATTTCCTCATCACATGCCATATGACATCACATACCATGTGATAATGTATGGTCAAGAAAGTCAAACTTGATGCATTATTGCTCTACCTCACCAGTGAATCTGCTCTATTACAGAGGCTTAGACATGGGTTTCGGTCATCTGTGGTCTCTGAGCATGAGAGTTATGCAGACTCTGCCAAGTGGTCTGAAGTTGTGATTCCCACCTGAGAAAGCTGGGAGTGTTCACAAAACAGATCCTCTATCTCCAGCCTCATCAGCTCAATCTGGATCTCAAGGGTTCTAGAATCTGAGTTTTCAAACAGCTCTTTAAGCAGCAAAAATGCAGCTGGATCCAGAGTGAGAAGAGCTAGTGGTTGCCATGTGTGCGTGCACATGTGTGTGAGGAACTACACAGTAGCATCTTAGAATGAGAAGGAGCCCTGGAGCTTCTGTCTTACTTCACGAGGAGGATGCAGAGGCACACCACTAAGTGCACTCAGCTCGCAGTGCAGAATTGTAAAAAACAAAGGAAAACAAAAACCCAGGATCCCGATTCTTAGTCTAGATTCATTTCCTCTAAATTGAGTTATCTTTGATATTTTCATAAAGTACTACCATTTGTAAGTTCAGTATTTTCCCCAAGAGAAATAGCTTAAATACACGTTATATATTTTCTTCTCCTGAGCATTAAAGCATAAGATAGAATTTGAAAAGCAATGGGTCAATTCAACAGTGCAGCTGACAAGTGTTAACAAATTAGTCAAAAAGTTATCAGTGGCCTTGGTTGATATGCACATAAGCTGGTGTACTTGCAGCAGTCCGGCTGCAGCAAAATAACAGGGGGGTGACGAGCAACTTGTGTACTTTGATACAGCAGGAGTGGGAGCCCTTTATTGTAGGACCGGAGGGGTATTTATACATTCCACAACACTTATCTTAATTAACATAAACTAGATACAGCAGTCAACCAATAGGGAATCTCCACACTTAATGGCTCCCTGGCGCCACCTCACAAACCACTCCCCCTGGCAAAATGCCAGGCGCCATCCTGACTTGTTTACAGACTCTAACATGTACTGAGGGAGGTGGAAAAAGTGTGGAACAGCACAGGATTTGGAATCATATGGGCCCAGGATTGAATCTTGACTCAACTATGTGATTCTGAATAATCCCAGTCTTCAGTTTTTGTATCAATAAAATAAGTATAATATCTTCTTTTCATGGTTATCGTAAGGTTAAATGAAATAATACATAAATGGTGCCCAATACTATTAACAACTATTAATTAATGATATTAACCAGTAGTAGTTAATTAATTTCTCATTTTTGAGGGCCTTTAAAATGGCAGTCACTTGACGGGTTATTAAAAGTCATTCTAACCCTCTGAGTGAGTGCTACAATTATTCCCATCTTAAAGTTGAGAAGTTTAGACTCATAGATGTCCATGACCTGCCTGGGATTATGGAAGTATTAAGAAGCTGAAACTGGAGTTCTATCTGCTTTAAAATTCTTAGGTTTCACTCTTTTATTTTTCAATAAATGTCAGCTATCATTATTTCCTTCTCCTCACCAGAAGCTGGTATAATTCAGTGGCATGTAGTTCAGGAGTCAGACTCAGGATTCAAGCCTAAGGAAAGAGATGAGCCTTGCCTCGCAATGAATGTAGCTGTGTGACCTTGGGTGAGCTCCTTAAATTTCTCTATTTCTTGGTTTCCTCTTTTGTAAATTGAAGATGATGTTCTAAGTGTTTCTTTCCTTTTTACACCCTAGTCAGTGAATGTGGGGTCTTGTCTTTGCCAGGTTGTAGAAGTTTTAAGGGTTTTGGTTTATTCTTTTGTTTTGGTTTTAGCACTTTTCTTGGGTCTAAGGTGCTATTTCAGAAAGGTATTTGCATTAGTCACACCTACAATTTCCTCTCCTCAGAGTTTGGTCTTCCCTCTAGCAGATCTTAGGCCCTGAAAATCTCAGAAGCACCATACGTTGAGCCACATCTTACCACCCACATGAGATGTGTTTGGCAAAAGTGCTTACAGAGAAAGGGGATCAGTTTTTTTTTTTTTTTTTTTTTTGGATTCTAACTTCTTTGCAGATGGGATTCCAGTTCCGAGGAGGCATTGATAGTGGAAGCAGACACAGAGAAGAGCACTGTGACCTCACAGCTGTGGTACTGGGCCATTCACTGCGCATGCTCCAGTCATACAGAAGGTTTTAGAGTGTGAAGACAGGTGCTTTAGAGTGTGAAATACTGCTAGTGATACCAAGGGGATATCGTGCCTGTGTGTTATATGTATGTGTGCACATGTGCTTGTGTGTTTGCATGATTTAGCTTCCTTTTTGAGGGTAAATATAAGAAAGGACCTTTTAAATATTTTCTTTCTGTATTTTTATTTTCTGGGAGGGAAGAACTTTCATTAAAAAGATGAAACATTATTTACTAGCTTTTAGCCCAGTAACCCAAAGCCTGATAAGTTTTCCACAGTCTCAGCTTTCCTAATAGAAGCAATGTACAGTTCTACTTCCGGACCTTTATAAAACTGTTCTTTGTCACAGAAGAAAGTATTTTAACACCCCTCAATCTGTCTCTTTTATGCACACTGGGTTCTTCTTCAAGTACTAAGATGAGGCAGAAACTGCCCAGGGGTAGAGTTTCTATCTCAAGCTAGCCATTTCTTACATCCTCCCACCTCCCTGAAGAGTTGCGTGCTTGATTGGATTAACTAATACCAGAAATATGTGCCTTATTTATCTGAATAAAAAGATATCTGCTACAAGTCAATATTGTGCTGAAAAGCATCATTGCAATTTATTAACAAACGTTGCTTTAATTCAGTACTGAATATAATTTACACTTTTAGGACAGCAATTTTATATGCCTATAAATATCTGGGTATATAAAAGAATCAGTTATGTAATGAAATGAACATATAAAATTGATAAAACCTGGGTGATTGTTGGATATGAAGAGAGAAGCTTCACTCTTGAATACTCTTTAAAAGTAATAATAGTGTCTTACATTTGCATAGCAGGAAAGGCTTTGCAGATGCCTTTCATATACATTATCTCATTTGCTCCTCTTAACATTGCTGTGAACTAAGTGCGGTAGTGACTGTTATCTGCATGCCTTATCGATAAGAAAAACAGAAAGCATCTTTAGCACATTTGAAATATAATTTTCTTTACAAAAAGTCAACTTATCACCTCTGTAGAAAGTATAATCCATTGTGAAAAATATGCCTACCTCCATTTACTCATATAAATATATATATAGTTAGTGTTCTGGCTCTCTCTTGCTATATAATAAATTACCCCAAAACTTAATAGTTTAAAATATCATGTTAGCATATATTACTATTTTTTTGTCAATATCTTAATATGTTTGAGCTGGGTAATTTCTTCTGTTTCATGTGGAGTCACCTGAGATCACTTGGTAATGCTCATCTGTCAGCTCCAGAGCTGATCTTTGAGGTCCCAAGATAGCTTCATTCATAAACTTAATGCCATGGTAGGGATGGCTGGAAGGTTGGGACTTTCAATTAAAACATCTACACATAGCTTCTCCAACATGGTATTAGAGTAGTTGGAGACTCAGGGCTCCCTAGAGACAGTGTTCCATGAAAACTTAATGGAAATTGTCAACTATTGAGGCATAGGTCCTATGACCCCAGTATCACTTCTGCCCTATTTTATTAAGTATAGCAAATCATGGAACCCACACAGATTTGAAGGAAAGGGATACATAGCCTATTCCTCAATGGAAGGGGTATAAGAATTTGTTTTCATTTCTAATGTGTCACTGTCCCTTCCCCATGTGAGAACACATTCATCCTCTCTGAAGAACTCAGATTCATAGCAACAGGACCCAGGCAGCACAGGATTAGGCTCAAGATCTAGGATCTTGTCATTCAATTCAAGTCCAGATATGAATGTGACTCTTCAGGTGTGTTTCTTTGAGTATGGTCCTTTACAACTTGTGAACTAAGGAATATGTTATTTGGCATCCCTTCTGCAACATCCAATGTTGAAACAGAAGAATGATAAACACAATAGGCATTCTTATTAAAAAGGGGAAAGACTGGAAAACACATAACCGTTTTGAAATGTTGCTCACCACAGCCGACATTGCTTAATCAGATCAGCCCTTCTTCGTAGGAACTATGCAGTAATATAGTAAAATAATAGAAATAACTATTTAACTAAAACAAACAGTTCATTTTAAGCTAGCCTTTATCTGTAGTATAAATATATACCCCAAATTTGGCACTTTTGGCTTTCTGTACTGAAACTGAAATCTTTCCAAATCTGTCACTTCATTAGGTATATTTTCTATGATCTAGATTACTGCAGGCAGAAATATTGGCAAAATTTCTGGCATTTCATAATCAGGGTCACTTTTTCTCCATCCTCCAATAGTGAATATTGAAATATCTTATAAGTAGTCACCAAATATCTCCTTCAGGTTCTTCTTCTTTAATGAACAGTACCTCAAGGTCTTTCCAGCTTCTGTTCACCGTCTGGTTCCAAAATCAGTGGTTTTAGACTTTTGTTATAAGAGCATTTCACTTCCATCTATCACATTATATTCCTAGTATCTAATGCTGCAGAATAAATCACCCTATAACTAGGCCAACAATAAGTACCATTGTATTATATCAAAATTTTGTTACTTGGGAATAAGATATGGTTCAGCGGGGTGATTCTTCTGCTCTGTGACCAATTGATTGAAGTCACGTAGTGGTCTTCAACTGGTGGACAGGCTTGTGAATAGGGTCAGGATGGCTTCACTCACTACCACCATGGTAGGCTTGGCTGAAAGGTGGGCCCAGCTGGGACTGTTGACTGGAGTGTCTACATTTAGACTCCCTAGTAGGGTGATTTTAATACAGTAGGACTTACATAGTGATCCCAGGTTCTCAGAGAGAGTGCTCCAAGATGTAGGATTGGAAATTGCCAAGTTCTTAAGTCCTAGACCTTGAATCTAGTTCAGCTTCACTTCTGCTCTATTCCATGGGCCAAATAGCCACAGAGGAGTCCACCCAGATTCTAGAACATGGGATACAAATCATATCTGTTCATGGGTATAAAATAATACCGAATTTTTCATTCTAAGTTATTTACTAATACTTGCAGAGCTGTCTGACACAATGGACTAATTCAGAGTTAGATATTCAAAGTTCTGTTTCCATATTTCCTATTGCCCAGCTGTGTTTGAGCTGAGGCAAATGACCTTTGAATTTCAGTTTACATCACAGACAAAATGGAGATGATGATAACTGTTGGCATTCACTGGCTCAGGGGGATATTATGCCTCTCTGTAAAAAAAAAAAATTAGTATTCAAAAATTACACTATAAAGTGCTCTAGGAAGTAGAATAATAAATTACCATAACTAATTGGACCATTACAAACTCACCACATTTTTATATTGAGAAAGAAAATTGGGTCTCAGAATTGTGTAAGATCAACAAGGCCATTAGGAACTCTGGTATACCCACAGCCCTTACCTTTCAAACCCATAAACCCATGCCCTCGCATGTATTTCCTCTGTCTTTCTTGTGCAAATTTTTGTAGCATCCTTTTGAGGTAGGGGTCATTGTTTATATCTTCATCATGTTCTGAAACATTTTTGTTCTGGAGTTTAAATTACAACCCCACTTTGCATATTTATACATAATATAACTTAAAAGTATCTAATGAAAATTAGATTTAGGAGAATCTGGAGGGGTTTTGTTTAAATTATATGGAAATTGGCCCTTTAAATTTTATACAAATATTCTTGCAAAATGAGATAAAAGCAGATCTATGGAAATATCAAAATGGCATAACTAAGGGGAGATAAAAATACAAGAAGAGAAATGAAAAGAAGCTAGTTTTTTTTTTTTTTTCCCCAGAAGCTAGTTTTGCTGACAGAAGCCAGAGGGAGAAGGAGTGGTTGTTACAGTAGGAGGGCAAGTGAGCCGGAAACTGGGGATGAGGTGTGTAACCTTGAAAGGATTCCTTCCTTCTCTAGACCAATGTTTCCTTGGGTATCTTATGAGAGGTGAAACTAGATGAACTCTAAAGCCTGTATCAACTTTAATATTATCTTATGACTCCAAGTAAGGGTGATGGAACCCTGAGTACAATAAACAAATCAAATCATTAAGGAAGTACTGTTGTAGATTAGAAGAGAGGATTAGCAAATGACTGAAAAACCACAATTGTATGGAATTTTGATCCAGAACATAATAATTGGTAGAGTGACTATGAAGACTGAAAAACCAATCAGCAGACAAGGAGGAAAATCAATAGAAAAAATAATATTGAGCCCAGGCATCAAGAAGGTAATTTTCAAAAAGTTTGATTTATTCTTTCAACAAGTATTTGTTGAGCCTTCGGTGTCAGGCCTTCTTTGAGGTATTGAGGATGTGGTTGTTAACAAAAGCTCTCTCCCTCATGGAGCTTACTTTCTAGGTTGAGGAATATAGGTGATTAATAACCTAAGTAAGTAACACATGTGGTATGTTAGCTAATGACCCATGCTTAGCAGAACAAAGTGGGGGAGGTAGATAGAACATGCTGACTGGGTTGCAATGACGACAAGGCTGGCCTTGGGGGAGAGTTCACTTGAGTGACGATCTGAAGAAAGTAAGCCAATGAGCCATGGGGACTCTGCTACCTATTTCATAGAGAAAATGAGAGCTCACAGAAAAGCAGTCCAGCAGAGGGAACAGCAAGTACAAAGGTGGTTAGACGGTAGCATGCCTGATATGGTCACAGAATAAGAAGGAAGCCCGTGTAGCTGGATTGGAGTCAACAAAGAGGAGGATGATGGGAGGGAGTCAGGGAAAAGACTTTGGGAGATGTTCAGAAGACAGAGCCATATGGCATATTTCAATAAAATAACTTGATTGCTATGTAGAAAATAGACTAAAAGGGGGCAAGGAGAGAAAAAGAAAGAACAGTTTTTGGATGCTACTGCACTAATCCAGGCAAAAGATGATGGCGGCTCAGACTAGAATAGTAGCAGGAGCAGCAATGAGAAATAATGGAATTCTGGTTATATTTTGAAGGTGGCGTCAATAGATTTTCTAAATGGTTAGGTTAAGGGGCATGAGAAAAGAGGAGTCAGAGAAACTTCAAGGGGTTTTGAATTGAACTAAGAGTTGTCAATTGCTGAGATGGCAAGAACTGTAAGAGGAGCAATTTTGGCGCTGCTGTTGGTGGGGCTAGTAGGTGGTTAGTTTAGATATGTCAACCATTAGATACCTGTTAGGTGTCCAGTCCATGGTATATCATGGGTCATGGATTCATGCGTGGGGATTTCAGGGGACAGTGTTAGGCTGCAAATATAAATTTATCAGAGCCATAACACTAAATGAGCTTTCAAATAGAGTAAGAGTAGATAGAAAAGAGACATGGTCCAGGGACTGAGCCTGGAATTCAAACATAGAGATAGGAAGAAACATCAAGGGAAACAAAGAAGAGAGAGCAGTGAATTAGGATCAAACCAAATAAGCAGAGAGTCTAGAATCCCAGTGGGAAAAAAATGTTTCAAAGAAAAAACAGTTGTTGTGTCCAAAGTTTCTGATTGGTCAGGTAAAATGAGGACTCAGAAATAAGCACTGGTTAGCAAAGTGGGGGTCTTTGACGGCTAAGATCAACTCCTGCGGCAAAGTGCAGGTGAAACCCAACTGGAGTGAAATGGGGGAAGACTGGGAGGAGACAGACTGGAGACAGAGGGCATAGACACTCCTTTCAAGCATTTTATTATAAGGATACTATAAGAAAGAAGAATAGCTAGAGAGTCAATGGGATAAAGACAGTTTTTAAAGATGTATGAGAAAATATGCTTAAGTTGATGAGGGTGATCAAATAGAGAAAAAAAAAGAGGCAGAAGAGACAACAGAAAATGCTGGAGCAATGTCCTTCAGTAGGTGAGTGGGCTAGGATCTGGCAGCAAGTGGAAGGTTTGGACTTGACTAGGTACATGGCTAGGAGAGAAGGTTGAGCAAATTGGCACAGATGTGGGTAGGAGGTGAGACGTGATGCTGGGGGCTGAATACAGTTTGAGTAATGTTATTTTTCTCAGTGAACTAAGAATCAAAGCTGTAAGCCCAGGACATGTCCAACAGAGGTATTAGGAAGTCTGAGAAGGGAAGAGTGGGCCTGAAACAGGTTTTTAGGGAAATAGGAGAGTTAATGGACTAGAGAACTATATTACAATTGCGGGAGGGTTTTGACAGCACATAATATAAAACTCTTTGGCTTCCTGAAGTTAATATGGCTGATTCTTTTCAAACTGGTTCTTAGATGAGATAGTCCTTGCACCAGAGAGAGGTGAAGAAAAAAAGCCCGGAAGTGAATAAGTGTTCTGATTTGCAGCTGATAGAACACCCCTCCTAGAATGCCATCAATATCTCCCTAGGATTTCTTTCCCCCACTACCTTCTTCATTCCCATCTTTCCTGGTCCCTTTCTCTGCTGAGATGCCATCAGATTGATCATGACTGTGTTTCAGGGAGCAGATACACTGCCTGTACCTGATGAGTTTGTATCATTTTTGTACTGGTCAGTTTTTTTCTGTTATTCTCTGGTAACAGCCCCCCAGTTCTCAGTGACTGAACATCAGGAGTCATTCCCTCTCCTGTCACATGTTGGCTGGAGGTCATTTGCAGCTCCATTTCACACGCCTTCCTTCTGGAATTGAGGCTGAAGGTACAGTCTATACATAGGTCCTGTTATTCTCTGGGCAGAAGGAAGTGAGCAGAATCGAACCACATGGTGGAGCTCATGGAAATGCCAACTGTCATGTTTGCTCACCTATCATTGGTCAAACCATGGCTGAGTTTGATGTCAATAGGATGAGAAAGTACAGGCTTCTTTTTGGAAGGAAAACCAATACTTTGAACAATCATACAATTAGCCTCAACCCTTTCCAGGCGTAGTAGGAAAAAAAAAATCATGCTGAAGCAACACAATGGGGCAAATTACCTCTTCCCAACCATGATTGACATTTAGTCCTCATGGGTAACCTCAAGGTGATTAGATATGTGGTATGAATTTCCTGGCCTAATTTTATGTCTGGTTCTGTGGTCATTTAACTTTAGAATTTAGAAAATGCCTTGCTTTGATGGAGGCAGGTCATGTATTTTATCACATATTTTATAGATATCATAATAGTAAAAGCAACCATGTCAAATTTTACAAAACACATTGTATAAGCTGGGTGAGATAGCCTCATCTAGGCCTGTCTGCATACTCAAGACCAATTTTATAGTTATATAAAAATAATAAATATCAGGGGGGAAAGAACTTTGCTTGCATCTCAGTAAGGCTAAAATCCAGATAAGGCAGAGTGTTCCCTATCTATTTCTAGTCTTGCAGGAGCATTTTTTATAGCTTGACAAGAAGTGGGGATGTGTCTTCAAGATGCTGTATAACTGAGTCTTCAGTCTATGATCCACCATGCTTTGTACCTGGTCTGAAGGCCTGTGTGAAGCAAAGGGTTGTTGCAAGTGATCTCACAGAGCTGTGGTCTCACAGAGAGGAGAAACAAGACCAGCAGTGAATACAGCATGGCTGATGTGGATGCCTGATGTGGGGGTTTAGATGGTTTCATGTTTCCTCTGTTAACACAAAGGAGTCAGGGTCTGCTGCCATTTATTCTTAAGTTTTATTTTAGTCAGTTTTCCTGTTTATGAATGTGTGATTATGAAAGGTGACAAAGGACATTCCAAGAACTTACAGTGTCCAAATTGTGTATAGCTGTGGGAGCTTCTCCTCATAGATTTGTCCAATGACCCTGCTCTGGAGAAAACTCTCAGGTAATGCATTCCCAGTGGTAGCTCAGTCCCCATCAACTCACTACTGGTGCCTCATTAGGGTGTTTTTCTTTCTTCGAGAATTTTTTTTTTCCCAGTCCATCTCAGCCTCCCACCACAGTGAATTTAATGTCCATGAAGAGGTCTGGGTAGCTATCCCCTGAGACTACCTTTGATTTATTTTTAGTGCATGCAGTTTGGAAAAATTACTTTCCTTCTGTAACTCTCTCTTTCTCTCTTAATTCTGACTTAGAATTCTGAACTTCTCACGTGGGATTGAGAATGAGCAGATAATCCACACCTTCCTCTGAAAGATGGAGTCATCCCATTACAATGGGGATAAACAATTTGCCAAGAGTTACCCAGACACCCAGTTGTAAGAGTGTTTTTCTTTGGTCTGTTAGTCTCAGGTCTGTAAGATGTTTAACTGTGTAAAATTGCAAGTTAGTCTGACTAAATTGGACAGATTGCCGGTAAAAACCCCACTCCCTAAATCCCAATTGATCCCCTGAGCCATCCGTACTCCCCTAAAAGTGTTATTATTACTATCGAGCTACATGCTCAAAAATTATTTCCCTTGGGAACACATACCTAACCCAGACAAAAAGATTACTATTTTTTTACTCACTCAATACTCTGTCCCAGCTATTTTGTTTGTTTCTTTCTTCTTTCTTTATGTTTCATTCAACCTTATATTGAAATGCTAGGATTTCCCCTGTTCTCTATTTACTATAGTTTGAACCACATGAAATTGCCAATATTCATGTGTTTTTGACCCACAAAAACGGTGATTTCATATAGTGCAAGCTAACCTAATTAGAATAAGGTAGTAATTGTGAAAATTCTCATGCAGAAAAATGTAAATTATTGACCAAGTCAACTACAACTCGATAATATGGAATAGAGTTGAATGTGTATCCAAGCTTTAACACAATTCTTTGTAACATGAAGGGTAATTAGCATATTAAATGAGAATTTAATATTTTGGAATATTGGAAGAGAATTTCAACTTCTGATAGAAAAAAAAATGTGTAACTGAGATGCACACATGTATGTTAATGTGCCAAGATTCTCTTTGTGCAATGGCCGTGACCGCTATTTGGCATGTGCAACTTACTCAGGTCTTTGGAAACCCAGCTTGCTCTTTTTCTCTCAATCTCTGTCCTCTCTCTCTCCCTCTCTCTTCCCCAACTCTCACTTTCTATCTCCCTCCCTCACTTTTCATGGTTCGACTTCTGAAAAGAGAAATTGACACTACCTTTTCCCACATTCTCTTGTTCAACATGTAGCACACTGTAATCTGGTTTCCATCCCCAACACTCCAGGAAAACTGTTCTTGCTAAGGTCACTAATAACCTTTGATTGGCAAATTCAAAGGAAGCTATTCTGCCTTTATCTTATTTAACCCCTCTGCTGCATTTGATAGGATGGGCCAAGATTTGCTTCTAGATATTTCATCTCTTTACTTGACTTGCATGGTCTCTTTCTTTTGGTTTATAGATACATTCCCCCAAACTTTTTGTTTATAGATACAAGCCCCTTTAGGACACAGGATTCTGTCTTATTCAGCTATCTACTCCAGGGGTCAGCTAGTACAGGCACTGTTAAGGTACTATGTACATTTGTTGAATGGAAGAAAGAATAAATTAGTGTATTTATAGCACTTTGTTAATTATTAGTCATTGCAAATATTTATTTTCTCTTTGGTTTAATCCCCACTTCCAGCAACATGTCCACCTGATCCATGGCTGTATACATTTTTAATAATGTATAGCTGGCGGGGTGCCACGTTCTTCATGTTTCCATCTCAGAAACTGTACTAGATAGTTGGGGGTAAGGCAGGTAAGGTGCCTACTGCTTCCTTCTTACATGACTTCCTCTAATTCTGAGCAGTTAGAAATATGCTGGGTCATCAGTCATGTTTTTAGTAACTCCTAACTCATAGGGGGAAAAAAAAAGGACTTGTCTTTTTTTTACTCCCCAGGATGTATCACTTAGAGATCCAATAAAGCGTATCCAGCAAATGGTCACTTGTTGCTTCTTTAGACATATGACCTGACAAAAAGGGGGAGAAAACCAACAGGAGACTCAAGGAGAACAAAAGAAACGCACCAATAGCAAATGTGACACACGCACACACTTTATGCAAGTTTAATTTCTGTTGTTTTGGTTGGAAAACAGCTGCAGGTGTCCTCTAATTATAACCCCATTTTCACAAATATCAACTGTCATATTTAATCTGTTCTATTCACCATATAGCCTACTGTTACAGCACATTTCTTTCATTACAAATTTAGTAGCAGAGTTTCAAATGCTCAAGCTAACATTCAGGCTAGTCAATTAATGCATTATTTACAAGTTAAATGTTATTAAAAACAGGTTCTTAATTTGCTAATGATTTAGTAGACCCAAGGCAATATTCCAATTTTTTTCTTATTGAAAATGGGAGAACATTTAGAACAGTTGGGGTGGGAGGGATGTTGGGGATATTTTGGCCTCCCTCATCC
Organism: Spermophilus citellus; assembly: GCF_964194105.1. Taxonomy (NCBI): domain Eukaryota; kingdom Metazoa; phylum Chordata; class Mammalia; order Rodentia; family Sciuridae; genus Spermophilus; species Spermophilus citellus. Next base: position 63,949,180 of record NC_138191.1, on the reverse strand, counting down.
ATTTCTGAATTCTTTTTTTCTGTTTTCTTCTTTATTGTGTGTTGTTTTTGATGCTTATGTTAACCAGTTGTGTCATGGTTCAGAAGAAAGGCTTCTAAAACCAAAAATGGCATACAGACTATTTTGTGAACAGTGTTTTTAAAAATTACCAGGCAGTTTGAAATGAGTTGATAATGCACATTCCCCATACAACGCAGCATATTTTGATTTACACAGTCGTCCCAGCAGCACAGCAGGTTAGGAGGGTGAGAAGTCAAGGAAATTAAATGCTATTAGCATTCCACGGCTGTCGGGCTGTACAAAGTGAATGTATGTCTTTTCAAATACACTGAAAAAATTTAGAGTTTCTAATGTTCTCGGGTCTCAGAATTATCACAACTATCTGGATATATTTTTTAATTATTTTTTTCTTTTTCATTTAGCCCAGATCATGTTCTAAATCTATATCTTTCATGTTTGTGATTCCATGGCACACTACCTACTCATGGAAGAGAATATTGGGTGAGTTTGTGGAAGGGAAAGGATTCAGGCTCAGTGAAGCCCGTTGCCCATGTGAATCCCTTTCATTCAGCTCTTCTCTTGGCTAGGAGTCCTTTCTCTTCTTTCCTCCACTCTCTTCTTTTTACTTTTACAACTTTTTAAAAACTTTAGATCCATCTTATTAATGAAATCTTGTTAAAACTACATCTAGCCCGTGAAGATCACTCCCTTCTTTGAAGGTGAATTCTTTGATAAATACATACATAGTGAAGTGATTATCATAGTCCTGAAAATGAACATATCCACTGTCCCCTCTCTGTCTTTAGTAAGAGTTCCTAAAATCTACCCTCTTAGGAAACTCCCAGTACAATACAATATTATTAGCTACAGTTCTGAAGCCATGCATTCTCTTCTTTGAGTTCTTATAGCTTTTCTTGTCTGTGTCAGGTAGTAATTCACTCAAATGTATACAGCCCTGAATTTTTCATATAGCTGTTTCTCTACAGAACAAAGATGGAGTCAGAGGACTTGGTATGTATTAGTGGTGTGACCTAGGGCAAATTATTTCTTCTCCCTGAGTCTCATTTTTTTTTCTTAAGTGGGGACAAAAACTCTTCTTACTGAGCTGTAACAATTGGTGAGATTATGTTTATGAAGAACCTACTTAAATGGTAGGACTCCAAAATCTGGCAGCTATTGTTGTCATAATGAAATAAGAAAAAAAAAAAATCTCCTAGCACAGTTCCCAGCTCATGTTAGGCACTCCATAAAATTTAATTCCCTTTGGTACAGTAAATAGGTCATAAGCATTTCTTGTTTTCATTTTCATTCAGAGTAAAGCTTTCTCAGAGTCAAGGACTAATCTATTTTTTTTTTTCAAACTACTCAGTGCATATGGATTGATACCCTGTTCTCCGCATTATGGGAGGTATACCATGTGTCCCTCAGGAAATCCAGACAGAACGGAGTGCCCCCGGTCCACAAACGCAACTTAGCTAGGGCACTCTTGGTTGGTTCTTCTCCCTTCCCTGTCTCATTCTCTCCACGCCTGGATCACATTCCCGATAAACTACTGGCACCGAAGCCCTTGTCTCTGGCTCTACTTTTGGGGAAACCCAAAATAAGGAAAAAAATTCAAATGATAGAGAAAGGCTTTAAATAGAGTGTAGAATTGCAGAATTTTTAGAGTTGCCCATGGCAGCTAAGATGAGGGAATGTTAATAGAATAAAGATGGGAATGGAATTCATTCATTCACTTATTAAAACATACTTATTGGGCACCAGGTATGCACCACACATACCTAGGCATTGGCAATATGTTGATGATCAAAACATATCAGGCTTCTCTGCCCTGTGCACGTACATTGTAGTAATGAAGAAACAAATCAACATGCAAAATCACGTCAGGGAGTGAAAAGAGCCTTGAAGATAAAAATGGCAGGGTGAGAGTTCGACTATGCGTGAAAGGAAGCCCCACTTTAGTCAGTGTGATTTATTTAGAATGAATGAAGGTCCATCTGGGAAGGTGAGGTCTGCCGAGGCCTGGTCAATGAGATTGACCCACCTTTTCCCCACTGCCTATCTTCTTCTGGCGTGAAAGCAGAAAAAACAATCTGAGCTGGTCTGGAGATGGGTATAGTAATATAGGGTCAAAATCCTGCTGAGGAGAAAAATTGGGCACAGAGACTTCTAAGGGTATAGTCTTCCAGGCAGAGTCCAGGGATGCTCCTAAAAACCTGCTATTGGCCAGAGGCTCCTGTGCATGGCTTTCCTAGATGGAGTCCTATGGGTGATTCAGTCTCCTTCACCCTCTTCCCTGTCTTCTAGCTCTCCTGATAGGGGTGTCCTGTGTGTTAATTTCTCAAATTAAAAAAAAAAAAAAACTTTATTTTTTCAAAATTTATTTTTATAAGGTTTAGAATTTTTTTTTTTACTTTTACTAGGTTTAGAAAAAATTAATACAGACAACAATTTATTTCATTCAATTATCATACAATTTTGATAAAACATAATTTTATTCCTATTTTATAGATAAAGAAACAATACTGAGACCACCTAGCTGTGTTCGTAGAGCTGGGACTCAAACTCAGTCTTTTGGCCCAAGTCCGATGTTTGTTTCAATGCTGAGTTCACTGGCCCCTTAAACCACCTCCACCCCTTTTCTTGCCACCCTTACTTAGGGCAGCTGAAGTATGGTCTGATGATCACCAACATTCTGACCGTCAGATCAGCACAGGAGAAGATCTCAGTAAATCTAGAAGTCTAGACCTAGACAGCTAAAGACAGCTCTATCATGAGATCCTGTGTTTAATATCGTAACTTAGCCCGAGAGCTGTACTCTGGGCTGTGTTGATTTCTCACTGCCATATTAAGATATCTAGGATTCACTTAAAGGTAATATTTATTTTTAAATGTGTGGTAAGGTAAATGATCCTAAATGCTCCTCCTTTTGAGAAACTTGTGATGAAATTTGACATAATTGTTTGTGATCCATTCTACTCCATCCAGTGGTCCTTTTTACCCTCCTTTTAGGACATCCCACTTGATTCTGGATCTTCAAGACTCTTTCCCTCAGTGATGGATCCTCCAGCCTCTGGGGTGGACTTGCTATACAGTTTATGGTTTTGCAGAGTGCTTCCTTTGGGCTGCAGTTGGAAACTATATTTTTAAAAATTTAAAAGCCAGTGTTCTATGTCAGTATTCCAAAGAATATATGGGAAGCTACTGCACTTTTAAGAAGATTGCTCTTAAATTTTGGAAATATAAGATGATGAATGTCCACATAAGGCCATTTCTCCTGGTATATAGGTTGACAGTGCTGAAAATTTTAAAGGCTTTTTTGGTATACAAAGCACTCCAACTAATATTTTTTAATCCTTACAACAATTCTGTGTGAGGTAGATATTTTTCCAATTCCCATTTTATGCTTCAGTAGAGTTTTCTACTTCTCCTTCAAAACACTTTGCTTACTTGTAATTATTTAATAAATTAGTTGTTGTAATTATTTGTTTAATATTCAGGAGTTAAAAAGGCAAATTTTGGAGCCAGATAGACCTGGTTATGATTCCTGGCTCTGAAAGCTTTATGCTCTGGGACCCTGAGCAAGCATCTTAATGTCTCTGCTTCTGTTTCTTTATCTGCAAAATCTGAGTAATAACAGTATTGTCCTTGTAGGGTTGTTTTGAGCTTTTAAGAGTGATAATGGGACCAGGATCAGTGCAGTGCCTTGCAGGCTGTAAACATCCCACAACGGTTAGACAGTTAGACATTGTTGTTGTTATTGTTCTATAACGAACAGAAGGCCACATGTCATGTTTTGCTAAGGACAGTCCTCATTTGTCCGTTGTGCTGCCATGGTTATTAATAGTGTCCCCCTTTTCTCTCCGAAGTGTCCAAGTTGGCAAAAAATATAGGCAGAGAACAGATTACTGGTTTTCCAGGGTTGGGAAGGGTGAAGGTGAGGGGCATAGAGGTGGAGGTGGTTTTACAAAAGAAACACAAGGAATCCTTGTAGTCAGGGAACTATCATTATCCTGACCAGGGTGGTGCATGTAGGAATTTACACATGTGAATAATTGCACAAAACTAATCACACAAATGAGTACAAGCTAAATTGAGAAATAAGATTGTGAATTATATAAATATTATATCTTGGTGGTGATTGATGATACTATACAATTTTTTTTTGGTAAGATGTCACTGTTTGGGGAACAGGTAGAGAGTAAATGGGATCTTCCTGTATTATTTCTTATAACTCCACGTGAAGCTACAAGCCTTTCAGAATAAAAAGTTTAATTAAAAGCAGATGTCCTGGTTTGGAAGACAAATAGTATGGCTATTCCAGTAACAATGGTCACTGTACCATGGGGCCTGACCACCCTCCATGTAAGAGGTGCCCTTGTTCTCCTCTAGAGTCTTCATGACTTAGTTCTATTTTTCTTCATAGTACTTACTTCCACTTGGTGTATTACATTTTTTTTTTGTTTATTCTTCCAACATTTATTGAGGGCTTTTTAGATGCGAGGCTTTAGATCTAGAACTGAACAAGTTTTTTTTGTTGTTGTTGTTGTTGTTTGTGTGTATGTGTGAAACTTACTTTCCAGTGGAGGAAATAAATAATAAACCACAGACTTGATTAACTATTTAATGTGTTGGAGAGGGGTAAGTGTGATGGAGGAAAGACACAGAGCGGGTGTGCCTGCTCAGATTGCTGCAGAGAAACAGAACAAACAGGATATAAATAAAAAGGAATTGACTCACATGATTATGGCGGCTTAGAAGTCCCAAGATCTGCAGTTGGTGAGCAGGAAATCCAGAAGAATCAGTGATGCATTTCTAGTTCAATTTCAAAGGCTTCAGAACTAGGAGAGTTGATGGTGTGGTTACAGTGCCAAAGGCAGCAGGCTCCAGGCCCAAGAGGAGCCAGTGTTTCAGCTTGAGTCCTAAGGCAGGAAAGGGCTGCTGTCTCAGCTCAGGTGGTGGGTGGAGCAGGAGGAGTTCTTTTCTACTCATAGCAAGTCAACCTTTCTCTTCTACTTAGGTCTTCAGTTGACTGGATGATGGTCATGCCCTCAGGAGGGCAACCTTTACTCAATTTGATGATTTAAATGTTAATCATAACTAAAAATCCCCCCCCCAGACACACCAGAGTAATGTTGGGTAAAATATGTGGGCACCTTGAAGTCCAGCCAAGTTGACACATACATTGAGCTTCTCAGCAGGATGAAGGGGAGTGTGTGTGTGTGTGTGTGTGTGTGTGTGGGGGGGTGGCAGTTGAAATCATGTACTCTTGTTGAGAAAGGGACATTTGAGCAAGGATTTGAAGAAGGTGGGAGACTAAGCCATTATTGGCTTATTGCACATTTCCTCCATCAGAATGAAAGTTTTATGAAGTCAAGATGTAATTTTTGATGTGTTACATTTTTGGTACATAGTAGGTCCTCAAGTATACTAGTTGGGTGAATGAGTGAATGACTGTAGCTTGTGTTCAGTTTTTCCTCTGGTCCATAGTGCAGTGTCTGGCACATTTTAATTGTTTTTCCTGGATTTCTGTGATTGTTTATAATAGGATATTAAATATCACTGAGGATATGGGCAACTTTTCCTGTTGGATATTGTGTCCCTAGGATTTCGGGACTGAACGGTGCCTGAAATATACATGGGAATTAGTCAGTGCCTGTTATTGACTGGTAGGCTTAGAAAAGGAGATTGAGGCTCAGAAATATTAAATGAATTAAAAATGGGCTCATGAGCAGAAAGCAATAGAGCTGAGGGCCTGACTTTGACTTTCTAATTCCCAAATCATAACATTTTATCTGTATCAAACTTTAAAAAATCACCCTGGGGTGTCTTATTTGGACAGCCTTCCTTGTCACCAGCCTGGCTTCTCCCTCGCTTGCCCACACTGGGCCATGTTGTGGTACGATGTCTCCTGGGTGACAGGCGGGCAGGTTCATGTTGAGTTGTGCCCATGCCTCCTGGGGGAACAGAATCTCCTTCAGATTCCACAGCGTCAGGGAACACTCTCGACACAAGCAGAAGGTAGTGCAACCTTTTGGCCACCATTGACTTTGTCAGACAATAGTCTTTCAGTTTGAAAGACTCCACCGGGAAGTTGCAGACTTTTAAAACTAATTTGGTGTTTATTCAACTTTGCAATCACTTCTATGTACTATCTGTGTTTCACACACCGTGAAACGGCGCTACACTGTGCAATTGAATTAGTTGTACAGTGACTCAAAGGCATTAAACAATGACTTTGATATTTTAAGTACTGACTAGGAGGGATTTTTAATTCCTTCCTCATAATGAAAGCAACAAAAAAACCCAGTTACACAACCCTGGAACACTTATTCTCTTTTCTATTCTGGGTGGACCCCACTGAGACAGAAAAAAAAAACCTCCAAGCATTTAGTTTGCTTAATGGCAGAAGAAAAATTAAACAAGCATAGACGTGCAACCTTAATGACACCCAGCAACACTAGAATAACAGTTCCCAGCTTCTAAAACCTGTTATTTAATATAATGGGTAAATCTTGTGGGAGCTTTTCAGGTGCTGCTAGTCTGAAAAAAACAGCTACTTTGTGAGGAGGGGTGGGGGCAGAGGCAGGGTGAGTGCTGGGCTTGTGCTGCTTGGCTCAGGAGGGTCTCAGTGCGGGACCCAAGGCAGACAGGTGCTGGGTGAAATACAGTGCTGGCAGACTCACTGAGGCCATGACCCTTCTAAACACAGCATCCTGGCTAGGATGGGCACAAGTGTTGTCAGCTCTGCCAGTGACAACATGGGACTTTTCACAAAGAGCTTTTCTACTGACAGATAGGAAGAAGTTGGGCGGGGGGTGGGGGAGAAGAAAAACCCAGAACAAAAACTCTACCGAGTGAATTAGTGCCGCCGAACTATGAGCATTAGCTGGTAATAGTTGAGGGCACAGCACCTAAGTGATGATTCACATCTGACGATAAATACACGAATAGCTGTTGAAAGCTTGTTTGATTTTCACAAAGAGGTTTAAACAAACATTCGTTTGCTCATTAGTCTTAAGCAGCACTTTTATGGCAGGGGATGCATTAAAGCTAACATATGTCTGCGACCAACATATTTGGTGGTTTTAAAGATGAAGACACAAAGCCATGCATATCGTTTATGCCGAGCGGCCTTGAACTACCTGTAATGGAGTGAGATACAGTTATTATGTATTAATGCTGTGAATCTTCATCCAGCCGGAGAAAACACACAGGCGAGGAGGAAGGCCGAGTCTTTGCAGATAAAGACTTAGAGGGCCCCGTTCTGCAATTGGTATCGAGTTTGCATAAACTCATCTTGTTGTTGTTGTTGTTGTTGTTGTTGCATAATTTTTAAAAACGTAAGTGGTTTAAATCTGTTCCCTGAGGTAATTTATGCTAAACCGGCCTTCTACCACCATAAATTCCCTGCTTATGGCAATCTCTGCTTGGGTGGCAGGTTGGTCTAGGTTACTGAGCAAATGGCCACTTCAAATTTTTTAGGGTAATTGCCTCTATAACTCGTTTAGCATAGGCCCTGTCAGAAAAAATCTCTAATTGTCATTGACGTCTCTGTTCCCCATTTCCTTTCTCCTTTTTCTGCCTTGCTGTCATGCCAATGGGCACTCTCTGCTGTGGGATGGTATCGAACTTTCAACTTCAGCACCTGGATTTTGTCACCGCTAAATCCTGTGCTCAAGGGAACATTATTTCACCACTGATGGAGCCGATAGGGTGGCTTGGCTGAACCTGCCTTCAACCCCAGCCCAGTCTCCATCCCTGCTAGGGAGCCATCAGCTGATAGAAGACAGGTCATGGTAGAGGAGCTGGGATAAAATGAAGACCAGATTTTCTTTAGCCGAATTCTAAGTTTTTTTTTTTTTTTTGGTACTGGAGATTAGACTCAGAGGTGCTTTACTACTGAGCCAAATCCCTGGCCCTTTTTATGTTTGAAACAGGATCTCACTAAATTGCCTAGGGTTTTACTAAGTTGCTATGGCTGGCTTTGAACTTGTCCTCCTCCTGCCTCAGCCTCCCCAGCTGCTAGGATAACAGGCATGTGCCACCACGCCTGGCTTCTCGTAAGTTTTTTTTTTTTTTTTAATGAATGCCGGATTGGTTATTGATTTCTATCGGGATGGTGTGAGCAATTTCAACAGCATCCATCTCTTCTCTCATCTCATGTGTGTGTGTGTGGGCATGGAGCCCTGGTAGGAAGGATGTCACTGGGATTGTATGCTTCTGCTGATATGTCACTCACTACCTAAGGGGCTTTTTCACCAAAGTGCATCATAAAATATGTTAAATACTCAACTCCTAAACCCAATTCATTAATTATCTTGCTTAAAATAAACTTCAAATATATCACCTTTGACATCGAATGTCACTGATCATAGAGGGAAATGATAACACTTAAAATCAATAAATGTTTTAAATTTTATTTTGCTTATTATGGTTGTCATAATATTTTGACATGGAGGGCTGACATGTCAACAACGCTGTTATCAGGAGGTAAAGCAATGGCATTAAACTGTCTCCCCGTCCATGCTACTGTTTCAGGGTAAAGTGGGCCCAGGGGGGAAATACAGTGAAAGTCTCCAAGGAAGCATCTGCTCATGGAGTCAATACAGGTCATCACTGGATGAAGCAGCCTGAGCTCAAAACAAAAGCTGGGGAAAGAAGCCCTGGCACTAATCTCTTCTTTTCTCCCAAAGGATTCAAAAATAATAAGCTAAAATGTATCCAGCAGTTTCTGTGCGTCAGATCTGTGCAAAGTGTTTTATATATATTTTATCTCATTTCCTCCTAAGAAGCAAGTACTTTTTATCCCTGATCTATAGATGAGAAAACTGAGGCTCAGGGAGCATAGTAACACATACAAGGTCATATAAAGCTAGGAAGTGGGAAAGCCTGGGTTTGAATGGGGGCCTCAACAATTCAATGCCTGGCTCTGCTGGCAGACACTCAGCTATCCTGTTCTGTGTGGTTCAGAACGAAAATTGATTCTGGCTTCTGGATCATCCTGACTTCCCGCCCAGAATCCTTACTTATTCTTAGGCCCTTGCCATCTCTTGCTGCTGGGTGATGATGTAGTATAACTTGAATGTGAACAGAGGGTTGGTTTTACAAAATGCTTTCATATACCTGAAGAGGATTGGCTTGAAGGCAACCAATACTCTTTGTCTCCGAGCATTAGAGATTAAAGGCAGAGTCAAAGGAAGCTGCAAGAAAGGAGGGCTTGAGAGCTATGCTTTTTCTGCTATTTAGGACACAGGCAAAGTTAGATTTTTTTTCAAAGGCTAAATGTAGGTTTGACCCTGCTTGAACTAAGCACCAAAGCAATGAGTAAAAGATGTGACTTGGAATCCTACATAGCAGCAGTATTTTCTAGGCCCCGCTAATTAAAGTCCAGTAAAGAGCCCCTGGTGGGCAGGGCTGATGCCTTCTGTACCTCAGTCCCTGTTTGGCGCAGAGTGGGTCCCTAGCCAGTATTTGTTGCATGTGGTTCACCCACAGCTAGAGAGCAGCAGCTCGTTCTTATCTTAACCCCTCCTTTATCACCTAATGGTTTGCTTATAAGGGATTTTTGGTCTTGCCTGGGTCTCCACCAAAGCTTTTACAATTAGCCTCGGGAATTAAAGGAATATTTATTCAAGTGTAATATTTATTTGTTAACTTTATAGTTTATGGATAAGATCTGTGTGAGGCACTGGGGATGGAGCCGCTGTGAACAATGTAGACAAGTGTGAGAGATAGATGTCAGTCAACTGATTAGACAGTTATCTAATTATCATGGTGGCAAATTTATGAAGAAGGATTAAATGTTATGGTGCCCATAAGAAGAGAACTTGACCCAGATTGACAGATCCATGAAGGCTTTCTTGGAAAAATGATGTTTGGGCTGAACCATTAGGGATGAATGGGAATTAACCAGGGCCAACCGAGGAGTGTAAAGGTAGGAGGAAAATGCTCGGCGAAAAACAGTCCAGGGAGGGAGAGTGCTTGGGGAGAACCGTGCAATCAGTGGAGCTCATTGGTGTTCTAAACAGAAAGCAGATTAGTTTGGAATGCAGGGTGGAGGACAGTACAGCAAGAAGAGACTTAACTTTTTTTTTTTTTTTAACCAGCTAAGATCTTTTGGTTACAATAATAAAGATAATTTATTGGCTCAATAAACAGAAAAATCCAGGGGTAGGACAGCTGTAGTCACTACTTCAACCAGAGCTCTTTATTCATCTCTGGTTTTCTGGGCCCTATTCTGCCCCACTCATTGACTTGTGTCTCCTAAGTTTGAAGGAACGGGTAGTAGCTCTGGCCCTTATACCTACCTTCCATACCACCTAGAAAAGAAAGAAACTAGATAGGAGGCTTGAGATTCATCCTGATTGGAGGAGTGGTAGTCATATTTCTGGTCATATATCATGCACTGTGTTGTGGAGGCAGGAATGACCTGCTTAGCTTGGCCTGGGCCAGATGATCTCTCTCGAAAGCCAAGGAGGAGTCAGCTTTCCTGGAAGCACAGAGATTGCAAAACACTCATCAGTGCTGGGATGCACAGAATGGATGATAGGGAGGGCACAGTGTCCATCACAATGTTGAAGAGCTAAACCTTTGTTGCAGGACTTGGGACTTACTAAACCCACAGGGGATCATGAAAGGATTTTCAGCAAGATGGTAATGTCATTAGACTGGTTTTGATGTCAAAAACATCATTATAAACTCTACCTTGGTGGGCCTGTACTTTCTAAGATGACAACCATCCTCAGGTAAGTGCACAAATCATTAGGTTAGCAACAAAAATGCAAATCATTATTTTTCTAGTTTTTTAAAATAATAATCATAATAATATTCTTATTAGTCTATCTAATGTTAATAATTTTTAATAAAATAATAATAAGGCAGTCACTATAAAAAGAGCTTTACAAAAATTATCTTATATATTCTTCACTATAATCCTAGGACGTAGGTCCTATTCTTTTCCCCATATTACTGATGGTGAAGCTCATTGCTCTGTGAATTAAAATATTGTGTCATTTCCACTAAACTCTAAAATATCATGGGGGCGGGAAAAGCTATGTCTTCCTTTATTTGCCAGAGAATTATTGAATAGAGTGTCAAGCCAGGATTCAAAACCTCAAATGGCCAGCCAGATTGGGTTGAATCTCCTAAAAATAAAAAAAAAAAACCAAACATTATTATTATTGGTATTGGGAATTAAATCTAGGGGTGCTTAACCACTGAGCCACACCCCCAGCCCTTTTTATTTTTATTTTAAGACAAGGTTTCACTACGTTTCTCAGGGCCTCTCTAAATTGCTGAGACTGGCCTTGAACTTGCAATCCTCCTGCCTCAACTTCCCAAGTAGCTGGAATTACAGGTGTGTGCCACTGTGCCAGGCTAAAAATATTATCATGGTAAATAATTTGCTGTATATTATTATATGACATAAAATTTACCATTTCATCCACTTGTAAGTGTACAACCAAATGGCATTAGTTACATTCTTAGTGTTGTGCAACCAACATCACTGTTTCTAAAACCTTTTCATCACTCCAAGGCAGAAACACTGTAATCATTAAGCAATAATTCCCCAATAATAACCTCTAATATATTTTCTGATTATATGAATTTGCCTATTCTAGATATTTTCTATAAGTGGAATCATAAGTATTTGTTCTTTTCTGCCGGGCATGGTGGTGCGTGCTTGTAATCCCAGCGGCTCAGGAAGCTGAGGCAGGAGGATCACAAGTTCACAGCTGGCCTTAGCAACTTAACAAGGCCCAAGCAACTCAGCAAGACCTTGTCTCAAAATACAATATAAAAAGGGGCTGAGGACGCGGCACAGTAGTGTGTAAGTGCCCCTGTGTTCAATCCTTGGTACCAAAAAAAAAAAAAAAAAAATGATAATAGTAATGAAAGTATGGGTTCTTTCTATCTGGCTTACTTTCACTTAGCATAATTTTTTCAAAGTCCATCCATGTTGTAACATGTACCAAAAACCTCATTCCTTATTATTACAGTAATTATTACAGTAATTACAAAATATTTGAAATTAAATAACTATAATTTTAAGCAAGGATTGCACTCTGCAGTGTCCCTCTATCTTCATGACACCCTATAATCTTAAAACAGTAGCCTCCTTGCACTTGTTAACATTGCCTGCCTGACTCGGAGAGCATTGGGATTGTAATCATTTCCCTTGAAATCTGGATTGACAGGGTACTGGGGTTAGTTACACTGAGTCCTCTCTTCGAGGAGGCAGAAACTACACTCTGCACTTTTTTTTGCTGTCATCTATCAGGACTGGGCCTTATATACTAGGTGCTTAATAAACATCTGTGAGTTCAAATTTCAATTCATTTTAGCAAATTTTTATCAAGCCATTATAGTGTTCCAGATGCTAATGGGCAGAGATAAAATAGAGGACAAAGTAATTGAGATTCTATTCTCTCAGAGGCCACCTGCCCTAAAGGTGAACCACATGGTGAATAAGAGCTGGTGGACTTAAAAATAACCATGTCTGGTTTTACAGTTGTATGTTTCCAAAGAACATTCACAAATATTAGTTCATTTGGTGCCATGATGTTGGACATACATTTACTTTTGAAAACTAATAGCTATTTTTCAGTATATTCTAAACAGAAGATTTGGAAAATTTTATTGTTAACCATAAGATTTTAAGGTTTGATTTCATGGGGGTAAAATTAATTCTTTCAGAAGAAACAATTTATTCTAAATCTAGAAGTAGTTTGCATAAAGGATGGTATTTCTTAGCCCATTTGGAAGATGTACTGATTTTGGCCATGCCTGACGCTCTTCACCAACTTTCCTGCCATTTCTTGAATATAATTCTTGATAGCTCCAGGATTTAAGTTAAAAGCATGCCTAAAACAAAGGCCAGAGCATGTCACCCTTGTCTTTCCATGTGTAAGTCCCTCCGTCAGTGACCGAAAGCAGCAAAGGCTCTCAAGAGAATGAACAAAGTTTCTGAGTTGCCTTGACGGGGTTTCCTGAGTTCACCAGACTTGCTGTCATTGGAACTGTCCCACTTATTTGGTTGTCAACAGGGACAGTCCAGTGATAGCTGCCATGCAGGCCCTAACAACTTTCCATCTTGCTACAGAGTGGAAAAAAGTGTTGGTCTCTGTCTTCATTCATTACAAGCCTCCCCACTCAGGAGATCTGTGGAAAGGAGATAAACGAAAAGAGCCGACGCTGAGTCAGAGGGTGACTGGGATGAGATGGTGTCTTTCAGAATTTTCTATTAAGCATTTAGTCCCATGTCATGACCATGTAAGGAATAAAGGGGCCCACAGAGACCAATGGAGAGTAGCAGCTGAAGGATCCAGATGCAAATAAGTTTCAAAAGTGCTTTTTTTTTTTTTTTGTCAAACAGAATAAAATATACTCTCTTTGAACAAACCTACCTAAGAAAATGATGTAGAGGGCAGAGAAGACTTTTGGTATGGGAGGAAATTCCAGTTCAGTCTGGTTTAAAGAAACTTCAACCACAAGCCCTTTTCAAAAGGATATCAGGATTCAAGCATTACATCATCTGAAGAAACTCTCCTTCAGTGTTCAGTCCCTGACTGGATGGAATCTGTTCCCTTTGTTTAACTCTTTCCCAGTGGAGACATAGCCTCTCCTGATTCTGGGAATACACTATTCCTGTTGTTTGCAATAGCATGGAACACTTGAGCAGAAAACACTTGAAGAAAGTTGCTTTCCATAAACCCCTAACCTAGGTTTAAGTTTTTATGCTTAGAGTGTCAAAAAAGTTATTTCAAATGCTTTGTTGCTATGTAATTGCAAAATCAGCATTACTGAGAAAAATGCTTCAATAAAAGCCTTTGGAAAATAGAGAATGTCAAACCATGGTATGATTACCTTCCCCATACCTCGGTCCACTCTCTCTTACAACCACACTCCTACCTTTTGGATCAACATTTATGTCAGATTATGTGCTTTACCTTGTCATTATGGATGGATATTAAAATTATAGGCTTATAAATAACCATTTATGAAACTGAAGTAACATACTATGGCCACCAAAGAGTAAGTATTTTGAAAGTATTTTGGTGAAATAGTGACCATTTTGTTTTGGTATTTCTCACTTTATCTAGGAAAGGGCATTGATACAGTTAATGATTTAAAAAAGTATACCGCTCTGAAATTGGCTTGCAGTCTCTCTCTCTTCCCACTGGATGCCTGAATGAACCAGATAGACACAGACAGTAATTGTGGGCCAGACTCATAAAATGACTCATAAGAGCTTGAAAGTTGTGTAACTTGGGGCTCTTATCTTGATTTCATATCACTTTCCCTTCCTTCCAAAGGTCTTGGAGGAAATATATGTTTTTCAGTTAATAAGTTAAAACCCTTCTATTTCAATCATTTTTGTTTTTCCTAATATCCTTTGAGACAAATGGAGACAATCTCAGGCATTGCAAAACCAGAACAAGAAGTACAGGTCTAGAGACGTGAAGAACTAGAAAGGTGGGAGGAACACAGGGATGAGAACACGAGCCTCTGAGCTCACACCCATTTATAGTGGGGCTGGTGGCTGATACAATAGCTGTGCCAGCCAGTAGGCTAGGGAGCAAGAAACTCCTCTTGAGCTTGTCAAATGGGATAGACTTACTTTCTTTCTTGTTTCTATCACTATAAACAAATAATAAGATTTGACTCCATTAGTTAGAATATGGTTCCCAAAGACATTTAAAGGAGAATGCGAGAGTGAAACCCAAATGCTGACCTGCAAAGGGGACAGGAAGCTCAGAAAGGTGAGTGGCATATTAACAATCTTTTTTTTTTTTTAACCCTCTCTCACACAAGGACCTACATTTCAACAGATACAAAATTGGCAGTTGGCTCAGAGTGATACAGTGTTTAATACTATAAAATTAATTATGTTTGAAAGAGCAGAGCTTATATATTCTATATTACCTAGCTCAGTAATGTTCCTTTGTCACCTGTGAAAACCATTTCCTAGAATGTAGGCTCCCTCTGGCCCAAAGTTAAGAATTATCAGCCATATTGAAAAGAAGAATAAACATAAGCCAACACGCTGATGTGCATTTGATTCCGGTTCTTAAACTCCTTGTCTTTCAAGTAACCATGTTGTAAGGTGGGTTCCTCAGGAAGAGAACTCTGAGGGTGTGTTGAGAATTGTCGTGTCTTTGCAGGGAAGGGGAGGGAAGAAGAGAACTCGAGTGGGAACAGGAGAAGTCAAACAGCAATGCTGTCACAGCAAAGGGTGACCCTGGCCACAGGATCCCTTGGAAGTCTCCAGAGTTGGGATGGCCTTGCAGACTTCTCTTGATTTGTGGCTGGGCTCTAGACCTTTAAACCCATACATGGATCAATCCTAGGTTGTGACTGGGATGTGATCCTAGATTGGGTGGATTTCTGGGGAACATCTTACGAGGAACTCAGCTAAGATCCATGGTGTTCAACCTTTCTGGCAGCTGAGGGAATGAGTCCTGGTCCCAGAGGGTGGATTTGGGCAGCACACCTCAGCCTATCTACAGTGTAGATAAAGGGTCTCAGCATAATCCTAAGATTATTCAAAACTCTTAAGGTTTTTCACAGTCCTTTCAGGAATTTCCAAAGTAAACTCCAGGTGATAAAGCCTTCAAAGGAGTCTGCAGTGGCCCAGAGAGATGGCAGATTTCTCAGAAATTGTAAGGTGAGGCTCTTGTATGGAACCTTTCTACTCAAGTCGTCAAATGAATGGCTTTTTCATAAAGCAGATAGTAGTAAGAACATAGGGGCTGCTCTGTTTTTTTTTTTTTTTTTGATCTGTAATACGGTGGGGCCAGGGGTAGAAATGTAGCTACCTCTATCACAATCAGCTTAGGAGAAGAGAGAGTGATTGTCTTAACCTTCACTAGCCCAGTTTGAATCCACATTCTTAGAGGATGAGCTAAAGGCTGAATTCTGGATCTTTCTGTATAAGAAGGGGAAGAAATTTGCTGCCAAGTACAGGAGCATTGAAGCTTTGAAATGGAATCCAAATACTGGTTGTGGATTTGGAGCAACGCCTCATATGGCATCACTGTTCAGAGCCACTTTGGGGAGCTGGGGGTTCATCATGGCATTGCTTGTGATAATCGAGGGCTGTCTGAGATTCAGGAGGTGAAGCAAGAAGATATGTGTGCCTAATGTCGAAGAAAAGCATTTTTATGTCTGTTAACATTTATGGTGTCCGATTGAGTGGGTTAGCAAAATAAAGACAGATGGCAGCAGATTAATGCGAACACTTACAATACCTACAATATTGCGCCCACTCCAGCTGAGGCTCTCCAGCTCAACTTCCTCTACAACTCACAGTCAAATGTCACTTAGTGACCCTGAAGAGAAGAGCAATTTATGATGGATCAGGAATCAGGATTAACCATACATTTATCATGGAATGAGGAATCAGAAACTTCATTTAATGTATAACTGTGATGTTTGTCTGGGGCTGGTGGATCATTACTTTGCAATCACTCCTTGTGTTAGGAAGCAGGAATTGATTAGCCCAGGGTCATTAAGTCCATCCCCTGCCTCCAGGCTGTACAGTTTGTGTAAATGGTTCCAGCTGGATATCCCTTTATGCTGTTCTTAAGGAGCTCCTGAAGAGGAAATTACGAGATGTCCCAGAGGAGTCCGTTGTGAGGGTCTCACAACCTTAAGTGCCAAGACGTTCTTTTCCATATTTGAGGAGCACTGGACTGGGGGGCCCTGAAGCCTGGGCTCTCCCATCAGTTCTGATAATAAGTGGTGGACAAACCTTGGTAGCCATTCTTTGACTTAGTGTTTTCTTATGTAAGAGAAAAGTAAAAGTAGTTCTCTTGACACTCTGCACCAGACTGCTGATAGGGACCGAAGGAGACAAGGATATGTACGGCACCTCTGTATTTCTGAATTAAGTCATGATTTGCCAATTCAGAGGTACAAATTGAGATCAATTAAGTACAATTAAGGACTTATCAGGCCAAGGAGAAGCAGAGTGATTAAGAATGAAAAGTCTTGTTGACTTTTGATGGAGAAAAAGGTATAAGATGGAGTCGATTGTGTCTAACATCGAACATTGGGTGCATTTGACTGGATTATGTTCAAGCCTATTTTTCTCAACACGAGATAACAAAGGTTACATTACATGGTGAGGGGGTTTCAGTTGTCATTGTTGGGTTGAAGTACCATTTGGAATAATTTTTTATTTCTGGCTTTAAGATGCTCTGTGACCCAGGGTGCACCAGCCTGTATTCGGCTGAATCCAATTACCAGTGGGACAATGTGGTTTTGGTGTTGAACCAGACACCCACCCACTCATTGCACATGTGTTTCCATATCACATAATGAAAAATACATTGTAGCTTCAAGCCTCTGATAAATGATGGTAAATTTTTTTCCAACATTGGAATTTTTCTAATGTCTGATAAATGTCTTTCATAATTCACTGAAGCTTTTTGAGTACAAGAGAACATCCATTATAAAGCAGAGATATGAATTTTCCCTGTATGTGCCTTCTGACACCACCCACCTTTGCATTGCTGGCATTTGAGTTGGGGTGGTTTTGTTGTCACTGCCCAATGGGCTACGCAGCTGCACTGGAAGAGTTGTGACCCTCTCTCCCTCGGTACTTGGATACAATTTGTCCTGTCTCTTTCACCCTTGGAGAGCCTCACAGCTGGTCTGCATGATACCCAGTATCATTTTTATGATAAATGAAGGCCTTTCTTAAAGTACAGTATCTCTGTCCTGCTACGGCAAACGAAACGCCTCCTCCAAGGACAACAAGGCTCCTGTGAGCTGCAGCTATTCCACGGTCACTCTTGCTCTTTGATTTTTGCCACATCCTAAGTTTCTTTTCCTCATTTTTTTCTGGTTGATTCCTGGGAATCTGCAACAAAGTGTGTTTGAGGCTCCTGTCTTTCAGAGACATTTTAAAATTTTAATCTTTAAGTAATAAGGGGTAGCTTATATAGATAACAAATTGTGAAGATTAAAAATAATGCAAAGTATAAAACATTTTACAAACGCACCTTACCGTACTTCCATTCCAAGATCAGACCTTATTTCATTTATCACAACAATACTGTGAGGTAGATAAGGGGAAGGAGCAGAAAACTAGGGCTCAACGAATTTTAGGGTTTTGTCCATTTTCATATTTCTGATAAGTGGTAATGCTAGTGTTCAAACTCTAGTCCTTGGTTATTTATCCCATGTCTTAGTATTAAGTAAAAATTATAATGATGTTTATTTGATATACATTTAACAACACACATAATGGTCATCTTGTCATTAGACTTCCACGGTAATTTACCTAACAGGATGCTTGTATTATAGGCACAGCTGATGTCAGCACTTGTAGGACTGGATGGGGATTGAGCAGAGAAGAGAGAAGATGTGGCTTCCAGCAGAGGCAGCTCTCTCTTATAGAGTTGAGGGGCTTCAGGCTTAGAAAGTGGGAAAAGGTTGAGGTTGGGAGCACTGACCTTCACTTTTGTTAAGGGTTTTTTTTTGTTTGTTTGTTTTTTTTTTAGTGGTGATAGAGGGAGGATCCTTCAATTCCAGATCCTTCTACTTCTAAAAGGGAAGTAGAAGACTTCAGAGGAGCTTATATTCGGGTTGGTAGGTGGATATCCGTGATAGTCAACTTTATGCATCAACTTGACTGGGCTGGGGGTTTCAGATATTTGGTCAAACATTATTCTGGGTGTTTCTGTGAGAATATTTTTGGATGAAATTAACATTTAAATTGGCAGTCTGGGTAAAGCAGATTCTCTTTCCTAATGTGGGTGGCTTTGCTATGGTTTGAATGTGTGTCCCAAGGTTCCTAGGCTGGGAACTTAATCCCTGATGCAACAGTGTTTGAGAGACGGGTCTTTGAAGAAGTGATTAGGTCCTGTGGGAATGGATAAGTGTCATTATCAAGGGAATGGGTTTGTTATAAAATTGAGTTCAGCTCCCTCTTCTTCTCTTTTCCATTCGATGCCATCTACCATGTTCTGATGCAGCAAGGAGGACCTCAAACAGAAGCAGCTTTCTATCTCGGACTTCCCAAGCTCCAGAATGATAGGGAATACGTCTCTGTTCTTTATAAATTGTCTAGTTTTAGGTATTCTGTTATAGCAGCACAAAATGGGCCAAGACAGCCTCCATCCAGTCAATTAAACATCTGACCAGAAGGGGAAGGCGGACCTCCCCACGAGTAAGTGGGAACTCCTTTGCCTGACTGTTGGAGTTGGAACATTTTTTTTTTTTTCCCAGAAGACTGAACTGAAACATTGGCTCTTCTGGAGTCTCATACCTGCTCAGTTTCAGACTGGAACTACATCATTGGCTCATGTGAGCCAGTACCTTATGATAAATTTCCTGGTCTCTGGAGAATTCTGACTGATATAACATCTTCCAATAAGATAACAAGTTAGTGGCCAATAAGCCACATGTGTCTGTGATGAGTATACTATGGTTGTTTTGGGGAGGAAGTCGGGGTCCTGGCAGAGCAGACACTGGAGAAACAGGACACAAAAATGCAAAAACACCCAAACTCACTATTTGAGGTATGGGTGCTATTTCTCAACTGGTACTATGACCTCTCAGGGCAGGATGTGTTGATGGGAAGTTTGTGAATGGGAAAAGCTGGAGAGTTAAAGCAATTTGGGATCATGAATAAGAAGGCCTGGGGTAGATTCCAAGTAGAACAATCACAGGACAGTACAGAATGTGCCAGAATGAGAAAACAAGAGAACTCTAGAGAGGCGGAGAGGCTGCAGGAGAGCCACCCTGCGAGGGTAAGAAAAGGGCATGCAGAGTGAGCATCCCACAGACTCCGAGATTTGCCTTGAGTGAGCCCTGCTAGCTCTCCTTCTCGAGATGAAAATGACTGCCATTTAACACTGTTGAATAAAATTTTACAGTTTTTTGAACTTGAGCCGGTAAACATTTACTCATGCATTTATTCAACAAATATTTATGGAGTGCTTAGTATGTGTTAGGCAGTGCTCTAAAGTGCCAGGGATACAGCAGTCCACCAAACAAGCCAAGTTTCTAGCTCCTGGGGCTTCCCTTCCTATATTGTGCTCTGGCTCTGGGTTACCCTTTTGAGACAAATAGGCAGCTCCCCTCTGTACTCCAGGTTTGGCTCCTGTTTTATTAAAAGCCCAAATTCTGAACCAATTTATGATAAAATGACAGCTAGTATGTAGGAGACACTTTGGGAGAATGAGAATTATCCTCTCCTAATTTCAGTTAGCCCCCTTTCAGATCTTGCCCTTAAACCATATCATTATATAGTGCTTAAAAGACTCCAAACTGCACTTGACATCTATTATCTCACTGTATGCTCCAAACAATCCTTTCAACTAGATAAAACAGGTCTAATTATTTGCAAGTTTGAGCAAACTACTGCTCAAAGGTGAATTTGGTACTGTCTTCATGCAGAATTTCGTATTTGTCTTTCCATTTCATGTCAGACCACATGTGCTGCCTTCCCTAACCTCTCCCTGCAGGTGGGAGAAAGGAAGTGTTGAGTGCAAGAGGCTGGGTGAGCCGGTGGCAGGGAGCTGCTTCTGAGGGTTACTAATCACAGGAACTGGGTGAGTGCAGAGGGAAGTGTGGCGTGGTGGTGCGGGAGTGGTATTTCATGCGGTAATTGGCCACGCGTGCCCAATCTATGTGTAATGCAATGTGGGGGAGGAGTGTTATAGGATATTAAAATTTTCTAGGGAACATTTTTTCCCCTCCACCTACGGACAACCTTTAATGTGCACAGATGTATGTTTTTTTTTTTTTTTTTTTTCCTATCAAGCTGATCCCACAAAGGGGAGGCTGAACACTGGGAAGGCAGGCAGCCAGGGAAAAATGGAAAGCTTCCTTGTAGTCTTCTTCCTCTCTTTCTCAAAATATGGGGGCAGGAGGACTGGCTGTCCCAGGATGCTCACAAGACAGACCCAAGGAACCACAGCAGTCCGAAAATGAGGGAGTCCACTGAAACGAGACTGCCTTCTCCAGTGACATGTGTTTAGAAAAGTTTGCCTTTAGTCTCCACCACAGCCTGAGAGGTGGGTGGGGCAGGTCCTATTAGCCCACTTTATGGATGACAAACCAAAGACAGATTTTAAGTAATCTGTAGAGATTTTACAAATGGGGTGGAGATTTGAATTCATAGTTGTCTGTGATTTAAACCATGGATTTCTTTTTCTGTGCTGGAGTTCTTTTCCCCTATGAATAAAAAGCGAGGAAGAATTAGTGATCAAATTAAACAAGGTAACTAGTTACATATGGATGTAAATTTAATTATTTACAAGCCAGCATAGAATTTACTCACAGTGCTATTTTGTCTCTTCTCAAATAATTGAGGTTTGCAAAGTCTGGGGCTAAGGGTTCTCAACCTGCTGCCAATTTGGAACTTTTCAACAACATAAAGTTGTGTGTGTGTGTGTGTGTGTGTGTGTGTGTGTGTGTGTGTGTTGTAGGGGTTAAGCATAGATAAGGTTAATTCAATATACCTTTTATATTGAATTAAGGGGTGGAATTCTCAAGTGCAGTATTCTGCTGGACAACCAGGTTTGGAAAATACTTTTAGGGCTGGTGCTTAAGCAGAGGCTGGTTCTGATGGTGCAGTTCCGGATCAGGTTTCCCCAAATGACATCCAAACAGTGACCATGCTTGTATATGCTCTTGGCTTAGCAAGGCCCTTACCTGGTTGGCACATAGGGACCACTTACTTCTAATAGTGGAATTCTGTAATGACCCCATTGACTCCTGTCCTGAGTGTCCTCTCTCCTGGAGTGTGGGCTTCACCTGTGAATAAGATGCCATAACATTAACTCTCTTGTTTCAGTTCCATGAAGGACAATCCTTCCTTTAAATGAATCAAAAGGAAGATTATCCTGAGTAAGTCTGACTTAATTAGGTGGAACATTTAATAGAGAATCCAGAAATCAGAATCAGCAGGAACAACAGAGATGCTGTCCTGCTAACCATGAAGACACAAAAGGCCACAAGGTTAGGGACGGCAGGTGGCCAGTAGGGGCTAGGGTCTGTGATCCTGTAACCTTAAGAAACTGGAGTCCACAAAGAGCCAGTGAACTTGTAAGAGGACTCAGAGCCCCAGATGAGAACTGCAGCTCTGGACAACATCTCAGTTTCAGCCTGGCGAGAACTAAATAGTGGTTCCAACTACCCAGTGCTTGGACCCCTGACCCCAGAGGACTGTGAGATAATAAATTTGTGCTATTTAAAACCTCTAAATTCATAGTAATTTGTTACATAGCAATAAAGAATTCTAACATATTGTGAAATCAAAATAAATATTTTCTACAATAGCTAATAAACTGCAAAAATCTTAGAACTATTTCAATGCTTCTCTTTTTAAATTTATTCTACATGGAAAAGAAGAATGACAGGGAAAAGAGGCTCAGAGTCAGACATACATGTAGACTTCTTAACTAAGTTTGGGCTATATGTGTGTGTGTGTGTGTGTATATGTGTGTGTGTGTGTGTATCTATGTGTGTGTATAAAATATGGATAAAGCTAAATTTATTATAATTTTAAAAATTGGGATAAATTTTCATATCACAAAATTTGCCATTTTAAAGAATACAATTCACTGGATTTGGGCATCCATCATCACCTTCCAATTACAAAATATTTTCATTTTCCCCCAAAGAAAGCCCGTTAGCAATTCCTCCCTATTTCTACTTCTCTTTAACCACTGCAACTTACCCACTTCCTATCTCTATGAAGTTGCCTATTCAGGACATTTAATATAATTGGAGTCATACAGTATGTGGCTTTTGAGGTCTGACATCTTTTACTTAGTAAGTTTTCAATATTTTTCTAATATATAGTAAACAAAATGTTTTATATCCATACAATGGATATTATTCAGACATAAGAAAGAATAAAATCAAATTGCTTCATGAATTTTGTCTCTCTGTTGTTAACATTTAATTGGTCACAATTTAGTTTATATTAATACCAACTTAATTTCAATAACGTGCATAGAATTTGCTCTAATGTAACCCTATTATCTCCCCTCCTTTTCATATTATTGTCTAATGAATGACATATTTATACATTATTTGCCTTTGAGCAGTTATAATTGCCTTAACAGTGGTCATTTAAATCTTACAGAAAGAAACAATTGCAAACAGAAGATATGTTTACACCGTCTTTTGTATGTACTTATATCATTATCTTGACCAATGCTTCTCATTTCTTCAAATGAATTGACTTACTTTCTAGTGTGCTTTCGTTTCATCAGGAAGGATTCCCTTTAGTAGCTCTTTCAGGACAGGTTGGTTAACTACAAACTCAGTTTTTGTTCATCTGAGAATGTTTTAATTTTTTTCTTTATTTTTTGAAGGATAGTTTTGCTGGATATAGAATTCTTGCTCAATAAGTCTGTCAGCTCTTTTAATATGTCATTCTACTGCCTTCTGGCACCCATGGTTTCTGATAAGAAGTCAGATATTATTCTGAACAATGTCTTCTTGTATGTAATGAGTCACTTCTTGCTTCTGTTGAGGCCCAGGTTTAATGAGAGGTGAGAGCGTAGGGCCTTCTCCAGTCTCACATGGGCATGTGTATAGCCATATACGTATATATGCACATGACTTTCTGGATTTCCAGGAAAGAGCCAGATATTTTCAAAGCCCTACTTGACATTTCACTCCCCAGCTTTTTATTTTAAGATTTTTGGTTAGCTTATTTGTCCTGACTGTTATGGTTGCCCCAGGCAACTGCAAAGTTACACAACGGCCATAGATTGTTTTGATACATCCCCTCAGAAAAAAGCCTCATAATATAACCAAACTCCGAATCAGGTAGAATAAAGACACATTTTCACCTGGAGACTGCTCAAACAATTCAATTCTCTAGGAATTCACCAGTGATTGTTAAGATTCTGGATTTCAAAGTCATTGTGGAGCTGTTTGGTTTCAAGGCTACTGAGTGCAAACTGTGATATCATAAAACTTGCTTTTCTTATGAATATTTAGCTGTTTTTGCTTAAATAAACACTATTTGGTTTGTTGCACTCCATTTGCTTCATTTCCAAAGTTATGAACATTTTGATTTTGACACTTTCTGCCAGTGTTCTTTTTGCTTCTATGAAAGAGCATATTTTTCAAGGTCCTTACTCTGCTATTACTACTGATGACATCCTATTAAGTCATGTTTATCCTTCAACACGTTTCTTAAGATGCCTAACTTTCTCTTTGTGTGAGGTAGAGTGATAATACCTGACCTGCCTCCTTTTAGGTTCATGGAAAGAACTAAATGGGATATTATATCTGAAACATAAAGAGTTCAAAATAAGGGCAAGTTGAAATTGAATATACACTACTATAGTTCTTTTGTTAAGATACACATCAGTCAAGTGCTGTGTCCAAGAAGCCTGGCTCACATCAACACTTGGGCTGCCTCTTCCAGAGTGTAGAGTTGCAGGGGAATGATTTCCTAGCCATGGACTATATTTTAGCTCCCTACCCCTTATATCTAGGGGTTCATGCAGCTGGTTTTTACCAGTGCTTTGTAAGTAGTATGTTAATGCAAGTTAAAGAGGCTAAGGAATGTTGAAGATAGTGTACTACAAGATGGAGGAACCTCAGATTGTTACTTAGAGAGCATCCGTGTGGAGTTGGCCTTTTCTTTTTTTTTTCCTTTATTCCTTTTTTTTAAATAGGAGAAATAAACTTCTATTGTATCTGATCCACTTATGCATGTTTACTATGGTAGAGAGGATTAAGTTAATACAAGAGATAGTCCAATATAAGCACTGGTGTTAGAATAAGGCTAACTTGATTATATAATCAGTATATAATCCTAAACATAGTAGTGACACTGCTGGCAAAAATTATTGTACCTTATCATGTATATTTGACTTCTCAGAGTAAGGGTCCTGGGTCAGTCAACTTGGGTGGACCTGATATGTCTATCTGGGCTGGTGGAATGAGCTGGTCCCACTCTTTGGACAGAGGGGAGAATTCATAGCTATTAGGTTGGGGAAGAAGACTTTTCCCCCCAAAGAGAAGACCCTCCAAGAATAAATGTCTGGCCTTTAACTTCCTAAATAATATGTTAGACGGAGAAAGAATGGGTTTCTTTTATGTAGGTCCAAGAAAGCTTCTCTAGGCCAAGGTCAGACTCTTAAAAGAGACAATGTCAGGGTGAAAATATCTGACTAGAGGATTGATGTCAATTTTAACATCTGGAGAGTCATTCTGGGAGTCAGGAATGACAGAGAAAGTAGAGAAAATGCCACGAGGTGGGAGCAGAGGACACTTGCAGTGATTCGGGACACATGTGAGACACACCCCCCAGGGACCCCTTGAATCAGAGAGCTAAGGGCCAGGGATTCTTGAGATTTTTGCCAGTGAGGGTTTTACATAAGGGACAGCTCTTTTGTTGCTTTCTTATGACACACATTTGTGACTGAAGCATCAGGCTTTTGAAACCTGAGGAAATGCAGCCCATACATATGCTATGATGAGCTGGGTTACGCAGCTTATAATGCAGGCAGAAAAAGATACTGTGATTTGCGTCTGTCCTTTGCTCATTCTCTTTCATTGTCTGAAGTCCACCTTTTTTTTTCCCCTCTCTAATTGTATGACCACTGGGACTAGAGAAACCACGGATGGAGTTCTGAGAACTCCAGGGGAATGTTGTAATAAGAAACTCATTTCTATTGATCTTCTCCCCTCCCAGTAAGCTCTGTATTTGGATTGCTTTGGATGTGGGGGGAATGGGGCAAGGGCAAACATCCAGTAACTTACATTTTCGGGAGCTTTGTGGTTTATACTCAGAGACTCAGTGAACTGATAATGATGGCAAGCAGAGGTTAAATCCCCATCTCATCTTCAAACTGGGAAGAATAAAGGATTTGTATTCAGTCACACAATGTGGAATGAGGGCAGCTCTTAAAATGATTGCTCAGGGTGCTTTTTTTTTTTTTTCCCACACAGCCTCTGTCTATCGGTATGTGATAAAGTCTGCTCAAAAAGAAACTTTTGACTAGATATATGATAAATGAGAAATGCCCTTGGGAAAAGGGAAACACCTGTTTTCCCCCACTCTGTTCAATTCCTCCCAATTAATTCCTCAGGGATATTTGGGTGCTAGACATCAAGAGAATAACACCCTCCTCCCATCCCAACCCCCCCCCCCCCGCCCCAGCACAAGTACCCTGGGCATTTTAAAATTGAGAGTTTTTTTTTTTAATTATATATATTTTCAGTTGTTGATGGATCTTTATTTTATGCATTTATTTATATTCGGTGCTGAGAATTGAACACAGGCCTCACACCTGGTAGGCAAGCGCTCTACCACTGAGCCACAACCCCAGCCTCAGGAGTTATTATTATTATTTTTATTTTTTTTTTCTGCTTTGGCAATCTAGTTTGCCCTCATATTGCCTCTGTGGAGCTAAGGAAGTATCCTTCCCCTGAATTTATACACACACAAGTTTGAAAAGCCTAATGTGGAAAAGGTCCATAGAAACAAGGCAATGCCTTTGCTTTTGACCATACATGGATCTCGGCACTGCCATAGGGGGAATTCTCCTGGGTGGTACCCAGCCTCTGCCCTGTGCCCTTGGCAGGCAGGCAGCTGTGCTTTCTTTAGCATGGATGCTTCCAGAGAGTGACTGGTCAAAGCCTCAGATGCTTTCCTCTCACAACAGAAAGGCTTACCCTGGGCTTTTAGCCAGAGAAGAAACGACCCAGAGGGAGATGTTTCTGAACACCAGCTTCCCTGAAATCCACTTCTACTTCTCACCTTAGTGCTGCAAGAACCTCTCTTATGGCCACCTCTCACAGAAGTTTAAAATTTTTCTTTCCACTTAATTTAGTTTCCAATGTCTTACTCATACTTGGCTTCTGACTTTATTTTACTTCAGTGAGAGTTGAAGGCAATAATATTATTTAATAGCCACATATACACCTTCCCACACATAGGCTACACCTTGTTACATTACAAGTCCTCAGCTTCCCATTTTATTCCTCGAAATCAAGAGGAAACCCCCAATAGTATGTGCTAGACAATTAACTGGGCTACTGTTGGCTGTGGAACACATTTTTGGTTGGCTGTGGTCATTGGGTTCAGCGGAGCCCTACTGTAGCCAGACCCCAGCTCCCTCACCAGGAACCCTTGTTTATGAATCAAGGTTTTTCCAAACAAATCTACACAATGTCTGAGCCCTTCATCCCCATCCTCGGAGGACATTCCAGCCAGCACATGAATGTGCAGCATGAGGCTGTGCTCTGAAAAGTCTTATTCTATCCTTGGCAGAGCTGGTTGGAATTTGAACTTTTAAAAAATTAACCTTAATTGGAGCACCAGCTAAATATGGGATTGTTTCTGATCGAGTGTAACTGAAGGCACAGGTGTCACTACTGAGAACTTCACTTGCATCTCTTTGCTTCCTACTCCAGGGGGACAGTGTCCATTTCTGCTCCACAACTAGTCTTCAGCCCAGGAAGACAGGAAAGCCCCTGTGGAAACTCCTCCTAAACACACACTGGATGGAGCACTCCAGCAGGAATAAGCCAACAGTTGCTGTCTGGTATTTGAACATCATTTAATGAGTGCCCAGAATTCATCTGTAAATGCACATTGTTAATTTAGGGCCTGCTATTCATTAATTAGGGGTTTAGTGGCAAGTGCCATTGAGCTATCTGCAATGTTTAAGGTTACGTCAGGCCCTAGTAAACGGCTTGCTGATAACAAGATGCATCCATCTTCATTACTCGGCCACTCCTGTCTGACTGTGCTCAGCATCTTCGAAGGGCTGTGCCTTTTGGAACTGAAGAATTAAACTTTTATCCAAACCAGATTCTGCTCTTTCACCTCTTCTGATTCCTTGAGTGCTTCCCATTTATTTTGCCCAAATGACATCTGATTACCTAACATGGAATGAAGCAGGGTCTTAACCTAAAACAGTCTGCAGATCTCACTTCTCAGCTGGAAAGTTCCAGTGGGTTAACGCTAAGGAAGCCCTCACTTTTCCATTTCATCTGATACTGGGCTGGGTGTAAAAGAAATAGTTTCTGATTTTTCTTCTCGTAAGGTGGCAGTTCCAATAGGAATTTTTTTTTTTTAAGCCAGAGAAATACAGGAAATTAATTTTAAACCTGAAGAATAAATGTCCCAATTGGTTTGAGTTTACTTTTGCAGTGCTTCTCTAAAAATATGTATTATTTGAGGCAATCGTGGTGCCAAATGAAATAATTCCAACCACCTAAAGAGTCCTACATGTTGAGCCTCAGCTGTACAAACGCAGTCATGTTGGAGGTGCATGCTCAGTTACCAGGGCTCCAAAACCTGCCCTTCTGTTCCGTTTCTAGTCCTGCAGTCAGAGCAGGCAGCGAGAGTTGACATGTAGGGAAACGCTGCCCTTAAAGGAAATTATATAAGTACAAGTTTGTTTATCCTTCAAACGCTAGGTTAGAGGACTTGCATAAAAACGAACTTCTATTGACAGATGGTCTCTCTAAGTAGCTGCTTCTCAGAAGGGAGAGCGCTACCTGGCATGGCTGTTTAACACATTAGGGTGCTTGCAGGGAGAGCCTACTGCTCCCCTGAACCATGGTTCAATTTTAAGCATCACTGGTTGGGCTGGGTTATTGTAACTATGTTGAGAAGTGAGCTTTGAGAGCCTGACGCTCAATGTGTGCAAGGGAGAGGGGAGGAGCAGGAGGAGGAGGCGCTGCTTACTGGAATGATAGCCCAAGGGAGGGTATCTGAAAACCTTTGCGCCACTGAGCTGGCACACTTATCACAGGGTGACAGTCTATACCGCGGGCCTGCAGTGCGTTGCTGTTTGTGGTGCATGCTGCCAACTGGCTTAGAAAATGCAGATCCCTCTCTAAGATATAGAGAGCAGGAGGCAAAATGTCAGCTGACTGACATTCCCAACAATAGGTCTTCCTCGGCTCAGGATGCTGGAGTGTGGATCCCTGCCCTGTGGGAGTGAGGCAGCTCTTCCCCAGCTCTTCCCACGTACCCACCCACCCATCCAGGCTTGCTTTCTGCTGGAGGGACCCTATCGCTTCTCACAGGCTGGTGGGAATGTAAAAGCCTTCTGGCTTTTACTCCTTTTAATTTTGTAATTAAATTCTACAAACCTTAAGATTAAAAAAAAAAGTGAGTTGTATTCATGGATCATCTTCTTGTCCTACATCTTATTAAACACAAAATAGATAATGTCCCCCAGACTATGGTGAAGGGGGGTGGGGCAGGCAAACAAAAGGCTTGGTTTCTTACATTTAGTCATGAAGTTATCTACATTACACACGATTGAAAGAAACAATCTTAAGCTGAGGATTTCTTAAATTTATCGGGAATGATGTACTGGACACTTGAAGTAAGAGCTTTTTGAAGCTGACGTGCTGCTGGATAAAACACATTCTTTCTTTGGAAAAGAGAAAGCCAAGATATTGTGGGGGCACAAGGAACAATGGAACCAATGAAACAGAGGTCAGAGCTGAAGGTTTCTGGTAGAAGCAAGAAGCAAGCTATATACAGGTATTTTAATTTTTTTTTTTTTAATTCAGAGAGAAACTGTGTTCTAGGACCCGGGTAGCTACATGCAGACTGATAGTAAGAAAAGCACTCGTTTGTTCAATTTTTATCATTCAATATTGTATTAAACATTTTTAGGCTCTTCAGGTCAAGGAGACTTTTAAAAGGTTAAAAGCTATTCAAAAGGGTTACCATATCCATAAAAGCAAATGAGATTAAGCCTAAGGACTGATGGAGGAAAAACAATAATTTAGATAAACTGCCACTGCCTCAAAAATGTTTTGACTTTTACCAGGGAAAAGAAATTCGAAGATTCTTGGATTGGTTGTCATATCAAAGATTCATTAAATATGAAGCAATTATTTTTGTGTCTTACACTGTTGGGTGTTTTTTAGACTAGGTTCCACCTTTCTTCAGTTACATTCTTTCTAATGGTTTGGGAGAAGTAATTGCATGGGTCCAACTTCCATCTGTCAACTCTTGACCTTGCTGGTTGTGTGTCTGCAACATCAGACACTGTTGTCATGGAAAGAATTATGATGTTTCAATCGAATGTATTGCAAAGTTAACAAATCCATAACATGATCTGGATCACACGGAAGGGGTTGGAAAATGTGTTTCAGAGACCTTAGAGGAAAGTGACCGGGAGGATATCCACATTAACGTTCATTTCCACTGCTTACTACTAATTGGGAAAATTATTATATTACAACAGAAGAGCTAAATTTGGACCTCAAACTTGAAGTGAGTAAGTACTCAAAATCAAAATGTGGGGTTCATCAATTGAGACAAAACATTAAACATTCACATCATCATATGACTTGTTGACAACTAGGGAATGTCTGGCCTTATTCGAACTCTTCATTTTTTCCTCACAGTACTTAAAAATATGGTTCAGTCTGGTTTTTGTTCCTAATCTTAGAAAACTAAACTGCTAGGTGGATCTCTTAGAGCAGGTAGGTCAGCCAAAGAGGGGACTGCAGCAGTCAGGTCAAGCTGATATTTGCTAGAAAAATCTAAGGGTATAGAACAGCAAATTTTCTTGAAAAGAAAGTGAGAAGGGAGTTGATACTAAAATTTAATTTGATCTGTTATGGAAACTGAGTCTGGCCTAACAAACTTAAAATGGATAGAAACAATATTCTGGACACTTGAGGTTTGTTTCCATTGTCTTGTGTCTGAACAAATAAGCATTCCAAGTTAGTAAAAGAGGCTAAAATTTCCATTTCATAAGAAATAGTCCCTAATAAAGAGTTTTCATTCCACATATCTTTTACTTTTATAAAGTTGAAAAAAAGAATGTTATGGACATTAAAAATTGGGCTTTGGGATCAAAAAATGGCAAAGCAAAGCTGACACATCTGAGATGAGCTAAAAAAAAAATGCAATGTAATTGATCCTGCCTGAAGAAAATCTACTAAATGAAACCCAAAACTTACAGATGAATAAATTAAGTGATGATTATTCATATTGTAAAAGAGTCTTTAAAGAATTCCCCTAGGATTCTTTTAAAGGCTGAGCTCCACTAGTTCATGTAAGTGTTTGTATACAGATCATTAACTATTTGACAGGCAGGCCAGAAACACAGGTAGAGGGAGCCAAGGGAAAGGGAGGGAATGTTCAAGTGCTAGAGGAATCACTGGCACTTGAGGATCACAAGTCTCAAGATAAACGTAGATGAAACAAGAATGAAAGTCAAGCAAAAATATGACATTTACTTACAAGCAGGCTTTACACATCAGAGCTCTTGGATGTGGATTGCTTGGCCCCGCCACCTAGTTGGCTGATTTTGGACAGGTTGCATAACCTTTCTGAATACCAACCTTCTGGGGCTATATGAGGATGGCATGTGTTAACACATGTAAAGCATGTGGCCTGGTATGTAGTACATACGGTGTACAGGTTTCTAACATGATCCTGGATCCGTGTGTGTGTGTGTGTGTGTGTGTGTGTGTGTGTATAATAGCAGGTATTTTTCAAAACAGAAACTATGAGCATGAACAGGAGACCAAAAATTATTTCATAAAAACAAAGTGCCCTCTAGCCCCCGGGAGAAAAATAAGCTCAAAACATCGAGGAGAGAATTCTACTTTCTGTCAATCTACAATGAACTCTCCTTGAAATAATTGTCTTATCTTTGGTTTTTTAGGGGGTTGGAAAAATTTGTGTGATTGGAAAGTACATAGAAACAGTTAGCAACTTAGTATCTGTTCATTTTTTTTTTAATGTTAAAAGACCTAGATGCATCTGTTATTACATCTGTCATTTAAAGACAATAGTAGGCTGAAATACAACTTTCTTATTTGTGGGAAAGAAAACTTCTTGCTTGGTTGACTTCACTTGGGTTACACAAGAATGAACTTGTTCTGTGTAAGCTACTCAGTGCATCTGCTTTGTATGGATCTTTTAGCTTGGGATCGACCTTAAATGATACTCTCCAAAGGAACAAACAGTGACAATGTGTTCCAATCTGCTCTCCTGGTTTGACCAAATGGTTGAGTTTCACAGGTTGCCAAACCGGAAGCACCAAAAATGGGTATGAAAGTCAGAGAGTAGGTGTGCAGATTGTATAAAACTAAGAGCCAGGTAGATGTAAGGAAGAGTTCAGGCTCTCTGGAGTTGAGGTAGCCCATTCTGGAGTCCTGCAGTCTATTGTTAGATTTACCACATTGGTCCTGGCGTGTCTAGCCTGAAGTTCCCACTGTTTGGAGGGTCAGAAATGACATTTTCATTAAACGATAAATGAGCTCCTATTTAGTGTATTACCTTGTGTACATGCCCTCTGAAACTTCTCTTCCACTTAGGTTTCCCTGCCTGGCCAGCCTTCTGCTCATGCTATAGGACTGTCTGTTCTCCCATACCCTATCCTTATCAATGTTGGATACAGGTTGAATAAAAATTTGCTTTTGGCTCCTCACACTTGGTTTCTGTGAGTGAATGCTGATGAAAATGGGTAAGTAAATAGTTTTTAAGTGCGGGAGATCCAATTACTTTCTTCAAAACTTGATGTTCTTGACAGTTCTGGAAATACTATACTTTTTTTTTTTTCAAATGTTAAAGTGGATTGATCTTTCCTTAGCCTCAGAGCAGATTGCCAAATTGCCAGCTTTCAATATATTATTAATTTTTTAAAATTTAAGTGACTTGATTCATTTCTGGGGGGAAATTTCTCAAGTTCAGAAAACTCAAAACTATGAAAATCTATAAATGCTTTTATTTATGACTTGAGGTATAAAGAATAAGGGACAGAACTTTGCTTAATGGGAGCTGGATTAGTTGCCTTGAACAACTGTCTCTTACTGGGTATTCCCCAGTGTCCAGTGGCTATAACATTAGTACCAAGAAGTTTAACTTAATTAAACTTGCTTTTTCTCCCAAAAGAACCTGATAGCCTAGACTTCAGTTCTGTCACCTATTCTCACTTACCCATTGCAACACTTAATATGATTGAGCAATTTATGTGTAACTATTTGTTTAATGTCTATCTATGTGGGCAGAGAGTAATCTCTCTCATGATAAGGCCATGGGTCTTTCTGATTCATTATTATAGATCCAGAGCACACATATAGTAGGTGCTCAAAAAATGGTGAATAGACAGATACTAGTAAATTTTCTCTACTTACTTTATTACTGGTAATTATATATCTATATCATATATATAAACAATTGATCAAAATAATATCATATTTTACTTTGCTTCACATATCACCATGAATTTGTTTTACTTCTGTATTCTCATGTATATTCCCATCCTCCAATCAACATAAATCAATCTTTTTTCATAAAGTTTCTAATTTCTTTCTCATTTGTACTCATTGCTTTCCTGGATTACTGCTCATTTTAAGACTCCTTTCATTATAGCTCTGTCTCAGCCTAAACTGTTGTTGGATTCCTTTTCTTCCTCTTTCTTGGATTATTATTCATATTACTGGAATATATACTCCTAATATTTTCCTTAGCAAAGAGACAAGAAATAGTCACAAGAAATGACTTTCATGTCTAATGCCTTTATTTTCTCTTAAGCTTTAGCTAAAATTGCACTTAATATAGAATTCTTTGTTTAACTTTTCTTTATACTTTTTTACATGTTGATTAAAAAACTGATGTTAATCTGATGCTGACTTCTTTTTAGATAATGCTTTTTTTCCTTTCTAAAAGTTTTTTGTGATTTTTCTCTTCTTGCTTGATGTTCTAAATTTTATAAAGTTATATTTAGGGCATAGTTTTTCCACTTGATATTTGGTGGGGTTTGCCAATTATTGGGTTAATAATTTTTTTCCAGTTGAAAGAAACTTTCATCTATTTTCTTTTGTTATTTCTTTTATTATTTTGATTCCTTCATTGTTTTTATTGTCTCCTTCTAATATAAATAAATATTATAATAATATACATATACATATATATAATATACATATACAGAGAGATATAGGGCTTTCTGAACTTATGTTGTGTATCATTGTTTTATGACTTTTAATGCATAAAAATTCATTTTTTCTAATAACACATAGAAACCTCTTTTTATATTACAAATACTATACATTTTTGAATTTGAATATTGATTAGACATTTCCGATGTTCTCTTTTACATTATCTCTTACATTATTTCTTTAGCTTTAATATTTATTCATGTTTTTTCTCTATACTTAGTTTCTCTTTAGTGTTTAGTAATCTTTGGTCAATCACTAATTTTTGTGCAGAAAGAACTATATTTATTAGTATAGATATGTGGTACGGGCATCCTTTGAGATTAAATGGACCATTTTACCCAAAAGGCCACTATCCCAAGTGGAAGGGCTGCCTTCAGGATTGGCGTCAAAAGCAAACTCTATGAAAAATGGATTTTTATTTCTAGTACTTGAACAGGGTTGGGCACCACAACTGCCAAATAAACCAAATACTCTCTAAATGGAGGGAGAAAAGGGGTTATTTTGGACAGAATTCTAAGGATGGATTTTCAGTTATAGACCCTTGTTGCCACTTCTGCCTGTATCTGGTTGGAGACTCAGGGACCTTTTAAGGAAAATTGTTCCCACCTCTACTACATGGTTTTTCTATGTTTTGAGTTGTGCTTTACTTTACAAAAGTTTATCTAACAATATAGACCTATCTGCATCTTGTCTTCTGTTAGAGTCTATAAACAAATCTGGATGGCGCCTGGCAAAATGCCAGAGGGAGTGGTTTGTGAAGTAAGGCCAGCGAGCCATTAAGTGTGGAGATTTCTTATTGGTTGACTGCTGTATCTAGTTTATGTTAATTAGATAAGCTGTGTGGAATGTATAAATACCGCTCCTATCCTACAATAAATGGCTCCCACTCCTGCTGTATCAAAGTACACAAATTGTTCGTCACCCCCGGTTATTTTGCTGCAGCCGGACTGCGGCCGTCTTCCAAGGACGTCATTGAACTTTCTGGTTTGTTAATGCCACTCCCTTTCTTCTCATTTTTTAAAGGGTTATTTAAAAGTCTGTCAAGGATTTATTTGTTTCATATGCATTTTCCTTTCAATGGGAATTTAGAATGGAGAGGAGGTGAATGTGGTTCTGTCCATCCTCTTGAACTAGAAAATTACATAGTTCTATTAGCCTTCCTCAAAAGGGTTATCTGAACTTGGCTAAAACTAATCTGGCTGTTCACAAATAGATGGGCCTATCTGTAAATAGGTAAAGTCCCACACAAGTTCCCCAGACCTTGCTAATTATTCTTCATGGATCAAGTAGGATTTAATAGTGTTAAGGGATTTGCATGATTCTAAATTGTTCTTCAAGCCTCTTGGCAGTTTCACGTGTGCATAGAAGAGCATGATCAAAAACAAAGTAACTATAGAGATATGCCTAACCAAAAAAGGCTAAGCTAAAAACTGAAGTTGAAGAATTTGAACTGGCTTAGAATTTACTTAGGGGCATTGCATATTTTTATGTCAGTTGGGCTTGACCAACTCTACCTTAGATTTGCCAAGAAAATAATTGATGTAATCACAGAGCCAAGAATGATAACATGTGAAGATCTGTGGAGGATTGGCAGGACCCCAGATCACTGGGAAAGCCAATGGAGTACCTATTTTTAAAAGGCAATAAAAAGTTGTTTGAGAATGAATGACCTTTTATGTAGAGGGAAAGCAGTGCATACTGATTACCTTAACCCAGATAAGTTTGAGGCAGTCTTATACAGTAATGGTAGTAATGAACAGAGAAAACTGGGACTCTTGTAACACATCAACAGAACATTAAGGATCCAAAACCCAGTCAAAACTTGTAGTGGGAAAATATTAGATTTTATTCATTTGTTATTACCATCTGATCAGGATTTTTAGTCTATATCTTGTTAAGCATGTAGACAATTTAAGACTTTGGATTCTGGCCACATTTTTCCACTTTTTGTCAGATAAATGTTTTCATCTAGATGCTCCAAATAACACACAAGGATGATATTAAACTGACAAATTTAAAAGAGTCATTATTTAGAGGTCAATTCCTTCCTTAAGAGGTACGAAGGCTGTCTGTCACAAGCATGGTGGTAGCTGCCTTACTCTAAGACTTAAAATAGAATGAAAAAATTTCCATAGATGAAGTCATTCTTCTAAAATCAAACCAAATAAAGTGAAACAAGTGTTGGTTTAAGGTATTTTAATTAGGAAGGCAAAAAAGAACCCCCATAAATTTGAAATGATAGAGAACTATCAGGCAGTGATTGAATGGAAGAAGAAGATCAGGGGTCTCTCAGCATGCCCAAACGGTACTACTCACTGATTCTGTAATTCAATGGGATCTTCACTCCTCTGCTCTTTGTATCTAATGCCTCCACCACTGGGATCTATTTTATCTTGCAAATTCTCTACTCATTCTTCAAGTCCGAGTCTTGGGAAACACTCTTGCCATACATTTTGAGTCAGTTTCTCTGTCTTCTGTGTTTCTTTGGTAATATTTTATTAGTGTAATATAGCTGTACATAATAATATGGTTCATTTTGACATGATTATATATGCATGGAATATAATTTTTTTCCATTTCAGTTCCCAGTACCTCCTCCTTTCCTCTGCTTTTCTCCTCAGCATTCTCCTTCCTCTAGTCCACTGGCCTTCTCCCATCTGTTTATTGTTTTTTATAAACTGGTGCTTCGTAGGTACACACAAAGGTGGAATTCACCATGGTACATTCACACATGCACACAGCATGACTTGGTCAACCTCATTTGACTGACTGCTCCTTCCCTTTCTGGTCCTTCTCTGCTCCCTTTCAATCCCCTTCCTTCACTCCACTGGTATTTCTTACATTTTCATGGTTGTCCCCACCCACCACATTTCCTTCCCTTATTTCACTCTACCTTTCACATATGAGAGAATGCACTCAACCCTTAACTTTCTTGTATGTTTTAAACTCAGGTACAACCCACATTGAGTTGAGTGTCTATTACCTCCAGGTGCTACACCATGAAATAACAGCTATATCACAAAGGCAAAATCTAGATATGAATATCCATATTTACCTAACTGAGGAAGCTGACAAATTTAAAAGAGTTATTATTGGATAAGTCACATATCTGGAGAAGATATGTGACTTATTCAAGGTTACACAACAAAGAAATAGCAAATATAGATAACTATTTAATTATTTGCTTACAATTTTTTCTCCACCACTAGACTTTACATTCTTCAAGGGCAGAAAAAGTATGTTATTCATCCCTCAATCCTAGCAGCTGCACAGTGTCTGGGACATGGAGAAGACCTATTTGCTGAACAAATAAATTAATGAATAAACAATGTAGTGAACTTGCATTAAAGATGAGCTGCACTTAAATGTAAATAATTTACTTGTCTCATCTGGTAAAAGTCATCATTCAATAGGTTTTCATTAACATTTCCACCTCGACTTTACTCAGAGTTTGGTTTACGTGGAAGCATTATAAGGAGTGATGACGAAAACATGGACCACAAAAACAGTTAAAGAATAAGGTGTGCTTAAGGAGAAAGCAGCACGTTGATGAGCTGGTCCTAAAGTTGCACACAGTCATCAGTTCACTCTGTTATGAGATGTTTATTTATATTTAATGTGGATGAGGTACTTCATCAGTTATAATAGTGGTAATAAAGTCATAAGGACACAATCCCAGACTTCAGATTCAGAATTTGAGTGTTGATATATGTGTTGTTCAGAATGAAAGCACAAGGTACTACGTGTCAGTGCTGCTGGAGTTTAAAGTAAGACACCAAGCAATAAGAGAAGATTCTGAAAAGGTTGCGATCTGAGCTAGTCCTCAGAGAGAGGCTGTTAGGTGGTAGGTGCCTGATGTTTGTTGAATGTGGAATGGCATTTTGAAGGTTGAAGTTTAGGGGACAGTCTATTTACTCTTGCATGTAGTCATTCACTTAACATATACTTCGATGCACATAAGATACCAGACATCCTCTCGGCAGACCTTTCTACAAATATATTCATACTGTGCTAGATTCTTAAAGAAGAATCACATTTCAGGTTGGTAAGGACCTTTAAAGGTCATAAGGTCCAGTTTTAACTAGTTGTAACATCTGGAATCCTGATAACTAACAGAGGATTAATATAGATACTGAATTTTAAGCATATATTCTTCACTCAATTTTCAGAAATTTTACCAAAATAGCAATAAAAGAAAAACACAAATATAATCTAGATGCTCTTTTGCATGTTTCCATCTCCATGGCAAACCACCACAAGTGAGAAATTAAAGCTTCACAAAGGTTGTCTGTATATGTGTGTGTGTGTATATATATACACACATGTATGTATACA
The DNA here is from genome assembly GCF_964194105.1 of Spermophilus citellus. Lineage (NCBI taxonomy): Eukaryota > Metazoa > Chordata > Mammalia > Rodentia > Sciuridae > Spermophilus > Spermophilus citellus. Next base: position 63,910,921 of record NC_138191.1, on the reverse strand, counting down.
CACACACACACACACACACACATGCAATTTTGATAACCTAACTGGCAGAACAGTTATTCAACTGTAATATACATTGTTATTCAATGTGTGTGTGTGTGTGTGTGTGTGTATATATATATATATATATATATATATATATGGAATAAATTGACAATTAGTGCAGATAAATCTTTCTTATTGATACGAGAGCCTACCTACTAGTGTAACAGGATCCAGGTAAATAAATCTAAAAAGAATTATCTGCCACATAGAATGTGAAAAAATATTACAATGTACCCATTATACTGCCAAAATGATTGTAAGCTAATCACAAGAAACTCATTCGCTAGTTCTCAGCATCCTCCAACTGGAAGTGAGGGTGACTAACTAAATATGAAGAGGTCCCACTTTCTCAGCTACTTTCCATTCCCAGACAGAAAATTTAAAGAGTTAGTAACTCTGGAAAAAGTGGGATAGCAAGTCCCTATTGGTTCTGAGATTCTCAGAAAGAGATCTTGCAAAATTTGGAAAGAATTAAACTTGACATTTATTTAACCATTCTCTGCTTGTAGAGCCATAGTCCCTGATGTTGAGTAGAGAATGAATACTTTAATTTATTTTTACCACCAGCATTTATAAAAGAAAGAGAATTAGATGCTGCAAAATAAGGCTTATCTAACAAAAATTATTTTGTAGAAATAAATGTTTGCTTCCACACTGAGAACCTGCCACATTTCATGCTAGCCTAAGAGGCCTTCAAAGTGATACAGTACTTGACAATTGACAAATGATTAACAAGTAGAAAAGCATACGGAAACACTCATCTGCACAGAGCTGTGAAAGGAGGGGTATGGGTGTAGGAAGACCTTGGATGAGATGTTGGTCTTGCCTTTCAGAATAATTATATTGGTCGTTCTGAGGACAGTTGTTGAAGGGAAACACTGGAAGGAGGGTCCAAGTGGCTTCATTTCCCTTTTAACATCATCATAGACCTACACAATGAATCTTCCAGTTCCTTTCTTTGTTCTGTGGTCATTTCTTTTCTCCTTTCTCCAAAAGGGCTGGTTCTGAGAGCCACCTTACCCAATGCTCCCCATCCTACCAGTACATCTGGGAGGCGACTTCTTTCCTTACTCCAACACCCAGAAAACAGAAGCTCATTGCTTATGCTGCAATTTTGATAACCTAACTGGCAGAACAGTTATTCAAATTTTAAGCTTCTGAATGCAGCAAGATCAACCTGGCCTATCCACATAAATAATTTTGACACGATAAGTATGCGAGAGCGATGATAACGATAAGTGAAGCAATTACCTTGCTTTTTTTGGATTATATTAAATGAAGATTCTGATAGAGTAATGAAAAGAGACAAAGCAGACAAAAAGTCGGCTGCAGAGCTTTTGGGCACTGTGTTATCTCTATTATACCATATTGAAATAGAGAAGCTATCACCAATCATGCATTTCTATGTAACTTCTGGCTTCTAACAGTGAACAATGAATAAATTGTCACAAGACAGTAACTGATAAATTGGGATTGGCAGTGCTTTTTAAAAAGCATAAATAAACTTACTAGTCACCCTTTCTTTTTTCAAAGCAGTTTTTAGGGGGCTGGGGAGTAGGTAGGTGAGTGGAATCTATTCCAACTATATCCCCTGTGTTCCCTTCCTCTACCACAGCCCATTCCTTGTACTGTTTTTTGTTGTTGTTGTTGTTGTTTGTTTTGTTTTGTTTTTTAACTAATCAGTTTTAGGGACTCAAGATCATGTTCTGGTGTTGTCACCCAAATGTCACCACTCTGTGGTCCTCCTGATTTGACATGTAGCTCGAGTGTCTGGATTTCACAGCATCAAGTTAGCTTAAATTTTTTTGCTTTCGGTAAAGCAAGTCTTACATAAAAGTATAAAATACGGACAATTAGTTTCACGAGCTTTATGTTCCAGCAGAATGAAGTTCTTTAAAATCCACAAATGCTTTAATGATGCCCCAGTCCTGCATTTGTATGCTGTTTGGAAACAACATTCCCCTTAAAAGAGGAGGTAGCAATGGGCACATCTACCATCATAAGCCCCTTGGATTTCAGAGGGACTTTTAGGTGTCGGTGAACAAAGTTTTCTGATTTGAATCATTCCTCCGTGATATCCTGGTAAAGTCTGTTTGCCCAGCAGGTTTGCAAGTTTAATGGTGACTTGTTGGTTTATTTATGCTTTCTTTTTCAGATGTTCTGTAGTATGAGAAGGTGGAATTTGGTGATGAAAGGATTCAGTTTTTTTCAGAATTACAGCCTGGACTTCTTGGAGTGTAAGTGCCTGAGCTAGTTATGAATACACTGTGGTGCAGAGGAGGGAGGGAGCTTGGAAGTGGAGGTAGAAGGGCAGGATTCAAGTCTCAGTGTTTCCACTTACTTATGGTTTAAGTTAGTCATACTCAAGTGTCTCTTCTGTGAAACAGGAACAATAAAGTTGACAGAAATGCCATGTTATGGGAAGGACTTTGCGAACAACTAGGCACAACACAAATGTTGTTAGCATTGATCTGGCTGGTGGATCCTATCTCAAGATTCAGAGGAAGGAATTGACCCACAGCTGCCTTTGGCTTTACCATGAAGACTGGAGTTTCAGGTGGGTCAGTCCTAATGGCAGGGTGGGCTGACTTTGTTCTGTGAAATAAAGACTATGGGAATAGGCAAAGACTATGGGAATTAGTCTTCTGCTTCTATAAGCAGGATTATTTTTCTCCTAGCTCATTAAAAACAAGAAAAGCAAACTATTCACATGGCCACTTTTCAAATAGAAAGGGCCAATAAAGTTATTAAGAGAAAATCACATTTGATTAAATTATTATCATCATGGTGTTTAAAATAACATTCGTTCTGTTTATCAAGCTCCAGTCTGACTGCATTTGTAAAGAATTTGCCTTTAAAGACCAGAAAAACAACAACATGGAAATGAAGCCCAAGGCTTTCACCACAGACAGGATGGTTGATTGTTTTGCTCCAGTTTGTTACAACAGTTTGCACTGCCAGGACTCAAGCCTCCAGACAGCCCATGGTACACGTTAACCACAGTTGTGGGGGAGAAGTGGAAGAAGGAATGCCGTTTTCTGTTAACCCCAGGATCTGTTAACGCCTGGTCTGCATTTATATCTGCTTAGCAGTCGTTTCACTTTTAGAATTCATGTCACAAGCTGATTCCATGTAATTATTTGTTACCCATCTTGGGATTCTTAAATGTATCGTTTCTGCCCTACAACAAAAAGAACTGGTTGTTGGTGTTACTTAAAATAAAAGCAAAGAATATTCATCAATTTTTACATGATGGATGCCAGCCTTACCACTCAATTTGAGAAATCAGCAATCTTAAAATATAGCTCGTCCATGATTGGTCCTAACCACAGGGGTAAGGTATCAGATGTGTACCCAGTGTGTGCTTCCATAGCATGGCCCCAGTTATGATGATTACTCACACTATGCTGGCCACCACAACACCCCACATCTCCAAGACTCCTTTGCCACTCAACAACTAAAGTAATGTCAGGGATACCTGGGGTCTCTGTGTGCTTACTCTGATCAATGGGTACCTCTCTATCTGATTGTTAGTTATTTAAATATTGTGCACATCTAATTTGTGTTATAAAATCCAGTAGAAAGAATGGAGAGCTACATCTTAGCCCATGGGAATGAACTTCTGTCTGCAGAAGACAAGAGAAGCCTAACAGAATCCAAACAACAAAACTTAGGGATATAGAATACTTTAAATCTGTGTATTATATATATGCTTTTAAGGGCTCCTATGGTTATATATGATAAGACTTCATAATCTTAGGACTTTGGTACCTACTGACAAAGATTCTTGAATCAGCAAACACCCTGCAAACATCTTATGGCATTATATCTTTGACAACTAATTTTAAAAAATATGGAGTAGATCTAAAAGAATGGAGTCTGGCCCTGCTCACACCATTTAGAAGAGCACTGACATATTTACAAGAACTGCAAAAACTATCCTGGGCTTGTACATGTCCCAGGACATAAACATATTTTCACTAAACCTCAAGAGTATTCTAAGAGAGTCCAGAATCCCAGCCAATAAAAGTACTTATGGATCATATCTTTTTTGGGCACTTTACTTTTAAAAGAATTAGAAATGAAAGCTTCTGATGAGATTGTTAGGGATCTAAACCCTAATTGAAGGACTGTAGCTCAAAGTTTGAGCTAGAGACCTGAGCTCAGCAGATGCAGTAGAATCACGTCCTCACTGAGTTTGTCAACACCAATTTTGTCCATGAAAGTTGGTAGCTGCGATGATGTTTATAGGGAGATTGTAAATATGGGTATATATTCCCTCCAGCTCCCTCAATGTCTCCATATTCTTTATTCCTAGTATCTAGCATGTGATGACCATTTAATAAATATTGGTTAAAAAATAAATATTTTTGAAGATGAACTTTTAAACCCTTTTTCCCACATCTTATATTATGATTCTTGAAATGATCTTTTTATTCTCTCTCTGCCCTCTTTCTCATTATTCATTTATTCATCAAATATGTATGGTATGTTTTCTGTAGGCTAGGGACCAGGTAAAGCAAGGCACTGGGAAAAGGCCCTGAACAAGACCTGGCTCAAATTTGCCACTTCTGGCAAAATGTTCCCGAGTATCTTGAGCAGAAGTTGCTCCATAGCTAGGTCTTATACTCATTTGCTATGATATTGATCACACTGCACTTAATTAGCTGTGTCTTTTTTTTTTTTCCTCCTTACTCTAGACTGACTTTCTTGCAGATGATAAAGGGATCTGGATTCACTCTGTATCCTCACAGCTGAAGACATGCCTACATACTGCAGTCTGTCAGGACATTATTTATCACTATGGTAGGACTGAGTGCAAAAATGACCAGGATTCCTCATTGCCCCCCACAGCCAAGGCTTTTGCCTCATGGCCTGGTGGCTCCTTCCAACAAGAGTAGAATCTCTATATCTTCACTCCTGGAATCTGGGATGGTGTTGTGGCTTGTTCTGGCCAATAAAACATGATGAAAGTGACAGGGACAGTTTTTAGCTTAGGCTGCAACTTATTCTTTGAGCAGAAGGAACAGGTCTGCTCTAGCATAGTTGGTCGTCTTTGTCTCACAACCAGCCAAATGCCACACATGCAATTCAGGTATCCTAAACCATCAGCCCCTGGCCAATTCACCAGCTGAACACAAACAAAGAAGCCTTCCCTGTTAAGATCTGCTGAGCCTGGCCCAGATCAGCCAACTGTCCAGTTAATCTATACACACATGAAAAAGAAAAATGCCTATTGTTTGGAGCCACTGAGTTTTGGTGTGATTTGTTATGTGCGTAATAGCTAACTTATTTGCAGTGACTTTTAAAACTTTTTTTTCTTTTATTCCATCTACCAAAGAAACAAACACAAGATTGCTTATGCTGCGGATTAGAAAGCCTAGGATTCTTGGGGCTGGGGATGTGGCTCAAGCGGTAGTGCACTTGCCTGGCATGCGCGGGGTGCTGGGTTCGATCCTCAGCACCACATAAAAATAAAATAAAGATGTTGTGTCTTCCGAGAACTAAAAAATAAATATTGAAAAATTCTCTCTCTCTCTCTCTCTCTGTGTCTCTCTCTGTCTCTTTAAAAAAAAAAGGAAAAGAAAAGAAAAACAAAGCCTAGTCATTTCTTTGTCTTTCCTAAATTATCCACTGCCAATCTTATTTATAGAAAAGATCATGAACTCACTGAATGTCAGAATTAAGATGACCTGTGGTCATCTTATCAAAACCCCCTATTTTTTTGAAAACAGAAATGGAGTAAAAACAATTGATGTAATTCATTCAAAATGACCCAGCCAGTTAACGAAGTACAGACTCAGCCACACGCAGAACTGTGGGCTCCAGGGCATATTTCTCACCTCTTCACCAAGTTTTGATCACTAAAGTCTTTCATTTATCTTCTTTGTTTTAAAGGTACAGTTGGCACAAAATGTTCATAAACATAGTCAAACTTAATGAGGAGTGCTGTAAGCATCCAAGAACGAGGTTATCTAATTGCTTCAATTACTAAAGAAATGCAGCATGTATATTTTCTTCTGCACCATTTATAATGTTTTTGGACCCTCAATGCAGATTATGCAGATGCCAAGAGTTCCCCAACAGACAGATATGTGCACATGCATGCCTCCTCATTTTGAAGCTTATTAGTCATACAAAACACTAGTTCCTCAACTGGCTGGATCATTATAAAACTCTGACTTGGAGGGCACGATCACTCCTAAAGCTTATTTGCTAGAGGAATTTGATGGATCATGAGATTGGTGGATGACCAAAATCCAACAGAGCTCAGGCCCAGGGACTTTTCAAGTGAAAAGTGAAAAACATCATCTGAACAATACATTCTGGGGCCATTCTTGTATTTGGATTAATAGAAGATAATGTCAATTTTATTTGCTGAATAGGTAAGAAAGCCATGGTCTAAAGGTTGGGAAGAAAAAGCTGAAAGTCAGAGTCAAAGCATCTGAATGTTGATATATTATTTTTCCGATGCAAGTCAATAGCTAAAAAATGGATGTGAATCCCAGTCTAAATTTATAATCATCAACAGATATGAAGGGAAAGCATTTGGTATTGATCTTCTCTTAATCAGAAATCAAACTGAACTTTATCTCATGACAAAGTAAAATTAACTATTTTGTTAATTACTATAATTATCTTCCCCACATCTATTTTCACAGAAGTGTCAGTGGTAGAAAACTATCTCCTTAAATTGCCTTGCCTCTTATGAATTACGGATTCATACAATTTTGATAAATGATTTTATTCTTTCCTTTACACTTGCTTTGGGGCTTCTTGCGACATGATTTTTCAGAAAAATGCCTTGGTGACTTAGAAGTAAAGAAATGAGAAGAAAGGTCACACTGAAAAGATTAACTACATGGAGAGACAGCAGGCCTCAGAATGGTCTGCCAATCACAGGGAGTCTCATCTGCCCCTTCCCTTTTACTCAAAGAGTGTTCCAGAACCAGGAATGCTATGAGCAAGAATTAAGAAGTCATTGTGACTGGTGAAGGAGTTCTTAGCCAAGGATTACTGCAAATGTGACTTTTGGCTCAGGCTTTGGTTTTTTCTCAATGTTACATCATAGTTGAAACCCACTCTAAAGGAAGTGAGAGAAAATTCTCAGGTCACCATGAACAGTTAAGCCCAGGAATGAAGGTCCTGGCTTCTTGGTCCTCCAGGCAAATTTCCATCTGTTTCCAGAGACCTCAGAGTTCCCCGACTTTACCACTGTTCTTTTCTTGGGCTTTTCAAACTGTCTCTGCATCTCTTTTCTGGTTTCTTTAGAAGCCAAAAGAGCTTAGATGAGAGAGAGAGAACCATTAACTCTGTCAGGACCAAAAGGAAAGATATTATTTGCTAATTTAAACAACTTATCCTCTGTATAGACATAACTTCTCTGTTGACTGTCAGCATACTTTACAAAAGCACAATGCTTCACTAAAACGCTAAGCCTCAAAATGGCCTTGTTCCACCTGACTTAAAAGACAGGGAGGGTAAGGGTGAATGTCAAGTTTAATAGTTGTTTTCATCATGGTAGTCAGAACATAATGAAATACATTCATGCATGCAAGCATTTGTCCACCAAGCAGCTATCAGGCACCTATCGTGTGCCAGGTTTAAGGGGTCCCACATTTTGCCTTGTCATGGTCTCACACCAAATAACATGACTCAGAGGTGGAAATCTAAGTGGAAGATTACAGAACATAGGTAGGATTATTATTATTATTATTATTATTATTATTATTATTATTATTAAGCTCTTATTTGGTCCCTTTTAGTAAAACTAATTTCGACATCTTACTTGATGTTTATAGGAAGATCAAGATTCGAGATTCCTTGCTTAGGAAACCTATGGATTGGAGAGATGACCAATAAAAAGGCCAAGAGTTGAGCTTGAGGTGAACACATATTGCCACGGAGAACACAGAGGTGTTCCTCACCTATGTTGGGGAGTTGTGGGAGGGAGGAGTTGAGTGATTTGGAAAACACATGATCCCTAGCATGAATCTTGATATAAGAGTGGCTGGATTTCTAAAGCAGTACCACTAGCAGAGAGTATTAGAGAGGGGCAAACACTGCATCTTCTCTGTAGAATCTCAGTATTGAGCAACTCTGCGCGAGAGCACTAAGATCCCTGACACCTTCCAGGGTTGCTCGTCTTATATTCTGGCAAGGCAACGAGAATTTTCTACAGATTGTTCAGCTTGTTCATGCTGGCAAGTCAATGAACTCATCTGGCCGGCTCGACTGGAGGGGCAATGTGGTTTGTAGTGTGTTTTGTGGTTAGCGTTTATGTTATTATTACTGATGTTATCAGTTAGGGATGCCAGAAAGAAAAGGTTGTTGTTTTTTTTTTCCTTTCTCCCTAGTGGCTCAAGGTAAAAAGAGAGTTTTACAAATAAACAAATATATTTCAAATTGCCCAACACACAGAAAATGTGGTGAAGCCTGTTCCCTGATAAACACATTGGCATTTTCATCTGGAAGTTTCTTGTTTTCTGAAGAATGGCTTTCTTGTTGTCCCCAAGTAGTTCTATAATACGTTACAATTCTACACCAAAGATTGAAAAGGTAGGTAATTTTCACAGTTAAAATGAGACTTTAAAATTTCCTTGGACTTTTAAAGGGAGTTTTTCTTGCACATTTTGCACATTTTATACATTTTGCATTTAATACACTCGCGAAGGCTGTTCTGGCTTATCTATGAGTAACTAGGCTCTACCTTGGCTCAGACATTCCTAAATCCATCTATTTTAAGAATTTTAAAGTACCTCTTATCATTTCAGAATTCAGATTCAAAGTCAGAGAAAGGAAGAGAGATACTCATTCTTGGCCTAAGTCCCATTCTGAACAATATGAGGTAGATACGGAAGCTTAAAGAATGAATTTAGGATGTGTATAGATTTTATTTTAAAACTACTTACATTTACTTACATCCCCTTTTTCATGAACAAGCAAATGGTAGTTTTGCAACAATCTTTTCCAACTAAGAACACATCTATTGTGAAAGAAACACTCTCTTAGCTCTTACTGGGTCTCTTTTAATAAAAATAAAACTGTATCTTGCTTGTTTGTGGGAAAATTAAGATACTTTGCTTAGAAACCCTTTTCTATAGAGGAAGTTCAGTAAAAAAAAAATGAGACCATCTGTCTCCTGAATTTTTGGAAATTTAGGTACCTAGAGAGGGAAGGTGGAGCTCAGTATCAAGTCCTATTTCCACGGCATAATGAACCTGTTCTGGGCCAACTGAGGCTTCCAGGCTCCTGAAAAAAATCTAATAGGATTTCTTTAGATCACTTATTTTTCTTTGTGTTTTGGAGTTTTACTATTTCTAAAAATAAGTAGAAATGACTCCACAAGGAGATTCTAAGGATCCATACAGGTGACTTCTTAAACCACGTTGTTCCAGTGCTGAAGCTCTTGTCTACCTAGCGAGATGCAGCTCCAGATAAAGCCCCTATGGCAACCCTCACTTCACAAAATCCCGATGTTATCCTGCCATCTAAAGAGTCAATTCCACCTGGAAGATGCTGAGTTGTTTCTCAGGTCTCCCTTTGTAGGTCCTGCGGCTGAATCCTGTTGGTCTCACAGGCTTATCTATGAGTTTCCTGGCAAAGCGGCACATGCCAACAGCCTAATAATTTCTTTCATTTTTCTGCCTTTTCTATTTTCTTTCTGCTCTTCTTCCATGGGCTCCTGTTTTCAATAAAGTTTTTCTCCAGTGAGGTGTGAGAAAGTGTCCCTTTGTACTCTCTGTTGTTTGTATTTCCTTTTACCATCCCCATGGGGCCATTTCAAACTATCATTTTTAAAGGTCACTTGTTCTTTATGCAGTTGAGCCCGACAATGGGTTAATGACACCCAACAAGCCATATTAAAATTACATCCTGTATGATCATAAACAACCATTGAGTAAAAGGAGAAGAACACGAATATGCACCTTCCAAGAAACTACACTGAAGATATTAGTTAAAATGTTAAAGTATATTAGCCAATTACGTAAAAATCCTTTTATATTGCCTTGCTTCATTTCAAACATGGCATGGGCTATTTTGTCTGTGAACTCAAGTGGAACAAAAAGCTACAGAATGCAATTTGTGTCAGGAGCTGGACTACAGAAGGACAACTAATTCTAATTAGTACGAATTCCCCATAGGCCAGAGGGAGGCCAAGTGCAGGAACCAACTGCCTAATGCTGTTTCTATCTTGCAACAGGTGGGCCAAGGCCTTCTAAAGGTTGTCATGGCAATAGCTAATGGTAGACCTTTAGCCGGACACCAGTAATTAATTGCAGGCATGTCCAGCCTTTGAATGTGATATCTTTTAATACATTTCTGAAATAAAAGAAGACTGGCTCTTCTAATTGCTTAAAATTAAAACAGCAGAAGGCTTTGCCAAGAACTACTGCAATATAATGCAAGTCTGATTTTGGCCTCTCAAACTTGGATTCTTTGCCTATCGCTATATGAAGGAGTAAAGAGAAAGGTATTTAGTTCCGATAACACTAATATTCTATTCAATGTGGACTCAAGAGCCAAATATTTATGCAATGCACTCAGACCATGCTTCAGGCCTGTAAGAAGCATACCTTCAAAATTCTGACAAATTATCAGAAATGCTTATCTGATTTCTCAGGCCTGAGTGTTTATAGCCTATAGGGCAGCTGTCATTCGGTTAGCAGTCATCTTCTGTGACGGCACTAGGCTTGAGGGGTGGCCTTCTGAGCAGTGCTTGGTTTGAGGAAGTGATCAAAAAGTGGGTTGTGGTGGAGGTGCTTAGAGGGTAAGGGGAGTGAGTATGTGCTCCCCAGGAGTGGTCTGGATGCCCAGCCACCAACCCTGGGTACCCATTCCAGCATCTGCAAGCAGCCCTGAAATCACTTATAGACTTCAAAGAGGGCTATTTGGGAAATAAGGCATGATTCAGTTTTAATTAAAATGCCTGAGAATAGTATAAGAAGAGACATCTTCTTTGCCCTTTGGATCTAACCCAGAGGGCTTTACCACTGAGCTACATACCCAGACCTTTTATTTAGGAAAGGGTCCTTCTAAGTTGCCAAGGGTCTTCTGAAATTGCTGAGACTAACTTCAAACTTGGGATCCTTCTGCCTCAGCCTCTGGAGTTATGGAGATTACAGGCAAGCACCAACATAACCACCTTCCCTTTGGATTCAAATGTGTGCTGTTGCATATTATGAAATTAAAAGATAAAAGCAATAACCATTCCAGTAATAACAGTTAACATACATTTAGTCTTACCATGTGCTAGGAACAGTGCTAAGTACTTTGCATGCATTACCCGATTTGATTTTTATTAACAATATTAGGAAATAGGTTCTTTTATTATTTAAGTTTTAAGGATTAGAAAAATTGAGGCTTAGGAAAGCTGACTTGCCCACTGTCTTCCAGATAGTGAGAGAAAGAATCAGTAAAACCAGGCCTGACCTCAAGTCATGAGCTATTAACAAAAATGAAGCCATTAAAACAGTGAGTTGAGTTGTGTTTATTCAGTGTAGAAAAAACTGATGCCCCTTTTAAGTTATTCAATCCAAAGCACACTATATAATCTTTGACTCAGTTCTGAACCCTGAACCTTGAGTTCTTGAACTACGGCCCCATTTAGTGAAATGATTTTTACAAGAGACCTTTTATTAGATGCTTATATTTTTAATCACAGGTCCATTTTTCCTTCTTCTCTTCCTGTTGAAACACATGGGAAATGTGATTTTTCTTTTCCTTGTTCTGATGGTAAAAAAAAAAAGTACATAAATTAGGAAGGAGCTGCCCCCCCTCTTCATTGTATCAGCCAAAAACACATATGAAAATTTCCAGCCACTTCTTTTTTATGCCTGGTATTTTTAAACAATAATGTTTTAGTGAAACCGAGTCAGATTCAATCCATCTTAAGAAATAGATTATCTTAAACATGAGGTTCTAAGCAAAATGATATAGAATTACATATTTATGTGGATGCACTCATTTTTATGGAGAGCACAGATTTTCCTAAGTGAACAATTTCCTCTTGGCTTCATTGGATGAGAAAAATAAAAAATAGTTTTTAAAGATATCATAGTTCCTTTGGTGAGCACTCAAGCTGGAGACAATTGCTCTTCCTACTTTCCCAGGGCGAGTGAATAGGAAGGGGAAGAGGAAAAGCAAAGCTAAGGTGTCTTCAGGAATTCCGTTCCAGAGAAAGTGTCTTCATGCAGTTCTTTGACCATCTTGTTGTGGCATGTTAGGGGACAACAGCTCTGCACCCTGTATGACATATCCCCTATTAGGCAAATGTTCATTCACATCACCTTTCCCTACACTTGTCCCAACTACTTCCTGATGTTACTCTAGCAATCCAATAAGGCAATGTGTGCAATAATAAAACAAACAAACAACAACAACAAAAACCAGAGACAGCATTTTTTTTCCACTGTAATAGAAATTTGGGGCTGTGGTTCTCAAAAGGAGAAAGACTTTAGTGTCTTTGCTGTGATACTATACTTTTACCAGCTTGTACTGCACGGTAAATAAGGCAGCCATTGGATTCTCAATGGATTTACTTTTACCAAACAATTGGACTGAACGTACTCCAGAGAGCTGTGACCTCCCCTGCCTGGTTACTAGAGCTGTTTTATTAATGAAATGCTTCCAACATGACCTCCCAAGATTTTTTGACTTATTGCTTGGGTGGCACTAGAGGCTAAAACGGGGCTCCTTTTAATAACACATTTGCATAAGTTGATCTGAAAGATCCCCATGCGAGTTTGTGACTACAGGGTTGGCCTGTCATCTCAGAGAAGCCTGAGGTACTCGTCCCAAAGAGACCAAAACCAAGAATTAACTAGTCTTCATAAAACGAGAACATCTCTAGGAGCAGTAAAACAAATGATTATCATTTCTTTTTGGCGTTGGACTATGCCAAGCTAGAGAAAAACAGAGCTCTCAAACGTTGACAATCTGGTATATTGAAGTATGACCATTATTTTTTATTTTCCACATTTTTGGTCCAAAGACAGTTCTGAGTAATTGATTCCCATAATGAGCTATGGTTCGTTAGTCAATTTAATTTATAATTGAATTGGATGGATGTAACTCTGTGTAAAATTGTCTCTGAAGAATCTGTTTTGTTCGTCTGTTCAACTTCTGACAGGGATGGAAGAAAATCTAAATTACTCCCTCCTGCAAGGGGGAAAATTCAGAGTCTCAGCCTCCCTGGTGAAATTAAGAGAAAAAATATTTTTAATAGTTGCCATGCAAAAATATTATGGCTTTACTAAAATTTATACAAGCATGTCAATTAACACATTCATGGCAAGGATGGTGGATTCAGGAATCTGAGAAAATGCCTGAGGCAAAGACCTTTTCTGAGTACCAGGAAGCATTTCTCATTATTAGAATGAACACCAGGTCTCTATGCTTTTATTTTTATCAGTTATTGACAAAGATTGTCTTATTGCTACATAAATATGCCTGGGAAAACAATAGCTCTAATTCTCCAGGTGTTTCGCAATCATCACAACTTGTATTTTCTATACATTTTCAATAATGGTATAATTTGGGGAACAATTATTAAAATAACCATGTAGCTTGTAGAGGTGTTTTTTTTTTTTTAAGTTTTGAAAGACTGTCAGGAAATTTTTAACTTTAATTGTTCACAACAGGCTTTCATTTTTGCTCAAAGATTTTCTCTTATTCCCCAAGCCCTTCCCATTTAAAACTTTTACAACCATCTTAGCACACACTCCAAACAAAGCCATAATTATGTAAAAAGAAATGTTTTACAGTTAATGCCATCTAAGACACTCACCAAGTGCCAAAATGCATAGGATTTTGGTAAAAGGCAATCTGTTCTTTGAGGATAATGCATGCAAACTACTCTTGTGCAAAACCTGAGGCAGGAATAGTATCCCGCCTTAGATCACACCTATGGAGCTGACTTTGATACTATGCCCAGAAGTGGGTTACAGGCTGTGATTTGAATGAAGTTTAATCATTTTTAGAAGCGAAGGGCCTTCAGGGTACTCTTGTTCCATAAGACTTATTATATCTAAGAAAGACGAAGGCGTAGGCTTTATTCTTCCTTGTTAACAATGGTAATAGAGTAATGATCTCTAATGATGGACTGTTGCATGAAATAGACTGACTGGGAAGAAAAGCTAGATGAAAACAGCTGTCATTTTACATCGTCAAACCCTGCTCTTATGTGGACAAAGAGATCATGAATTCATGTCCCAGAATCTGATGGAGAAGGCATTATATCACTGTATGTCCACTGCCATTTCTATGGGTTTTAATCTAATCCCTTGCAAATGTTAAAAATATATATTTTAGTTAGTTATAGTGATATGAATAAATGAGGTTGAATTAAGGTGGGTCAGGATATAAAGTTCAAATGTTACAGTTCTCAAGAGACAAATCTTTTGCAGTTTCTCTCTGCTTATATACACCTGGCGATTCTCTTTCCCTGACCTTCTCAGGGTTTTAAAACCAGATTTCTTTTTTCTTAACTTCTGACATAAACTAAAAAGATATTTCTTCTGGAAAAATACTCCACAAACGAGCCAGGCTTGCTGTTAGTGCTGTGGATCTAAACAAAGCAGGAATTAGCCTTATCGGGTAGACAAAATCACCAGAGATCACTTAGATTCATAATTGTTACATTCCTCCTGAAGAATTTTTAGTAGGACTCATCTTTTATGTAAGTCAGCTATGTAAAATGGATTGAAAGGTGAATCTAACAAAATATTCAAACCCATATCAATCATTCATACATAATGCACAGTTCAATGAGGGCCGACTCCAGAGCCCAGATAAGCAGTGTCACAGTAAGTTATGTTCTATGGCAGCAAAATCCGTTGTGATCAATCACCTAGTAACCAGCCTGTTACATTTTTACTTCAATCCTTAAACTCTTTTGAGTGTACTTAGAAAAGTATTGTTTTTATCTAAAGTAGTAGATCAATACCTGTGATCAATAAGCATTCATTTTCAACTAACAAGGACAATGGTGAGTGAATTCCTTGAAACATTTTCATAGCAAAGAATGTTGTGTTGAAATAGGAGATCATTAACATGTCAAATTTTAGGAGAGGGCATCTTAAAAATCTCCTTAAGGATAACTTTCAGAGACTTTCTCTGTTCTTCTAGATAATTGTTCCCATTTCTAGGATTTCCTGTAAGATCATCAAAATCTTACTTATTGATAGGTCTTGAAGTCTCATTCCAGATTGAATAAAACGTAAATCATTATTGGATGGCACTGGCCTTTGTGAAATTCATATGTTTTATTATAAAAATATGTTTAAAAGTGTGTAAAAGTCTTGCAATGACAATAATGAATATTACAGTAGGAGACACAGGCTCCTGTTCATGGGCCTGTGCTCACCTCCAGCCACAGATCATTTTAAGGATTCCACTCCCTAGTCTTACTATCAGGAGAAAGAAGGAAGATTGGACACTAGTGATGTGGACATGAGTCAATATTTTATGACTATTCATTAGTTTGCACACAATCTTTTTTAACCAGTTCCTCCAGGGGAGGTACCATGGTTATATTTCATTGTATTCAGAAATTGTGTATATATATATATATATATATATATATAGTGGTGTGTGTGTGTGTGTGTGTGTGTGTGTATTTTTTCCACCAAAAGCTGTATTGATATCCATGGAGATATTCCTCCACTGTCGTGGTTTTGACTGAAAAACCCAACATTCCATTGATTCAGTGGCTTCAGTTCTATATCAACAGAGGGTTGCCCTGGATGAGAAATCATTGAGAACTGGGCAGCATCACAGAAGCAGATGGACCAGAAAGCAACATCAAGAAGAGTAGCAAGCTCTATGCTTTGGGAGTGTTGGGGGAGATAGGTGGAAAGTGGAATGGAGAGGAAGGAAGGTGCTCATTCCTTCTGGACCAATGGACTTCAGCTCTTTTGACGGAACACCCTTGATAAAAAGTCTTTTAGCAGGTACTTATCCATATTTATTTACAAAGTACACTGGTATGTGCTACTCTAATCAGTTAACATCTCAAGACACAGCACCCAGAGCAAACTTAAATCATGGATGATAATGAATGTAATAGTTCTTTAAATTAGGGGCAGGGATCATTTTTAGGTGACTTACCACATAAAATTATATTGTCCTTATTTAGTTAGTAACAGGAATATGGAAAAACTCATGATAGGATGAGTAGATGTGGTAGCTGGAATTATCTACCTCCCATCTCTATAGCTTTTACAATCCTTATTAATTTCAACATGTAGATTCTGCAGCAATTTTAAAATATAAGGTGCATACTTGGAGAAGCTAGTATAATTAAAATCATATAGATCCCACAAATCCATTTTGTTGATTCAGGCAACCTGCATTAATTTTGTATTGTGTGTGATGTCAATCCCTGCCCTCAAGATCCAAATATGACTGTCCCATTCAAAGCTATCTGATATACACATTAGAGTGGGTATGTGTATGATCTCTAAAGAAAAGGGGTACAATAAAACACCAGGTCCTTGAACGCTCCTTTTATGTTCCCCAAAACCTAGCCACCCTAAGGGAATACTGAGAGCCAATGTGGACCAGAAAGTCAAGATACATACTATCTTGAAGGACACTGCCTTTCTCTTATGCACATCAGGAACTAGGACAAGTTAGTGTCATCTGTAAAAAGCTACTTTCTTGCATGTACTCCAGGACAGTTGCTTCTTGGGATGCTGGTCATATAAGCAAACTAAGCAAGCAAATGTTACTGATGTCACTGATTCTGCAGCCTAACATATAAAACCTCTCTTTGAGTGGGGAACTGAAGGCACTGTGGAAAGGATACATGTCACTTGTCCAGCCAGCTGCCAGTGGACAAAGGACCATGAGGGATGGAAGCACTGCTTGACAAAATACCGTGAAGGACAAAGGTGCTAGCTGTTAGTCTGTTGCCACTGAACTATACTTGGGGATGTCACTGTTCTTTTATAAATGTTCCCCAAATAAATCATATCCCCTACCTGTCTTTGGGCACTTTCTTTGATCTCTCCCAAACCTACCCCACTCCCCTGGCACAACTGGGTTGCCAATGAGACAGCGTGAGTGTCAATCAAATACTCATAGAGTTTATGTTTTATATAAATATAATTATAAATGAATATGCCAATACTTTTCCTGCATAAGAGAACATCATCTTCTGCATCCATTTTGAAGATCACTGGGCTAACTTACAGGGAAAACACGCAACCTTTCTCTGGGAGAATTTCACCTGTCATGAATCCTATTGTCCTGTGGGGGAAGTAGGCTGCTATTACAGACAAAGAGCATTGCCTCTACTTCCTCACTCTTTAAGGAATTTTTAATCCATTTAGTAATTCTATAAATATTTCCTGAGAACAATCTCTATAAGCTTTAGCATTCAGGGTCTCTGTCCATAGGGTCTAATGGAGAATATGTAGTCAGGAAATCACAATCATGGAAATAAGCACACTAACAGCAGCAAGCACAGGCACTGAAGGCACAAGAAAGGACAGCTCACCAGGATGTGTCAGGGAAGGAAAGCCCTTTAGAGGAAGTGATATGGGAGTTGAGACCCTCAAAATAAAGAGGATTGATCCTAAGATGAGAAAAAACAGAGTGTCCTAGAAGAATGGAAGGATGTCCCTGATGGCTGGGCCTGTGGAATGTAACACAGCAGGAAATTAGGCTGAAAAGGTTAAAGGAGAGGTTAGATCAAGCAAGGTTGTATATGTTCTCTCAAGGTCTGAACTTTATCCTGGGGGCCATGGGAAGCCAGCAAAGACATTTCCACATGGGACAGACATGATTCGAGGAAGTCCAGAATAAAAAAGTATTTATGATAATGTCTGGCACATGCTAAGCAATCAATATGTGTAGTCTCTGATTAACATTATTATCAATATCAATATAATTATCAAATTTGATTTGCTATTACTATTGCTATCCAATTGGATTTGTGAAGTGATCCTTCTACTTTGCAGTTTGGAGAACAGATTGAAGAGGACTAGACATTTTATCTGGGCCCTTTGTTCTTTTGGGGGAGGATACTGGGGATTGAATTCAGGGGCACTCGACCACTGAGCCACATTCCCAGCCCTATTTTGTATTTTATTTAGATACAGGGTCTCACTGAATTGCTTAGCACCCCACTTTGCTGAGGCTGGCTTTGAACTTGTGATCCTCCTGCTCCTCAGCCTCCCCAGCTGCTGGGATTGCAGGTGTGCACCATGGCGCCTGGCTCAGGCCCTTGGTTCTTAATAATTTCTTCTCTTTACTTCCTGAGATTTGCCTGGCCTATTTAGTTCTATGATTTCTGTCTTAAAGATTTTTAACATATTTTCTAAATTTATCCATATATTTATTTATTACAGAAGTGGACGAAGTGAGAAAAGCCAGAGGGGACCCTAGGGAAAGCAGAAAAGGGTAAGAGTTGGAGAAGGGCTACTGCAGAGCTCTCATGGTAGAGGAACACATATTTCATGTAGAAGGCATTTTTTCAAGGAACTGTTAGATATACATAGTTAATAAATGTTAACTGACATAGTTTTTCTTTCAACCTAAGGAACTTCCCATTCTTGAATTTCTTACTTTTCTAGCATAGATGAATTATTTTTTTCTTATATTAAAATAAGTGTCTGTCTTTTTCCTTTCCTTTGAGTTGTGTGTGTGTGTGTGTGTGTGTGTGTGCCTGTGCATGCGTGCATGTATGTGTTTGGCAATTTTTATATAATTACATGGTCAATTCCTTTGACTTGCCTTCTTGGAGTCATTAAAAACAGTTACTTTATCTTTTAAAAATTATATTGAGCATTATTTGATTATTGTTGTATTAACTTCACAAGTTATATCCCGTGGAGGTAAATTCTTTATTGAGCACTAAGGATTAAATATGTCTTTACATTATGTAAATATTAACAGAGGTATTGCTAAGGGTGCTGCTAATGATTTTGAAGATGATTTCTCTTTGTGTCATCAACATCTGTGCAGAAAAATTTAGAGATTGTTTTTCTTTGATGTCCTCAGGCTGTCATCTTGCTAAAGGGAAATAGCTGTAGGACCTTTTTGTTGTGTCAGTCTCAGTACAAAAAAATGTCCAAATGGATACAGATGTGGAGTTTTACATTCCCAGTGGGGAAGATGAGCTACAGAAAATCATCTCAGAAATGGTCAAGAGAATCGACAAAAAGTACCATTTTTAAAGGAAGAGGCACTGACTATTAAGGGGATAAAGGACTAGATGCAGTAAAAACCTAGCGGTGTTTTAGGCATTTCACCATGCAAGGAAACAGGCAGCTTATTCCCAGTTTTGGATATACTAATACCTGCTGTGCTGAAATTAAACATTGCATGAAACAGGTATTTAGAATGCCCATCAGAAAAAAGATTAAAAACAGTAAATCTCAGGCCCATGAGGCCTACATGAAATCTGGCAAGCAGCCTTTTCTGCATCAGACTTCCTACTTTGAAGACAGAAAACTTCAGTCTGGCCAGGCAAAGACCGAGTACGAATACTACAAGGAAGTCTTTTGTATTTTTCTTGCGTGAAGGGTACTGATGCCTCAGTCCTTCTCTTCTTTAAGATTTATTCCCCAAGGAAAGAGTAACATTCCCAGAGTGTCAAAGAAACAATGTGCAGGTTAGAAAAGCACCTATTCTGATGTTTTGGGGGTAAGTCCACGTGAAGATGGCTGAGGACCTGCTGTCCATGGGTGGTGGGTCATCTGCACCTGTCCAAGTGTTCATTTGTGGGATGCTATACTCAGTGATTTACCTTCAATGAAAGATGATTTTCCTCCAAATAAATCGCAGAAAGACATTGGTTTGTGATTCTGCTTAACAGGTCTGAAAATGTACAGGAAAGAGAAACATAATTTAAAGTTGGCATTACAAATCTAAGGGTATATAATTTGGAAGAGATGACTTTTTGTGCACATTGTCAAGTTATAGCTTATCTTTGACTTTTATGTGTGCTTTCCCTTTTGGGTGCGTTTTTCATCCAATACTGTTCCAGATTTATATATGTAATATAACGTAGAGAATGATGTATAGTATGCAATACTGGTATTGTTGGTATTATCCATTTACAATAATAAAAAGTTAAAAAGACAAAATGTAATGATAATAGTAAACAAAAAAAATCAATGCTTTTCTAGCTTTTCATTTTGTAGAATTTCCTCTGGTGGGTATTTGTTGACTATTTTCTACTTTCTTTTTTCATTTTCACTTTCATTTTTTTTCTTTCTTCTTACTGTACTCTTCTAGGTTCCTAACACCCCAGATATTTCCTCTTATTTTCATCGTTATGATAAGCCTTAACATTTTGCTTTTTTCATTTTTTAATACTCAAATTTCCATATTGTCTTTGCCACCACCTTTAGTTTTTTCTCTACATTTGTAGAATGTACTCAAAGCACCGCTGAACTCCCCACCATTTCTCCCCTCCTCTCATATTCTCTTTCCACCAGATTCTAGTACCTCAACCAATACTCTTCTCTTTACTTTCTTTACTCTTCATTATCCCTTATTTCTACTACCTTTTCTCCCTCTCCACACCCCCCTTTTGTTTTTTTCCCCTTTTTATCAGTTAATCTCTATTCCCTCCTCATCTCCCCACCGCACACATGTGCTCCATTGAAGAAGTTAACCTGAAAATGCTAAAGTGTAACTTGAAAATTTTCCTTGAAATACTAAGGATGCAAGCAAAGTACAGGTTGTAATAATTTACGAGAAAAATATTGCAGCAGCCACGAGTGTTTTATGCAATGTTAGTACCAGGTTTGGAATTGGGTTGATCAGAGCCTTCTAGAAATGTATGGACTGAACCACAAAAGATGCAGGAATTCTTAGCTTGGAAACCTGTCATTTTATTCAGGAAAGCTATTAGAACCCAGCAACTGTTGTGAATTCATCAAATTTGCCTGTTTCACAGGATGTTGTGCTGTGTGATTTGCAGGTTTTCTGCCTGGGTTGCTAATGGCCTTCAGAAATTATATAGACACATAGCAAGGGTGGCTGTATGTAAGAGCTCTGAAGTATGTGCAAAAACAATACTTGATTTCAATTCTAGAGTCCCAGATCAGACTTCACCTGGAATATGTGCAGAGACATTAAGCAAATTGTTTGCTTTATCTGGGAGGTAGATATAAAGTTGATCAAGAAGTCACTAATTCTATTTGCTGAATTTTAGAATTAAAAGAAGATATTGGGGAGGGGCACAGAGATTGCTAAGTCAAGGAAAAATTACTGAATTCTTTGTTTTTCTTTTTAACTTGGATTGGCAGATCTGCTCGATTGAGCCTTTAAAAACTATTTTAGGAAGAAAGGGGTTGGGAAGTGTGTCTCCATTTCATATAGAACATGAAGTGTGTGCGTTTGTGTATATGTGTGTGTGTGAGTGTGTGTGTGTGGTGTTGTGACCTTTACTGTAGTTCTTTAAACTCACTGTGGCTTCTGACACCTTCTCACCCATTGGGCAAGAACCCAAGAGTGGTCCACTCTGAATGCCTGGAGGGCAAGGACCTTAGCTCCCTCAATGGCTGGGGCTGGGCTCTGGGGTGCCCCTTCCCTTCAGCTTCTGGGAGATAGGCTCTCACCACAGAAGCCTGCAGGCTATGGATCTGCTCTGTTCCGTATGACCTCTCATTTCAGAATCCAGAATTGGAAGTAGCAGCCCCCATGTGGTATATGCCATCTTCCAAAAGAGAGAAAAGAACAATAGAGAGAGATGAAGGAGACAGTTGTGCAGGCCCTTAGAGCTGTTTGTACCTGACATTAACTCTCATTTCTTTGGCCAAAACAGGTCAGTCAAGGCTGATCCCTAGGCAGAGTTTGCTCCTCCCAAGGAAGGTGCTGTACAAGGTGGCAGGGTAGCAGAGGGGACGGGAATGTTCTTACAGCGAAAGGGCAAGGATTGCTAGAAACAACACAATCACCATTCATAATAGATGCCACTGAATGAGAATCAGAAGCAGCTCAATGACCAGTATATTCTATTGAGAATTCGTAGACACAAGTTTTGTTTTAAGAACTATTTTTTCTTTGCTTACTTTCCTCAGCAAGGTCCTCCATTTAATAGCATTTAAATTTTTTACTTTTATTTTTAGTTCTTAGCACTAATCCAAGGGACATATACATGATAATGAAATGTTTGAAGAACAAAAATAATAGAACACAGGAAGAAATTATATATTTTTAACAACAGAATCAGAGAAAGCTTTTTGGTGTTTTTCAGACCAGAAATTGCCCAATTCCAAACCAGAAGAACCTTCTAGAATTTCATTCACTATAACTACCCTGGAAAGCATGATGTTACAGAGTGCCTTTTCTAAGGAGCATGTCCTTGCACAGGTAAGTGTGGCAATTGATCAAAATATCTTTTGAGATAAGTGTGGTTGAAAAAGGCTTGGGAGCTGAACTTTGAACTTAGACTCTGACTTCCCTGACAAGGAAAGTCTTCACTTTATAGCACAAGAGCCTCTCTTTCCTTGCACCTAGCACAGTTTGCTCATGTGTTTCCTGGGTTTATCTTTCTACTCTACCTGACTCAAGAGGGCTGATGCCCTGACACGGGGCAAGCAGGTGCACCGCAAGTATTTGTTAAGTAAGTCAATACATGTTGAGCAGTTCTTGACATAGGTTGAAAATCCTCTGCCATTAGCAGATCAGACTTTATAAAAGGAAATTACTGATCTGGTCTAAACTCGTGTAGACTATATAAACCAGAAGAGACCAGAAGTAAGATACCAGGCATAAGATACTGAGTTAGATTTAACTCAGTTTCCATATGCAAACAAACGTCAGTTCATCTCAGATTCATATTATAATTAGATTTGTGTATTTGTAATCTGTTGTCTACAGCCATATCTGTATTTAAATTATTTAGCTTACTCTGTGCATTTTGTGGCACAACAAGCTATGAGCCATTCAAAATTATTTCTCTACTTATATTAAAAAAATTATAAGTACTTAAAAAGTCATTTCTAGTCTGGCAGAGAAGTTCTAATATGAATGGAGCTCAAATGATATTCATCATGTGTTGAGGTATTCAGAGAGGAAGATCACAAAGTAAATAACATCCCTCCTGGAGTCCACCTAAGCAGGACCTGAGCCCCTTTTGGTGGTCCCCACCTACACAAACACCTTGCCGACAGTAAGCACTCAATAAATATTTGCTGAATTGAATAGGAAAGTTAAGAAACGTGGCGTTAGGAAAGAAAGGTTAACTCACACCCAGCCCAGAAATCCAGACTGATCACCAGCTGAATATGTCTGAACAACTCATTAAAAACCAGGGGAAATGCAGGAGAGCATTTCTTCCCTACCCCATTACTCTGTGGGAAATATAAATGAAATAGATCATTTACATAACGGCATAATGTGCCCAGATATAACAGATTATTTGCATAACTGCATAATGCCACTAATCAGGAAAAAAGCCTTAAATATTTCTGGGATATGAACATACAGAATTATATAAGGTATGCATATCAACCAATAATCAGTGCCGTCTCTTTTTGTAACTTGTATCCCAATAAGGAGAAACAAATCTTCCACCGGAATGAATGAACCACCCCAGCACCATGAACTGAAGGGAGGCATGCTTGTCAGACACAGGACTGCATGATGTGGGTTCAATTTCTCTTTCTTTCCTGCATCATGAGCAGCTAATAGGGACCTGTACTCATTAGAATACAAGAGAAAGGCCTTTTGAAAGTAATTTTAGGGTGAGTAATGAGAGAGGAAAGATGAGACAGTTCTCTTAGGTATCAGTGCCTTACCATTCCTGTTAATAATGACGGCACTTTGAGGCGCTGGCAGGATAAGGGAAGGTAAAAAGAGGCAGCCCAGTTTAGTGAGCTTTCATAGTCTCCCCCCATCCATAATCAGAGTAGGTACACTCTGTTATATATTTACCTTTGTGCATGTATAAGTTCTTTAGCATGTATAACTCCACCGAGTTCATTATATTTTTTAATGTATCTCAGATCCTGATTTCCCAGTACAAACTAGAATAACAAATATATAATTATTCTCATAAATAACTCAGCACCTTATATTTCAAACAAGTTTCCCCACAAGGCACAAGTGCCCTATATTAAATTCTTTTAAGTGTAAGTTGATTAAGGTAAAAATTAGTTGTTATTACCTTATGGACATTTTAGTTTTAGCAGCAATTCAAAGCCAGGTCTATCACAAGTAGATTTGTTGCCGCCCACAGGTATAATCATCAGGAAAATTAATAATCATGTTCGGTATGACTATAAATCATTGTGGTTTAGGCAATTAATTTCCGTAGAAAAATGAAAGATCTATAAGTATTATTAAAGTGCAAACTACATGTTGTGAAAACCCAGATCCAACACAGTCGAATTGCAAATGCAGGGTTTCTAATTTCAGAGCGTGATAATACGGGGTCATCAGAGGCAGGGAAGCTGACGATTCTGAATAAATAATGTGGTAATTTTTAGCAGTTTATGAATGTAGCTTTTAGTGCATACAGTATTCAGAAGCTCTAAACCAGATGCAGTGGAAAGTGTTGTTAATTTCTAGTAAAGGCAGAGAAAGTCACTAGAAAAAAGGGAAAACGGGGATGTTTGAATGAGTCCACCATCCTGGCTAAGCAAATATCTCAAGAGCCATGGTATGAGGAATACGGCTTGCAAAATTGTTTCCCCTAAGACTTCCTTTATTCCAGTCTGTTCAGTGTGCAAAGTCAGACTGAGGAGACAAAGTTCCCTAATAAGAAAGATAGGGACATCTACTCATTTGTGAATACTAATGGTGTATCAGGCAATCTCCTAGTCACTTATGTTTTCATTTAATTCTCACAGCATAAAGCATGTATGATTATCTATGTTAGTAAATGAGGAAATAAACTCAGAATGGTTAAATCTTCGTTAAAGATCAAAAAACTGGGAAATGGCAGAGTCCAATTCTAGTTGACCTCCAAAATTGAAGGCTTTCTTCTCTAATCTCATCTGATTTTTTTCCAGATATTTTTCTTCAATATTCACATTTTCTTCTTGTTTATGTTTCAGGTCTCTTAAGATGTCCCTGAGCATTTCAAAGCCAATTACACTTAGGCCAATAACCCTTAGGCTTTAAACACTTTGTGCAATTATGACTTTGGTAGATGTGATGATTTAAAGAAAAACAATTTATTTCTCTTTTAGCTTTTGGTATCCTCTCTTTTTCCAAGTCTGCCTCAGTATATATATTCTTCAATCCGCCATATCCCACTTTATTAGTTTCTACTCTAGGAAGACACTTTGTTGGTCAGATTTCTGTTGCTGTGACAAAATTCCTGAGAAAATCAACTTAAGGAAGAAAGCTTTATTTTGGCTCATTATGTCAGAGGTAACAGTGTGTGGTGAGCTGACTCTATTGCTATGGGCCTGTGGTGAGGCGGTTCATCATGGCGGAGTGGTGTGATGGATCAAAGGTACTTACCTCCTGGCAGCTAGAAGCAAAGAGAAAAAGGAGAAAGAGCTGGTGATATAACAGGCCATTTAAGAACACACCCCAGTGACCTATATTCTCTCACCAGATCCACCTCCTAAAGTTTACACCATCTCCCAGGTAAAATGGAAGAAAAGAAGAAAAAAGGGGGAAAATTACATAATGACTCTTCACATTAAAAGAGCTTTGCCACTTTCCAGACATTCACCATAGGGTTCTTTAAATAGCAAACTAATTTTAAATGCTGAATACTATTTGATTTGTGCAAATTTTTAGGATATCACTGATGGCATAAAGTGAGCCACCTCTATTATTAGTTCAGCAATACCCCATCTTCTATAGAATATAATTTTGGGTTAACAATGCATTGATATACCTAATTCATTTGACTCTCAGAACAACAACATGGACTGGGTACAGAAATGGTCTTGTTTCCGTTTTTCACTTGATGATGAGTTGCCTAACCTACACAAAGACATAGGACAGGAACTCAAACCCAGTTGCTCTGACTCCATAGCTATGGCACTTTCAGTTATAGGCAAAAACTTCTTTAAGATTCTTATTCCTTCAGGTTAAAGTTAAACCAAGTTCTATTCCCATATTTCTGTTGAATTTTCACTGGCCAATTGAACCCAAATTCTCAATTATTCCATTCAAGGGACATTGATTTGTGCTTACCTCACCCAATATCTATATAACTTTAGCACCCTGAACTAGACCCTCTTCCTGAAAGTTCTTTTTTTGAAGAAGATCTTCTCTCTCCTCCTTTTCATCTTACACCTCAGATTGTTTTTTCTCACTTTCTTTGACTGGTTCATCCTTCTTCTTCAGATATTTAAATATTAATTTGTTTGGGGTCCATTTTTATGTAAACACACTCCTTGTACAATCTCCTTTCCTCCTAAAGAGTCAACCATTGCTCATTTGCTGGTGATGACTGTATGTATATTCGTACCTCTGGTCCAGACTTCTCCCCTTAGTGACACATAAATAATTTCAACTACTAAATGGATATGTTCATTAGAATATCAAACAGGCAACTCAAACTCAATTATATTCCAGACTGAATTTATCATCTTCTCCACCAAATTCAGTTTTTCATTTATTTCCTGCCCTATTTAAGAGTGCCACCATCCCACAGTCTTCTGCTAGGAGAAACTAACTCTCAACAAAGATGGTTCATCAAGTTCTCTTAGATATACATTCTTAATTTATCTTGTGTCTTCCTCTTTGTTCTTACTGATACTCCTTTAGTCCAGGTCCTCATGGTGTGTACCTGGGTTTTTGCAATAGCCATTTCTTCAGTTATCTTGCAATACATGCCTGTTCACATGATATAACTGAAGCAATAAAGAAAGAGGCCACAGGTTAAGCCTAGTCTCCAAGCACTAGTTACATTTTGATTTTCTACATCCTATCAAGAAAGCATATCAGGAATGTGAGGGAGTGTAACCTGAATAGGAAAAACAACATCAGCTCTGCTCAGGTCTTTAGTCAGAGAGAACTTCCTGTCCAAAGTGTGACATAAGGTAGTCCCTATTCCCAACTACTGTGGTTCACAACTACTTATTCTTTTCACTTTTCTTTTCAGAAGAAGACACCTCTGAGTATCATCTAATATATGGTGTCTGTTCTTATTGGATGTTTCCTTCAAATTAAGCTTCAGGTTTCAAGGGACCTTGTAATCTTCACTGCTGCATCTCAGGACCAAAAGAGTCCCTGGCTCACAGAAAGCAATAGATAAATGCATGTGTATCACCTGCATCCCTGCAGAAACAAAAGGCACACTTAAACTGGACAATTTCAGGCTTCACAAATGGGGCTCTTCACTAAGGTGTCAACAGAACACCTTAGGAAAAGGAACAAAAGTATCATATGGCACACCACAGGAGGTAGCAGCTGGGGGTACTTGCCACCCTTTGGCTAAGGTAAGGAAGGGAATACTGGAGAATGGTGGAAAGGTGCTAGAATTTCGACAAAAAGCTGATTTGAGAAGAACCTCACAGAAGCTGTGGCCTGTGGCCAAGGGATGCTGCCAACCTACTTTGGGGGCCAACTCAGCAAGGAAAGTGGGAGGGAAATGCCCTGACCTCATTGTCATCTGGCCCTTCAATTTCCTGCATATCCCATCACTGGACTAACTTGTGTGGGAGTCAGACAGCAAGGGAGCATATGAGTGAGGTCTACAATCCACAAAGATCAGCCTCACAAGGCAAAAGTCAAGGTGGAGAAGGTTGGAAGCAGATGTGCAAGAGACACATGGAAGATCTCAGAGTGTGGGTTGTAAAAGTGAATGAATGAATATCAAGGAATGAGTGACCATCTTTTCTCTGATACATGTGAAAATAGTGTGTCACTCAAAACCATATCCATTTAACTACAAGTAATATGATATAAAACATTTGACGCATCTCTCACCCACGGCAAATAAGCCATAATTGAGCACCACTGTAATACATGGAGGCCAGCATGATCTTTCTGTTTTTGGTTTTGTTGTGGTGTTAGGAATCAAACTCAGGGTCTTGTGCATGCTAGGCAAGTGCTTGCTGTACCAACTGAGCTACACTCCAGCCCTGGTATGATCTTTTTAAAAGTGTTAATTTGATCAAATCAGTGTCCTGCTTAAAATCAGTGTCCTGGCAGTAGCTCTTCTTAGCTTAGGAGAGGAGGCTCAGAGCCAGGCACACTCAGTCAGGCTCTTTAGCCTGACGTACTCAGTCCAAAGTGATCTGGCCTCTCTCCTGAGCCTGGTCCAATTCTGTCCTAGGGTTCTGTGCACTTGCCAAGTGCTTTTGGAGAAAGGACCAGCCCTGTCCTTCAGGCACCATGCTTTGTTCCTATTTTTTTTTCTTCCTAAAATTTTCTTTCACTAACTTTATTTCCATCTTACATACTCCTTCTCTTATATAAATCATGACTT
The DNA here is from genome assembly GCF_964194105.1 of Spermophilus citellus. Classification (NCBI taxonomy): domain Eukaryota; kingdom Metazoa; phylum Chordata; class Mammalia; order Rodentia; family Sciuridae; genus Spermophilus; species Spermophilus citellus. The sequence goes on along the minus strand of NC_138191.1, from coordinate 63,882,516 downwards.
GAATACATTGCCTCTGAATCTTTCTATGACACCCTATTCCTGTCTGCTTAATTGTCTTTGTCTATTTAAACCTTACTGCATTCCAAAGAGAGTTCTTACACAATTAACACCTACTTTATTCAGACTCCCATAACACTTTGATATGCCTGTATTTACACTGCCATCTCCTATTGTATTACTTAAATTTCTCTTACAAGATTGTCCTTTAGAGCAGGAACTATGGACTTATCTACTATATCTAGACCATTTCCAGGGTCAAGCCATAATTAATGGACAAAGGAGTAACAAAAAGAACCCTGAAGTACCTAATCATTCAGTGTTACTCCAACATATTGGATTCCAAGGAGTAAAACAGAATTGATTTTTGTGATTGTTAAAAGCTGAGTGACAGTGATTCTTTTGATTTTTAGATATGACTATATGTATCATCAAATCATTTTTTAATGTTCATTCATTAGCTGAAAATAAAAGTAGTCTAAAAATGTTGGGACAGAGAAGAAAACAAAAAAGTAAGTAGAGGGTGTGGATTTTAATAGAGCATTCGGGCACACCTTCTCTCATGTATCGGAGCACTGCTGATCTTAAATCACTGTACACATATTATGACATCATCACCATAGTCATTATTAATTGGTAAGAGACACAGTTAACTAAATTCATTTTTTATTGTTGTTATTGTTGTTGTGTGGCACTGGGGATTGAATCCAGGGCCTTGTGCATATGAGACAAGCACTCTACCAACTGAGCTATATCTCCAGCCCACAGTTAACTAAATTCTGAAAATGTCTAATATTTGCAGTGAGAGTGGATCAGTATTAAATAAGACATTTTTTTTTAAATAGTTATCTTGGTTTTTTGTGGCTTTTTCTCTGTGACCTTGATGTTTCATAGTCTGGTTCACCCTTCAAAGACCAGGTAGATTCCTGAAATGGAAAGGGGTAGTGAATCAAAGAAGAAATGCTTAGTGGGCCTGGAGAATATTTGGAGGACCAAAGTGGGATATTTTTCAAAGTCTGCAGCAGTTCAGGTCTCCTCTAGTATACTTCTTTATCACTATTTTCCTTTTTTACATTTCTTTTAAGATAAAATGTACATGCTTTGGAATATAAGTGAGCAATTGTATGAATTTTGAAAAATATATATACACAAGCAACAAACATTCTTATCAAGATATATTCTGCCAATCCATTTCCATCCCCCATTGGAAACACTGTCCCAATTTCCAATACTATAGATTAGTTTTGTCTGTTCTTGAACTTCATACAAATGGAAATGTACACTATATATTCATTTGTGTCTGACTTATGACTCAACAGCTATGAGATGGATCCATATTGTGTGTATCAGAAGTTTATTCCTTTAAATTGCTGAGTAATATTATAGTGCATAAACATGCCACAATTTGTTTATCCATTCTCCTATTTGATGACATTTAAGATTTTACAGTTTTTGGTGAGTATGAGTAAAGCAGCTATAAACATTCATGCACAAGTCTTTTTGCATACATCTGTTTTCATTTTGCTTTGGTTAATCCCTAGGAATGAAATTGTTAGATAGGTACATGTTTAACTTTATAGGAACTCCCAAACATTTCCCTAAAATTTACATTCTCATCACCAATACAGGAGAATTCCAGTTATATCACATTCTTGCCAACATTTAGTATTGCCTGTCTTTTTAATTTTAGCCATTATGTAGGTGTGAAGGAATACCTCACCAAGGTTTAATTTGTATTTCCTTGATGACTAGTGATGTTGAACACGTTTTCATGTGCTTACTTGATTTTTATAATGTCTGATAAAGTCTTTTTTCATCTATTATTTTTAAATGAATGCTTATTATCAAATTGTAGGAATTCTTTACATATGGTAGTTACAAGTCCCTTGCCTAACATATATGCATGCATGTGCGCCCACACATACATGCATACATACATGCTATATTGAGGAAACTATTTTCTTAACCACATTTTCTTATGGGCAGGAGTCTTTATTTTTTTAATGAAGTTTAATTTATTATTTTTTTCTTTTATGATCAGTGATTTTTGGGCCCTCTTTAAAAAATTATTTTCTCCTATATTTTCTTCTAGCAAATTTATAGTTTTAATTTTCATGGTTGGTATATGAGCCATCTCAAAATACTGTTTGCATATATTCATTTTTCACATGGCTGTTCAGGTGTCCCACCAACAAGTTTTTTTTTTTGAACCAGAGATTGAACCCAGGCGCACTTAACATCTGAGGCATATTCCCAGCCCCCTTTTTATTAATTTATTTACTTTATAATTTTGAGACAGGGTCTCACTAAGTTGCTTTAGGGCCTCACTAAGTTGATGAGGCTGGCTTTGAACTCTCAATCTTCCTGAAGCTGCTGGGATTATAGACATATGACACCTGCCTGGCCCCACCACCAATTTTTGGAAAGACTTTCTTTTCTCTCATTGAGTTGTTCTGGCATCTTCGTCAACACTGATTGGTCACATGTATGTAAGGGTCTATTCTGGGCTCCCTATTCTGCTGCATTGACATGTTTGTCTATCATCATTACTACACTGTCTTAATCATTGTAGCTTTAGAAAAAAAATTCAAATCAGTAGACAAGTAGAAATCCCTTATCTCCTTTTTTAAATGATGATTTTATTTCTTCTGGGTTCTTTTCTCATATAAATTTTAGCCAACTTGTTAGTTTCTAGAAAAAAAGCCTTTTTCTCGCCAATAAAAACATATTTGATTGTGGTTTCACTGAATCTCTAGATCAGTTTGGGGAGAAATGGCATTCTAATAATATTAATATTCATTATAATAATATTAACACTATTGATAAAAATATTGAATTTTTAAACCCAAGACTATATTATATCTCTTCACTCATTTAGTTTTCCTCAGCAACATTTTGTAACTTGCAATATTGTGAGTGGTCTTGCACATCTTTTGTTAAATTCATTCCTAAATATGTCAGTTTTACTGTTATTTTAGATACACTATTAACATTGGATTTTCTAGTTTTATGCTTTTAGTATACAGAAATCCAGCTAATTTTTATGTTCTTTTTCTGAAAGGGCAATTTTGAATATGGACGTGGTCGTGAAAGTTTGACTTAGAAGAACCAGATGATGTTGAACACGTGAGGAAAAACAAAACCATTGGAGTTGCTAGGCATCTCTTTAGAATCAGGCTGGATTGGCCACATGGTTCTTAATGTTACAATTCCCAGACACAGGGAATGGAGGTCAGGGTCTTCTCTGACATCATTTTCAGGAGGCTCCTGTCCAAGATTGTGCTTCTGATAAACACTTAGGAAAAAAAGGAGGCTGTTATTTCATCAGTCACACATAGCTGTTCGTATGGGCAGCCGTCCAGTCCAGTGGACTAGCCCTTTAACCAAAGATACCATTGTGGGGCTACATGTTTTTGTGACAGATTCCATTTGTAAGCATCAGAAAGCACACGGTATGCAGTCGTTTCACACTTTTCTAGTTCATGTCAGTGGACATAAAGTTTCTAGGAAGCCAATTTATGCAGCTATGCTTTTTAATGTTTTTTTTAATTGGCTAAATAAGGCTTGGATGACCAATGAACCACAATAAGGAGAAAATTCCAAAACAAAAAAAAAAAAGAAAAAAACTCTTTATGGAATATTTATTTAATTCTGTGGTCATGGTATTGCTGATATCTTTACCTTGGGCAACTTAGGAACTCCCTTATGGAAGAAAAGTTTTTTATATAGGTTATATATGCCTAAAAGATACTTGGGCTTTCAAATGCTTTGTTTGTTTGTTTATTTGTTTCAAATATAAACCTCTGGGTGAGAAAGTAAAATTCTCTACTCTAAACAAGCTTGATTTTTTTTTTTTTTTTTTTTTTGGTCACATTCTTCTCTGAAATGTACTTACACAGGTACTTTTGACGCAAAGGAAGACCAAGTTAGGAGCAATCAGAGCTTTCTTGGGAGATACTGAACAGAAGCACTGAATAACCACTGAAAATTGTCATTTGCTGAAAATTCAGTCCTTGAGATTCTCATTCCTTTGACATAAGGACAACTTTTCTATTTAGGTAAACTCACATTATATCATCAAGTAAATTGTCCTTCTAAATACTAAAGACTCTAATTCTTCACATTATATTTGTATGATGTGATTCTTATGGTCATAAAATAACTACATGAACACACCACAGAGGATTTATTACAATCTTCTGTGAAGTAATACCCAGTGATTCACTTCTCATTCTCAGAGTTTGTATTGTTACTAGATACCTCAGTAAACACAGAATTGCAATAGGCCATCCATTTAGTCTGGTGATGTTTATTTAGCTTCTTTTAGTTTATCCTCTGGTGAAGCTTTTGATTCCTAAGAGACAGGGGACATAAATCCATCAGCAGGGATTTAGGCGAATCAGGTTTAATAGCCATAGAGTTGAAATTTTGCCATTGTGCTTTCTAAATATCCATTCTAATTTGTCAGTGCAGCATAGATTAGTTTGAGGATAATTTCAGACCCCTCTGTGGAGAGTTTTACATATGTAACATCTCTTTCAGGTCAGAAGTTAAGTGTGCATAGTCCAAAAGGCCTCTGACCTCATAGGATAATAATACAACTTTATGGTCTAGGTTAAGAATCCCCCCAGTTATTATGACTGAAGAATGTACCTTGCACCTAAAGAAAACCTGCACTAAGAGTGAGAAATGTGGCTACTGTTCATATCCCAACAGCAGAGCTGTTTCAGGGAAGGCAGAAGATAAAAGAAAGAACAAGAAAACAAAAAAGCTTCCAACAGACAATTCACACATGTCACAAAATCCACCCTCCTGTGTCTGAAGTCACACATATGTCTCTGTATTTCTATATTTAGGCTTATTTTTGCAATATCTTTGATTGTAGAAACTATAGAGCTGTTTATTTAGATGGGCATTTGAAAATGACATGTTTTCATTTGCAATGCACATCATTTCGAATCATCCAGATAACACAAACCCTTACTTAATCCAATAATTTATGTGATTTTGGAACTGTCAGATTAAAGCCTAATGTGATGACCAAATTTTCTTGTAAATGTAATTAGAAATACAAGGCACGAAGCAACCATACGGCAGCTCTGAGTTAAAACTATCTACACATCCTAAAACTTTTACTCCTTCTTATTTGAATCATCCATGTCTTATATTTAAATATGCATTTAATTGCCACCAACAATAAAACTATTTTCGTGTTGTGCTGAGCTCTCCTTAAAGATAATGTCACAAGCTTATGGCTTTTATCAAGGTTTTTTGAAGAATGTCACATGTTCACTACAGATGGAAGAAAGACACACAAGCATTTGCAAAATATAAGCATTTGCAAAAATATATATATTGCGCTTGAATTTGTACTTTAGTGAAGGTAACATTAACTGACATAATGCACAGACTTCCTGTATCTCAGTGGCTTATCATAAAGGGAATTTGTTGCTCTTGTGTAAGAAATCTAAACTGAGTGTTCATGTTGACTGAGATGGCCTTCTTCCATGTTGAGGTTCAGGGACCCTGAACCCTTCCACCTTGAGATTCCAATATTCTCAACTTACAATTGTTAAGGTCACATTCCCATTTACACCAACCTAGTGAATATGGAGAAAATATGGTGGATAGCAAGTGGGAGGCTTTTCTAAGCCTGGTTGTGAACTGGCATGCCTCACCTTTGCTCCCATTTCATTGGTTGGGATCAATCATATGGGCACATGGTAATGGGAAAAGTCGTCTAGATTTGTGCCCAGGAGAACATAATTATTATTAAAGATAGCTATATTAATTTCTAGCTGTGTCAATTTAAATAACTGTAACTATTTAATGAAAAAAACTTTAATAGAAAAAAAACTGAGGATGAACATTTCTCTATTTGTGGTTGCTATGGTTTGAATCTGGATGGCTTGTTCCCCAATTTAGAAATGTTCAGAGGTGGACTTTTAAGAAGTGATTGGATCATGAGGGCTGTAACCTTGTCAGTGGATTAATTCACTGATGGATTAATAATTTGATGGCATCCTTGGGAGGTGGTAGAAATTTTAGAATATGGGACCTAGCTGAAGGGAATGGGTCCTTGGAGGTATGCCCTTGGGGACTATATCTTGTCCTTGGTCTCTTCTGCTGTTTCTCTGTTTTTTTTCTCTCCTTTCCAGCTGGGATGAGGTTAGCAGCTTTGCTTTGCCATGCCTTTCCTCCATGATGTTTCTATTTCTGCACATACCTAAAAGCAATGGAGCCAGCTGATTATGGAATCTCTGAAACCATGAGTAAAAATAAATATTTTCTTCTTTATGTTGTTTATCTCAGGCATTTTGTTACAGTGTGGAAAGCTGACTAACACAGTAGTCATACCCAAATTTAAACTAAGCTTATTTCGTTGTGTTTTCTGACTCTTAGAAGGAATGCTCCTTAAAGTGATGGTAGAAAAAGCAATGGATCTAGATTCATGAAATCTGAATTATTTATCCCTTTCTATTAATCTCTTGAGAGACCTTGGGGAAGTCACTTTCTGGGCTTCATTTTTTTTTTCTCATCCACAAAATTATATATTAAATTAGGTAATTGCTAGTTTTCCATCCAAGTAACATTCTGTGACTCATTAACTTTGTCTATTTTTATGATATGTATATATATGCATATTATATGTACCCATATATGTATACATATATGAATGATAAATAAAAATCTAGAACGTTACTTTTACTCTATAATTGCTATTTTTTCTTTCAACTTGTAGTCCTTTGTGTTTGATCAATGTTTTCTCCCTTTACAGCCTCCTATAATATCTATGAATGCAAATATTTACTCTGTTTCCAAAGTTTCTCACTGCCTATTTTTTGTGGAAAAAAAAGTTAACAAGAACACTACTTTTACTTTTTTTAAAATCATTATAATCTTAGGTTTGCAGGATAAACTGTCCATCATCAATGAGGACAGGGAGTGAAGAATTGAACTTGGATCTTTTCGATTCCCAGCTGTCAAATTGCCTTTAGACAATCAACCCAATGTTGTTTAACATTAAAATGTTTCCCAAAGGTCCTGGCCTTCTATCCCCAAACTTGATAGAAGAGATTTTCACAGATTTCCCCTATTCCTTAATTTCTTATTTCCCTCTATCTCCGTGGGAATAAATATGCATGTGTGTATATGTATTTAAAATAGCCTACTTGCATTCCAATTTTCATTTCCCTCGAGCATATTTTTTTCAGTCCCAATATTCATTCCCAATATTCTCAACAGGGAAATGTTGAGATTTTCTTTTGTCAACTTAATTTCTCCAGACCCTCTTTATCCAGCCTAAGTCTTTCCAAGAGTCTACATTCCCATGTTAATAAATTTACATAAAAGAAGATCTGGAAAATTTCTCCTGGAGTATCAGAAGATGATATGCTATTGTGCTTCATCTTGAGCAGAGTATAAAATCTTCACTTATTAACCTCAGCATTTTTGTTTTTGCAAGTGGGGAAAAAACAAAAACAAGAGCACACAAAGATTTAAGGGTCTTTTTCTTTTAATAGGCTAAGTAGTATAATAAGAGTCTGGGGGCCCCATCCTTCACGATTCTCCAAGAGTAGATATTTCTTTAATTCCCATTGGGCTCAGGGGAAAGTAGATCTGGCCAAATACCCAGTTCCATGTTACCTGTTTTCATCTGAGGATTTGACAACATTTTGACAATACAGACTCATTCCCATCACACTTAAAAGGAATAATATTGTCCTCATTTGCTGATAGGAAAACTGGAGCACCGAGAATGTAAGTGACAAATTCAGAGCATACGGTGCAGCAAGGGATTGTCCCAGGGCTTTGGAGAGCCAGGCTCCTGCCTCAGTGACTACATGAGATCCCTCTGAGGCTGTGGACAGCACAGGTTTTATTTTAATTTATTTTAATTTCAAGGTACAGAGAGACTGCTGAAGAGACAGACGGATGAAAAAAAATTTTAATAAGAAGTCTCACTTAGAGGGTTGAATCATGCATATTGTTGGAACTTGGAAATATCTCTCGCCTGGAACAATCCAAGATGCTGAAAAGCTTTGAAACTATTAACAAACAACAAAATAGGAAATGAAAAATATTCATAGGGATTTTTAAAAATAGAAATATCTTGGTCTAAATGATAAATTTGAAAATGAAACCATCCCAGGCTCTTTTAAATACACGTCTTCATTACTGATTCTTGCCAAAGAAAACATATTTGGATGCTTTCAACTAGACACATTCTCTGTGCATCTATCTCTCCATCAGTATATTCCCAGTGTGATCTTTGTCATTTGATACTTTCATTTGGACAAGATAGGCTTGTATATTAAACAAAAACCAAAATATGCCAAATGTGATGAACTGTTTTGGTTTTGAAAACATCAGCTTAGGTAAGCTTTTCAACAATAAAACATTAATAATCTTCTGTGCATGATATGAGGCAACTTTTAATGATTGATTAATAGCTCTCTGATGCAAACAGTGATAACAATAAATGTACATGTTTGTTGTTGTGTAAGAAGATAGATCGTGATCCAAATAAAAATTACCCTATAATTAATAAACAAGCACATGCAAAAGTTAAATATGATCCTAGTCCTTTAATCCAGTGAAAGTATAAAGTTTCTTAATTATTTTTAATTTTTCTGAGAGAGAAATCACTCATGAGAGAAGAAAGACAAAAGGGTGGCTTTGTCAGGAAAGGATATACTTTTTAAAACTTGTTCAATAAAACCATGCAAATAAGAGAATTTCACGACAGACTGAAAAAAAATTATTCTGGGCTAAAAGAAAATTGGGCAATATACCCAGAAAAAAAATGTTATATCTTGCTTCTCTGATCTGTCTTCTCATTCAAAGGTCTATGTTGATTGAGAAGTTCTGAGTTAGTCTCCTGAAAGGCTATTCATGCTCTTTTATTGTAAGAACAGTTAAAGGCAGTAATAGTTTCAGCCTTGGTGACCATGAGAAACATGGGGTTCTGAGGGCCATTCAAATATTGGGGGCCAGTTAGACTTTAAGAATGTTTATGGGATTTTTTTTTCAAATCCACTGAGAAGGAAGAGAATACAAAACACAGCTGTTGGAATGATGTATAGAACTGTAAACCTTTTAGCAATTGTGTCATTGCCAAATTTCATTTTCTCTTTGATTTACTCGGCAAAGTTCTACACAGTTCAGAGAAACTTAATATGTAACAATGATAAAAATGATGGGAAGTTCATGTGGACAATGAGCTGTACTACAATTTTTATAAAGCAGTGGTTCTCAAAGTGTGGTCCCTGGACCAACAGTATGAGTGTGGGAGAACTTATCAGGAATGCCAATTCCTTGGGCTCTACCCCAGAGCTAGTGAATCAGCAATTTTCATTTTTACAAACCTTCTGGGTAGTTCTGACCCTCTTTAAAATTTGAAAACCACTGCTGCAAGAAGCAGGCAGGACTCATGTGGTAAAATGATCTATAGGAGAGCTCAGCTAAATGGAATCTTCTTCAGTGAGCATGTCTTGGGTCTGGGTAAAGGTTCTACATTCGTGAACACCGGCAGGGTCTATGGATCAGGTAGAGTTCTAAATGGTCTTCAACTCAAATACAAGTTTGCATTGAGTCTCCCATCTTGAAAGTTGTCAGTGAACCCTCTGGGATTGAGTGGTGGTGGGCCAGGAGCTGCCCTAGCCAACTTCCCAGAGTGTACTATGGGAAGACAACAACAGCAACACTGTCAACTTTTTCTTGTTAAGGAGTCTCCTCTGTGTTGGGCATCAATCTATGGAAGGATGGCCTGGTGATGCCTCAGAAAGGGGATGGCATGGCCAGGTCACTGAGGGGGATCAGGGAGTGAATTTACCGGTGGTGTGACCATTTGGTACATAGGTGCTTTGTTACAGTCCTAACTAAAGAGGAAGAAAATAGGCACTGTTTTTTAAAATGTAGTGAAGGGAGAAGGGGGTGAGAAAGGGAAAGGGATGAACAGGTACTGGGGTCTCTACCAGAACATGATATATTCCATGCTTTTATTATTATATCAAACAGATCCTACTGTCATGTATAACTAAAATAAATAAATAAATAAATAAAATTTTAAAAATCTGGGATGAAGAGACTCCATTAACATTGACATTTCAACCCCATAGTTCTCTCTGGACTAGAGTCTGAGTATGGCTTGGATGGTCTTCACATTTGTTTGGCAGGTTATGTTTTTTATTATCATAGGACTAATTACCTGGTATGACAAACATCTGTGTATTCATCCTTTTTCTCTCCTGGATTACAGAGCATAGGGCTGGATTTTCCTTTCCCTCCCTTTTATCTTTTATTGTCCTAGCATCTAGAGTGTCTGAGACAGGTAAATAAATGGTTTGAATGAACGAATGCATGAATAAAAATTGCAAACTGACCAACTCTGGCTGCTAAGAGCTGGTAGGCAAGGGTCAGATAAGAGATGCCTCTGGTTCCATCACAAGACAGGCTGGCTCTAGGCTCTACATAAAAACATAAAGAAGCTGGGTGTGGTGGCTCAGGCCTATAATCCCAGTGTCTCAGGAGGTTGAGACAGGAGGATCTAGAGTTCAAAGCCAGCCTCAGCAACGGTGAGGTGCTAAGCAACTCAGTGAGACCCTGTCTCTAAATTAAAAATACAAAATAGGGCTGGGGATGTGGCTGGTGGTAAAGTGCCCCAGAGTTCAATCCCCGGTATGTGTGTGTGTGTGTGTGTGTGTGTGTGTGTGTGTGTATAAATATATATATATTTATTTTGCAGGGTCTCTGGGAGTCAGATGCTAGTCACAGAAACCAGAAGAGAATTCCATAAGAGCCAGTACTAGAAATGTCATCTTGTTTGGGATGCAAGGACATTTGATAAAGGTGGGGCTCAGTTGAGATGGAACGTGAGACTTGGTGAGAGACAGCCAAGTGGTGGGCAGAAGAACACACCTCTCTTTTCCTTAGGTGCCTTAAAAAGTTTAGGGGAAGCTGGCTTTGGATAAGGAATAGGGCAGTGGTATCACCAAGAAACTTGGGAAGAACCATCCTTGGATCAGGGATAGCCTAGGCTCTGGGGACAGTCAGATGGAATCTAAAACAGAGATTCTCTGCAAGGGCATTTTAGTTGTAGCTGTGTACTATGGACCTGTTAGTCCTTTACACGTCTGATACTGGTTGTCTTGGGAATTATCCTGTTTGTGATTATATTTTGGTGTTTATATAAACAGACCTAAGAGAGAAGTATTCATCAACTTTGAGTAAGAGTGACTCAAATTATTGGGTATTTTTAAAAGAGCATTTAAATCATGTGCTAAGGTCATGTGTGACCAAGAATGTTGGAGTGGGTGTCTGTTTGATCACCTCTCAGGGTCCCTCAATGCCCCAGGTGACTAAGCCAGAGAAAACACAACACTAAAGCAAGGTACTTTTGAAGACAGGAAACCTGTCCTTATCATTAGTTTGATAAAGCATTGAGTCTGACAACTGAGAGGGCTGGTACCCACTGACTAAGTATATTTGTATATTTTAAAGACAAAGACCTCACTGATTCTGAAGAGTTTTTTTTCTAGTGTTGCAGCCTGGAGGAAGAAGGAGGGTGTACTCCACCCGTGAGTCTAGACACTTTCTCAAGACCTCTTGGATTACTCCATGATTCATTCTATGGCTTCTCGTTCTTTGCCTCCTTCCTGGCTAACTTGCACTTTTTCTTCCCTCTTTCCTTCTCAATATTGGGTATGTCTCTGACCTTCGGGTTTTTTTTTTCCTCATTGCCTGCTTAAGAAAGGGTCCCCAGGCTTCTTTTTGGAAGCTGTTTTGGAGAATATGACAACTGGACTGGTTGTGCCCCTATGCCATCCAGCACTGATGGAGCTCATGACACACACACTTCAAAGGGTTTGCTCAGCTTAGGGCTGGAGGGCAACACTGGCTTTGGCTTTGGCAGGTGCAGCCCAAATTGGGCTGGCAACACAGGAGGCAACCTGCACTAACCAGCTAGGGAGTGGCTGGGGTCACACCCCAAGCAGCAGCCTCCCCAGAAAGGGACTCCTACCAACTCAAACATTCAAATCTGGGTCCAGTCTGCAGAGGCAAACAGGCTGCTTCCATTGTCTGCAAGCACAGTTGAGCAACAGGAATAAAGTGAGGCCCTGGGTAACAGGGGATGCTGGTTTTCAGAGTTAGTTCATTTTCCACTGGTGTTCCTGGGCCCCTGCTGGGTACTCTCCATTCTCAAGAATCCAAGATGGTCCTTTTCTTGAATGTGGATGAGGTCCACATCCCTCCCCATTACTTTGGCTTTCCTTCTTGGAAAGCACTTTGTGTTCTGACCGCTTCCACTGGTTCCTTCCCACCCTCACCAGCCCCTATCCTCTTCCCGTAGTGCCTGACTTTCAGTTGAATTACTTTGAGAGTCGGGGTTCTGAATATCTCATCTTTTTATTCCTTAGAGTATCTAGAAACTGGGATGCTGAAAGTGCTCAGTATGTGTGCTTGTTAAATTTGAGATTATTGACATTACATTGCTGTCCTATCCCCAGCTTTCATCTCCTCCTTTTTTTTTTCTCTGAGATACACAACAAAGATAACTGGCCATACCCTCAGAACCCTGTGGCCCTCATCTTCCATAAATACTACCTGGGAGTCTTTGAGTAAGTGGCCTAACCTCTCTGAATCTGTTTTCTGACTGCAGCATGAGAAATTCTAGCAATTTTCTGTTCTATACTTTCATACTATTGTTAGGATTAAATGAGAAAATGTGGGTGAAAGCATCTTAAGAATTCAAAAGTGTTATATGTTTAGAGTACTTCTCACAGTAAAGTCAGTTTGAGTCAGCGACTGAAGATAAATTAATGCTTTTCTCAGGAAACTTGCCTGTTTGCATTATGAGAGAGGACGTTCTGTTCAGTGAGGAATTACTACAATGCCGATTATTTGTCTAGTAATTTCATAGACATCATGGAGATTTAGAAAGAGGTATAAGTATTGGCTGATCTCTGAGAAATTGTGATATGATTGGAAGAGATGCCACTAAACTCATGGGCTCCCTACATGGGGTTTAAAAGATGACTCCAAAATTTTGGAACTAGATTTCTCAGAAGAGTAAAATTAAAAAAGGAAAATGAGTTGAGAGATCAACACTGAACTGTCACTTCTTTGAGCTGTCACTTCTTTACTTTTCTATCTAGTAGTTTTAAAAGTATATGTGGAAGTTGTAAATAATAGCATAGAAAATTATAACACCAATAAAATTCTATGACTCATTTAAGTGTTATGAAAAATACAAGATGCTGCTGTGATTTTTCTCACTTTACTTTGTGTCCCTCTATATTTCATTGGGGAATAAGAACTGGGCGTCACTGCTTGAGTATGGCCCCTGAGCTCTTATACTATTTATTTTTCATTGAGTGGATATGAGACTTTGCATAAGGCTCTGAACCTCTCTGGGTTCCCTTTCCTCTTTTGTAAAATAGGAGTTGGACTAGACTCGATGCATCCCAATACAGCAGACGTTAGCTATGTATGATCATTTAAATTAAAATTAATTAAAATTTAAATTTTAATTCCTAAGCTCCAAATGCCTACTAGCTACAAGTGACTAAGAACAACCATATTGGACAGCACAGATTTAGACCATATCCAGTGTTGCAGACAGTTCAATGGATAACTGAACTAGATAATTTTTAAAATTATTTTTAGTGTGAATTGTTGTGGTTACATATAGGACTTGCATAGGTTCTGAGTCACAGCGTGGCCCAACTTCATAGCAGAACTATTAAATGGCCCTCTAGCTGTCTCTTAAATCATAATGCTGATGATACTGATGATTCTTAGCTAACTCTGACAAATGACTTCAATACCAGTTGCTGACACCAACATACTGATTTTACTTAAATGTAGTTTGGTTAAACCAAAGTCTCATATTCAAGCTTCTGTATGTATCTGTAAGGTTGGTCTCCATCCAAATATCCACTTTTTCTAACGCATATCAGGTCTTTCTTTCTTTCTTTCTTTCTTTCTTTCTTTCTTTCTTTCTTTCTTTCTTTCTTTCTTTCTTTCTTTTTCCTTTTGGTCTGAGATTAATCTCCCTTAACATTTTCACAATCTTATGGGAAAAACTAATCTAAATGATAAGTAGTTTCTTTTTTCTTCTTCAATCTACCATAAAATTGCCAATGTGTTTTTTAAACCACTATTTTTATAGAACTTGAGTAAACACTGCTTTGGACTCCATCTGTTGAATCGGTCCCACTCTAACAAGTATTGTCGTGAGATGTGCCATTGTCGTTGATAGGGATGGGGTATGAACTGAGATGGCTTGGCAACAAGCAGGGCCACATAAATGAAGCCATTGTCATTGCTGCTAAAGAAAACCTCCCCTCCAATGTCATTTCACCTCCATGCCAAGTCAGAGGTGGGGAAATGACCCAGAACTCTATTTCTGAAGAGCAAAATCATTAAAAAATATGTAAGTGATTCAAATCAAATTTCCTAGATAAAAAAGTAGTAAGTAATTGAAAAGGGGAAATTTGAGAGAGAGAGAGAGAGACAGAGAGAGAGAGAGAGAGAGAGAGAGAGAGAGAGAGAAAGAGAGAGACCCCTAAAAATGACTCCACAAACTCTACCACCAAGATAAGGAGAACTTCTGTATATTAGAGCATATCTGTTCAGCATCCTGAGAAAGCAGGGCTTACAGAGCCCAACACTATTCTCTTTTGCACCTTGAAGTAAATATAATAAAACAAGAGCAATCTGCATCTACTGGCCAGCAGAATTGGCAGGAACATTCAGTGAAGTCCAATGACATAATCCATCCCAGCTTCACAAACTCTCAAACTCTGACCTCCAAACCTGCTCAGGGACTCTGCTTCTTGTCAGTTTCAGGTTGCTGCCCTGATTACCATATTGCCCACGTGCTATGCTGAAAGCAGAGAAACTCTGCCCCTGGAGTGGGCTTGTGTCAACATTTTTATTGCAAATTCCCATTTTCTGATCATTAAAAAGCTTTCGGCACAGAAGTAACTTTGTAAAAGTTCAAACTTTGAAAGGATTCATTTAATGACTTAAAAATAACACTTGGGCCACACCCATAATTTAAAATGTTCTAGCTGGCTTTGTGGCCTGGGTTTTTTCAAAATGCATAAACTTAAAATATGAAGGGACTCAGGACTTGGAGCAGTTCCAAGGGTTGGTTTTTAGTGTTTGGTGAACTGGAATGAAGCTCTTTACTGGTAAGCTTTACTTGCAGAAGTGAAATTGTAGGATCAATTTAGTTGGAATGTTGTCTAACTTCAGCTGGAAATTCTCAATAACTTCCTTACAGGGTTATGAGGGTAGAAGGGTTTGGCCTAGGATGGGCTACATAATTTCAGAGGCCCTGTGCAAAGTGAATATGCAGGTTCCCTTGTTCAAAAATTACTAGGCATTTCAAAACAGTGACAGCAGAAGACTGAAACAAATGTAAGCCCGCGTAATATGGGGCCCATGAAGAGGCTGGCTCGAGCTGGACTGTCCCCCAACCCCCTCCACCACCATTTTAGAATTCTCAAGGCATACTAAGGATTTAGCTGTTTCGAAAGCATTATTAATGAGCATCATAGACTCAAGTGTATTTACACCTAAGTGCTGTTATTTTAGCAGGTTCTGTCTTAATTTTTTCAGAAAATACTAATATCCCCAAATTTCTTTCCAAATGTGGCTTAATAACAAAACATTTAAGATAGTTCTTTAAAGCATATGAAAAGTTTTCACATCTTTTTAAAATGAATTTGTCAAAATAATCCCATAACATCATTAGGCAAAAAGAAACCCATTTTTCAGAATAGGGCATTGAGGCTCTACTTTAAGGGTAAGTGATTTTTATAAAGCACTATAAATAGGTATGTATTGGTAGAACTAGGATCAGAAATTCAGCCTCTTGACACTTAATACTGTTTTAAGTGAAAGAATGCCAGATAACACAAAGCTTAAATACCAAGTGGAAGGAAACCTTGGACCAAGAAATAAAGGAAATATTGTGAACAAATTTTTTTTTTCCCATCATGCTGGGATTGGATTGAACTAACAGTCCCTGCAAAGAGTCGAAAAAGCATATTTTTCTGAAGTGTGTGCTGCTTCAAGAGACCAGTGCTATAGTTGGGCTGAATTCCTGTGATATAAGCTTGTACTATAATTGGGCTTGTTTATGGCTTGGTAAACAAGAGGTGGAAGAGGCTAGCCACAGACTACTATTGAATACAAAGAAAAACTTCAGGAAAGACAAGATGATAGAGACTCTTATTTGTTTATTGAGATTTAGTGGATCCTGCATTTCCCAGTGTATTCCATGGATTGTTGATAATGTGCTACTTAAAAAAAAAAAAAAAAAAAAGCAGCAGCTCTTTTTGGTCAATTAAGTTTGAAAAAACAATGACTTTGACAAAGTTAAACAGCTTCCTAACTGCAGGTCATCTCAAACCTTTAATGAGCCACTGTGATTCGTGACTCCCCAAAGAGGAGTACAGCTTTTCCAAGCTCATTTGGCTAGACAGCATCTTACCTTTCTCTTGTTTGTTTGGTCCAAGGAATCTCCATGGGCTAGTGCTCAGCAGAACATACTGAGTGAAATGATACCTTGGATTAAAGAAGCAACACTGTTGATTATAGTCCTGTAATGGGATGCATTGGGACTCTCAAAAGATGCGTCTTTCAGGAACTTTAGAAGGTGACTTTACTTGGAAAGAGGACTCGAATGTAGATGTCATTAAGGTAAGGATCTCAGGATTAGATCATTCAGGATTTGAAACACTTAGGGTGAGATTAAATTCAATGACTGGTGTCCTTAGAGGAGAAAGAAGATTGAGACCCAAAAACTCATGGATAAAAAGGCCATGTGAAGATGGGAACAGAGATTGCAGACATGTTATCACAAGCCAAAGAATGCCAAAAGGCGAAAGAAACTGGGAAAGGAAAGGTAAGACACTCCACCAGACCCCCTGGACTTCTAGTCTCCAGAATACATTCTTTAATTTAAAGCATTATTCAGGCCTTGAACTTTTAGGACTGTGACAATAGATTTCTGTTCTTTGAAGCAGGTTTGTGGTGATTTGTTATAATTGTCCTCAGGAAACAAATACAACCCAATAAACAAGCCAGAACAGACTAGTACACTCTATTTTAGGTATATGGAAGTGCCGCCATCTTTGCTTGGACTCTTCTGGGGGAGTGGGGATCCTCTCACAAGAGAGTTTAAGACCTAGATATGTTGAAGTCATGAACTCTATAGAAAAGGCCAAAGCCATCAGCAGTCTAGTAGCTGTATAAAGGCAAATGGCAAGGTGGGACAAAGAGTCATTGGTGGGGCCCCTAACAATGCCACTCCTGTCCTAAGAGGATTCTCCCACGGGTTGCCAAGTTGCCTGTGGGGTGAGAACCCCAAATGCTCTCAACTGTCTCGCCCCTGCCGCCTGGCTCTCACATAAGACTGGGAAAATTTCCAAGCTTGCTTTGTATTCTGACCCCTGTAAGTATGTTCATGGTTTGTTCTCTCTGCTCTTAGTTGAAGAGGGCATTTCTTTTCTTTGTCTCTCCGCAGCCTTTACCCCACATTGTTGCCTGAGTCATTTATTTCTGACCTATAATTGGGCAGCATCATAAGGGCTTTCTTTGGCTCAGAGCAAGGAGGAGTTGTGTTAAATAAACTAAACTAGTTCTCTAATTACTTGTGTGCTTATTGTGTATTAGCAGAAGTGGCTGAAATGTCAAAGAAACTTTCAGTCAATGGCTTTCACTCAGGAGGTTTAGAGGTTATGGCCGCCTGGGAGGGCCCTTGAATGACACTGGGTTTTGTAACTGTTGTTAGCACAATATAATGCAAGTGGAAAGCTCCAGCTCATACACTCATGGCCCTCCCTTCTGGAGACACAGAGTAGTGAATCTAACTGGCCCCACCCTTCTCCTAAGGTGAGCAGAAGCTGTGGTCCAGACCTCGAAGAAGACCACTTATCCCATTGCATTTAGCAATTGCTTGCACTTTACTGTCTCAGAGTCTGTCCCCTACCTTTTGTCACACTGGTAGGGGGTGCCCTGGCAGGGACAAAAATGTTGAATTAAATGACTTTAGGAGCAGTTAGAGACCCCTGTTTGCCTGGTCTGTCCTCTGCCCTACTGACAAGAAAGAAACTTGAAAGAGACTGGAGCCCAAAACAACTTCCTGGTGTCACTGCAAAAGAGCAACCCGATGGCAGTGGGGAAGTGATTAAGAGGTGGTGAAAGGGGGGACTAGTAGAAATTTTCCCCCTGTGACTGACCCATAAATTTTGGAAACCCTGGTGATCACCCCTATTAAAAAAGCAAAAATATGGGCCACAGAGAGGTTATTCCAAGTTCATCCAGAGACATTGGGGCAGAACTGGGAAAATAAAGCTCTGCCTCCTGATTCCTGTACTTTGCCACCACTCCTGGAGAATCACATCACCCCCAGCCCTGTCACCCCCCTCATAAATATAAGCAGACGAATCCACTTCCAGAATTCCTTTGCCTACTCCTCCCACTTGAACTAAATGTTCATCCCCAACTTACAGTGCAGAAGAAGCAGATATGTCAGACGGTGAAAGCTTTCAGGGGCTTTGTGTAAGAAAGCAAGAAAGCCAAAACACATAGGTAGAAAAAGACCAGAGAAACATCTGGAAAAAATAACAGGGTGAATAATTATGATAGCAGCTCCCAGAAAGCTGAAGATTGCTAAGGATTCTCTTTCCCTATCTGCTGTGCACCCACCAGCAAAGCAGACCTCCTTGCCTGGGAGCCTCCCTACACCCACACTCCCAACCCTCTGTGGCTTTAAAGAAGACAACTGCCCTATAAATCTTTCTAGAGTTACCTTCCTATTTTTAATATTTATCTGCCTCCAACATGCAGGCACCATAGACTGTCTTTTAATGATTTTAAGATTGGATAATTAGGAAACAGACATATCTGAAAACAGATACCCTTTAAGGTGCAGTTTCTTTCTTTGGAAATGGCCAGGAGAATCTCCTCTTGCTGTTTTTAAACAAGACAGCCCCTCTTGAGGGGGTTGCTAGGACTTATTTTGCCCCTCTTCAGCCAGCATTTGCTAAAACGCTGCCAAAGTGAAACTGCCCATACTTAGATTAAACATCCAAGTTAAAATCTGAAGGAATGGAGGCTAACCAGGGAATGTAAGATCCATTAAACTATGCAAGTATGCATGAACTGGAAAAAGTGGATCCCATACATAGCGCTATAGCCCTTAGCTGTTAGCAGGTGTGAGTCAGTCAGTTGTACAATTCATTTGTCTACCTAATTGCACTGAAGATAGGCTTTTACTTTGCCTATAACATCTCTAATGAGTAGGTTTTCAGTTCGATCTAACTAATTAATTCTTGTTAACTTCCTTTGCATTGCTGTTCTTTTAATTTAACCAGAGACAGCCCAGAGTTGCGACTAGTGTTTAGTCTCAACTAGATTACTCCAATTCATTAAGGGCTGTAATTGTTGGTCATACCCTTCCAAGCGGTCATTACAACCTCTGGCTTGCATATTGAATAACAGCAATTTCCTGACTCCAACAGACTCTTGTGTGAGGGAGGAGAAAATGCTAATAAAGAAAGAATAAATGATTCTCGACTCCATTCAGGGCTGTGTAGATTTCTTTTGCAGCAGAAATTGTACCGAGGTGGTGAAACGGGCCCCCTACCTCCACCCTGAGCGAAAACAATAAGAACCAAGTGAAGCATTCCCTGCTACTGTGATTACAGCATCCTTAAAAGTGATTATATGGCTGCTGTAATCAACTTCAATGAAAGCTGCCTGTTAGAGCTTCAATAATTACTCATTTCTGTTAACAGCTTGCTTTCAGTTTAGCACTTTGAGGCCAAGAGGAAAAAAAAAACACAAAAAACAAAACAAAACAAAAAAAAATCTTGGGGCATTTTAATAAAGGATCCCACTCGCATGGTATTTTTGGGGGGTAAGTGCTTGTGTGTGGGCAAAAAAAAAAAACACACACATGTAAGTTTTTGTCCCTTTCTCAATAGCGGCCCCCTTTCATTTTAAGCTTAGATTCTATTTAACCAGCAAAAGCACAAGTTCATACAGGGTTCAATCATGTACTGAATGTTTACTGAAGGAGGCACAATAGTTTAAATAAAGTGGTGGTTTTAAATATTTTACCCATTTCTTTAAACAAATTGCCTATCCTTAAAGTCTGTGCTAAACACATTTCAAAAGCAAAATACCACAAAGATCTTTCAATAAAACCTCCACACTGAGTGCTTTATTTGCTCTCATATACTCCCTCCTTCTTCCTTGCTTTGGATGGATGGATGGATGGATAGATGGATGGATGATTTATTTATTTACTTTACTTTAGAAAAGGCTAAGTTTAGGAGAGTAAAATTTTTTTAAAAAGTGTTTCAAATAGTTGTTCTAAATGCTTTTGTTGAGAAAGATAAAGCAAAAGAAGAGATTTTTCTAAGCTCAGCAACGCCTGTGATTCAGGTGGTCAAGTTTTGGTGATTTTTGAACAAGATGTGATTAGATCGACAAAGAAATAAATTAGACCACTAGAACATGACCCAGATGCTTCTCAAAGGTCTCATTTTCAGCATTTCTAAAAGGCAAACCAGTCACATAAGCATAATATTTAAAAACCAACAACAAAATAAAGATCTTGTTTTCATCAAAGACAGAAAGCAAGACTACTAATGTTCAAAAGTTCTTTGAGCTCAGTTCCCATGGAGTAAACCTGCCCCCTCCCCACTCTGTCCTGCTTTCCGAAACCAACACTCCAAACAGAAAATACCATAAACCTTACATGAAAGTTGGATCCTGCTAGCTTTCCATGACTTCAAAGCTCAGATAATTGGGGAAATCCTCAAAATTTGGACACTGTTTCATACCAAAGCTAAATTTATTTTTGTTTTTTCCACAACATATAAAATCTAAAGCATATCAATTTCAAATTCTGATAGCTTTCAAGTTGCTTAGGGAAAAAACAAAATTCATTCAGCTTTTTTATTTTCTTTTATTTTTTTTCAAATGACTAAATGACCAGTGAGAAAAGTCTACCCATTTTCTAAAAACTTTGATATGAAAACATAATAAAAATTGTTTAAAAACATATGGGTGTTTTATAAATATTACTATTGACTATGATTTTAACTTTATCTTCAAATGGGCAAACATTACATATTTCAAAATTTTACTCTACTGATACAGGGAACATGATGCAAGAAGGTTGGTTGTATAGGATATGAACATTCTTCATGGGTATCTATTGCAGTATTCAGTAGATGAAAAACAGGGTCTACATTTTGGGAGCAGACTGATGTATTGGAGTGAGAAAAAATGTTTTCCTTCATAGCTAGCTGTTCCACTGGCAATTTTCTAATGGACTTTCACCTAAAATTATGTTCTTCCAAATCACATATCTTTCTCTCTTCTCTCCTATTACCACCACCTCTGTTTTTGTCTCATGGTGAAGCCTCCTTCATTGGACAATGGATCTTCATCGATGCTCAGAGTTCAGTTGCCCTCCCCACTGAAGTCTGGCTGTGTGTGGACAATAGGGGTGCGGGGCAGAATGATTGGGCTAGGGCTAAGTCTCAGGAGTTTGGGGGTGTCAGAGATGTTCCCATTTGTGGTTTAAGGCTATTGGTACAATAACCCTCATAGGTCTCTGCATTACAAATGCTATGAGACTCCAAAACCAAGTTTTTCATGTATATTCTCTCTCTTTAAGTTTCTTTCCTTATTTTCAAGACATGATCATCTCATTCCAATTTGGAATATTCTATCATATTGGACATTTGTCTGTCCTTTTATGAAGAGGGAAAGATAAATCTATATATTTGGAATTCAAATAAAAATGGAACAGTCCCCTTTTTAGGTACTTAAAGTTTTTGAGAAGTAAGAATATAATACTTCTAGAGCTTTAAAAGTATTTTAATTTGCACTTATCTATGTAAAATTACAACTAACATAAAATAGAGAACCTAGATTTTTTGATTAGCATGTCTACAAAATGTTCTATGTGTGAAATATAATCACAGGATTATCGAGAAGGATTTAAGTGATTTTGTTTTTGGCTTTCCATTTAAACCAGCTGTCTTCTACCAAAACTCTTAAAGGGTTGGTATAAGTGGATACTGAAAGGTGAGTGACTTACCTGAGACAGAGATTCAACCAAGAGATTTTATTGGGGGGCTGACCAAAGGGGAAGAAAAGGAGAGGCAGAGAGCAGAGAGAGGAGAGAAGGAGAGCAGAGAGAAAGAGAGGAAGAAGAGGAAGAGGGCAGAGTGTGAGCTTGCAAGTTTGGGCTTAAGAAGGGTTGTATAGGTGACATCGAAGGTGCTGATTGGCAGGGTGACTCAGAAACAGCCAGCAGACACTGTGTCCTGTGGGGATTGGTCGAGAAAACCTTTGAATTTGGCACTCTTCAGTTTGGCGCCTTTTGGAGAAGAGGGGAAGGGGTAAGGGATTCCTGTGATGTTCTCGGGAGAGGGAAACTTAACTTCAGCGGGGTGTCTCCCACACACCCCACAGATACAAGCTGGATACACACCACAGAGGCTAGGACTCTCAGTTGCATTTTGCAAAATTTTGTGTTCTCTTAGTGAGAATAAGAGTAAGAAATGAGATGAACCCTTGAAGTCAAAAGGAAGAAGAGAATAGACAGAGTGGTTCTTCCACTAGGAATTTCGAGTTTTGTATTTCTTTTGGTTTCTAAACCCCAGTGCATCTGACCTCTTTCTTTGTGTGAACTAGTACCACCTGGCTGTCTACCATAAATGACCAAATTTGATGGAATTCAGACGTTTCAAGCTTGAGCATCAAGGAAGACAACTAAATAGGTAATGTCCTGACATTTATATTTTTAAGACATGGAGACTGGCTTAAGTCTTTAGCAGAAAGAGATGATTAAGAAACACAAACTGGGGAGGTACTACGAAAAAGTGATGTGTAAATTCCTAGCTCTTGCTACTTTATTGAATTACAATAGCAGATAATCCTGGGCCTCCCATTTGCCCACTTCACCAAATACCAGGACTTCACAGTTGTTGAGCGGTAGGGATGGGATGCTTTCAAGAATGTGTTCACAATTAGTCATCTTATTTGCAAACAAACACTAGAGTTCAATAGCATATCCTTGCTTAGAGGCAAAATTTGTCTTTTAAATATCTTTCTGATTCTCACCGCTGCCCTGAGAATTAGTGAACTGTACATCAGGTGCTCCCAGTTTGGAGTATCTATCAGTATTTTCTGCTTCTAAAACACTTTCAATAAATATTTGCTTCATTGAGATGTGACTAATTTAAAAATAAAATCAGAATAGAAATTTTAAATAAATTCTCTTATAATGCAATTATTTTTCTGCCGGATCCCCTAAATAATTTTCTTTGGTCTAATATTATTTATTTTTACTTATTTTAACCAATAAAAACTTATATGGTATCCAACATGGTGTTTTGAGTATGTGCCTACTATGGAGTGGCTAAATTAGCTAATCAACACATCAATTACCTTAAATACCTGTCACATTTTTGTGATGAGAGCACTTGGGATCTCTTAACAATTTTGAAATATAACAAGATAATGTTATAAATTATGATCACCCTATTGTGTAATATATCTCTTAAATATATTCTTCCTGTCTAACTAAAACTGTATCTTTTGGTGAACATCTCCCTATCCCCACCCAGTGAACTCTTAGCCATTCTACTCTCAGCTTCTGTAAGATCAACTTTTTTAAATTCTATATAAAAGTGAGGTCATGTCATATTTGTCTTTTTGTGCCTGGCTTATTTAATTTAATATAATGTCCTCCAGATTTATCTGTGTTGTTGCAAATAACATAATTTCTTCCTTTTGAAGGCTGAATAGCTTTCTATTGTGTATATACATATACCACATTTTCTTTATTTTTCCATTGATGGACACAGGTTGATTTCATATCTTGGCTATTATGAATAATGCTGCTATAAATACGGGAGTGCAGATATTTCTTCAACATTGATTTCATTTTCTTTGGATAGTCAAGTAGTGGAATTGTTAGATCATATAGCAGTTCTACTCTTTAAACTTTATTTTGCTCTTGCAAATGGATAATATACAGTTGCATATATTTATGGGATACAAGGTGATCTCATGACTTTCGAATACAATATGGAATGATTAAATCAAGTTAGTAAACATACCGATCACCTTAAATAATTAACATCTTTGTGGTGAGAACATTTGAAATTTATTCTTAGCAATTTTGAAACATATACTACTCCATTATTAACTATATTTACCATGCTGTGCAATAAAGCTATAAAAATTTCTCCTAATTTTTTGAAAAACCTCTACACTATTTATTTTCTACAATGGCCGTACTATCCTACGTTGCCACCAACTATGCGCAAGCATTGCCTTTCTCCACATCCTCAATGGCATTATCTTTTGTCATTTGAATATAGCCGTTCCAACATATGTGAGGAGATACTTCATTATGGTTTTAAGATGCATTTCTCTGGATCTTTTTTTTTCATATACCTATTGTCCATTTGTATGCCTTTCTTTGAGAACTATCTATTCTGGTCCTTTGCCTATTTTTTTTTAATTGGGTCATTTATTTTCTTGCTATTGAGTTGGGTTACTTACATATTTTGGATGTTAATACTTTATCACATATACAGTTTGCAAATGTCTTCTCCCATTCTGTGGGTTGTCTCTAGCCTGTTGATTGTTTCCTTTGCTGTGAAGATTTTTAGTTTGATATAATCTCATTTGTCTACGTTTGCTTTATTACCTGTACTTTTTAGGTTTTGCTTTTGGTTTGGGGTGGCTTAAAAGAAGAGAACTTTATTTTCTCATAGTTCTAGATACTACCTGTGCTTTTGAGACCATAGTAGTTTCATAATTATAGGTAGTATGTTTAATCCACATTGAGTTGGCTTTGTATATGGTGTAAGGTTAAAGAGCTAATGACACTCTTTTGCATGTAGATATATGGTTTTCCCAACATCAGTTACTAAAGAGAGTATCCTTTCCCCATTGTGCATTCTTGGCAGCCTTTTTGGTCCAACTTGGGTCACTATTTTATTCTGGTGAACATGGTAGTGTGGGTAGAATCACATGGTTGCCCAAATAAAAACTGAGGTTGCTGAGGACAGAATTGATTCAGGAGAGGCAACCTAGGCATGTTCACTGTGATCTCCTAAAGCATTCCTGCTTTTTCTTGCTCATCTGCTCCATTCTTCTGTATCTATTGGCTTGATTCTCCTGTTTGCCTTATTTTCCATTCTTTCATAAACTTTAATTTATACTTGGCAATCATGGCCGCTCTCTGATTACTCCCCATTTCCACTTATTCTACTATGACTTTTCAATTTCTGCTCCCATAGGGCTGGAAAATTATTTTAATCTCTTAATTGTTATCTCAAAACTGGGATTCTAATTGGTCCAGCTCATCTTTGGAAATAGGCCATATATACAGGCCACTTGAAGAATGGCTGTTTGGAATTAGGCATCCACCCTGGTCCAAAGATCTGTAAATGAGAGGTGAAGTTTGGAGGAATCAAGTCACATGATCCAAAACATAGCAGCCTGGGCAAGAAGGTATCTTTAGTCCATTGGTGCCGCTATAACAAAATACCTGAGACCAAATAATTTATAAAGAACAAAAATGTATTTCTCATGGTTCTGGAAGCTTGAAGTTGACATGTACTTCAGAGGGGATTAATAGTGTGTCCTGACATGACGAAAGGCAGAAGAGCAAAAGGACCCCATTGGTTCCCTTGGGCCTTTTATAAAAGCACTGATTCATTCATGAGAGCAGGGCCTTTTGACATAATCGCCTCCTAAAATTTCCACCTCTTAATACTACTGCACTGGGATTTAGTTTCAGCATAAATTTTGGAAGGACACAAACATTTAAAGCATAGCAAGTGGCTGTGGGCAGGCTGCTTCCTGTGGACAGGAATGTGGGAGAGGCACCACAGCTCAAAGGTTGAACAAGAAAATATGCAGTTTTTTTTTTTTCTTATGAGACTTTTACTATATCTGCAGTTAAACAACAACAACAACAACCCAATTCTACATGAAAAATTGAGATTTCATTCTTTGTCCCCCCATAGCTTGTATCATATTTGTTTGCATATATTTAATTAGGATAAATCTTTGCCTTTTAAAAGTAGACTGGATTTTTGAAAATAGCCAGAAGTTATTTAGAGTTATTTCTGATTAAGGATAATGAAGGTAGGCATTATAAATTTGTCAAAAATGAGGTGTGACTATAAAAAAGAAAGACAAATTATCTTTTGTGGTTCATAAACTGACCCCGAAGGCAATTCCAAGAGAATTTTTAAAAGCGTTTTGGGCAGTGACAGCACATTAAATAAATGTATTATCCTCCTAAGGTGATTGTTGCATTTGAAGGACAAAATTTAGCTATTTGTTCAAGCTGATAAGTGTGCATGTATGTGTGCATGCCTGTGCACGCACGCATATGTCTTATTACTTCATGATTCAACTTTATTCTATAGAAATGAGAAGCACTAATCTGAATCAGACCAGGAAGTACTAATATTCAGTAGGTAGACCCTGTACAGTTCTTCCAGATATGAATATTGGTTGTATATAGGTTGATGAATATTTTGAATATCACTTGATTGGGGCTTCTACCATCAACCATTCACTCTCCTTGGTAAAGGAGGAGGGGAAAACTGCTGAACTGGGTCTATCTGTGGAATATATAAATATCACAGGACACTCAAAGGCAAGGATAGGATCATCGTGAACCAGAAAAGGTATGCCAAGGGTGAACGTAGCTCACTACTGTGTCTGTTCTTTGACCCTAATATTGTTACCTTTGACATTCTTCCAGGAAACCTGAGATTTCTTAGGATTCCCATTAAGAATTAAAGATAGTTGCCATGTATGGTGGCATATGCCTGTATTCCCAGCAACTCAGGAAGCTGAGATGGGAGGATCACAAGTTTGAGGCCAGCCTCAGCAACTTAGTGAGGCCCTAAGCAACTTTGCAAAACCCTGTCTCAAAATAAAAAATGAAAAGTGATGGGGATGTGGCTCAGTGGTTGAGTACCCCTGGATTCAATACCTGGTACAAAAAAAAAAAAAAAAAAAAGAAGAAGAAGAAGAAGAAAGACAGTGGAGAACAAGGATTTAATTTAAACAATGTATCTTTCAGTAGTGGGTAACCAGCAACCACTCTTTGTTGAATTCTTTCTACAGGAATACAGGGATGAGGAAAGTGCAAGTTTAGCATCACCATCTGGGGGAGAAAGTGTTTTATTTCTTGTGAACTATATCACTTGCCTCAATTATCTAGAAGATGCCTTCTTTCTTCTTCTTGCTCACAGACCAGTATCCACTCTTTCTCACACTCCCTTTCATTGTTTATTCATTAACCTCAGGCAGAAAGGAGTGCTCTTACACTAGGTCATTTTATCTACAGGACACATGTAAGTGGTGAGGGGTTGGCATGATTAGCATAAATATCAGAAAAAAAGCAATCAATCCACACCTGAGTTTGAATTCTAGCTTTGGCCTGGACTAGTTGTATTGCCTGAGGAAAGCTCTTGGAAAGTCTTAAACTTCTTTTCAACCTTGGTTCCCTCATTTGTACAAAATTGACACTTTTAAGTGAGATATTGCTCCAAGGTACTCTTACATTTTACCTTTTAGAGTCCAGTAAACCCAAAGTAATGCAGAAAATAAATAAGTAAATAAAGCAGCAAAGCAACTTTTCCTCCTCAGCCTTGTCCATGTTTGCTATCTTCACTCATTCAATATTGGTTTAGGTTCTTCTATGTGCCAGGGGCTCTGTTATTTTTTAAATTTATTTTTATTTTTTAAAAAACTAATTATTTTTTTAGTTGTAGTTGGACACAACACCTTTATTTAATTTTTTTTATTTTTATGTGGTGCTGAGGATCAAACCCAGGGCCTCACACACGCCAACCTTAGCCCCAGAGTTTGGGGGGTGGCTCTGTTATTCTCGTCAAGGTAACAATAAGTAATACGATTTTATAACCTAAGTCAATTCTACCCACATCAATATTTACACTTCAACAGTATCCCTGATTTTTTCTTTTACCTATATAAAAACACTGTGCTAATTTTCCTTTCCATAGGAATGCACTTGAGTCTAGCAGAAGAAGCAATTAGCATTAGAGATCATGCAGGTTGGTGGGATGGGAAAGTGAGGTAGCTACAAGACAGAGACCAAAGAACTGGCATCCCAAGTTGATAACTTATAATTGATCCAGGAATCTCATTCTATACTTATCCTAAAGTCATCCTCTATGATCTATTGTTTAATGAAAGAAGAAATTAATTAAGAATATGTGCAATGAAGCCCAGGGGGTTGATTTCAATGTAAAATAAGTAGCTTATATCTTGTGAGTGGTTTTACAATGTAGTTCAACCACAGGCAAGGCAACCTTGAAAAGTAAGGCCTTGGCCAAAGGGCCATGACTGGATAGCTAATTTTCTCTATGATTAGCTATGTTTTGTATCTGTGAGGTCATGGTCTTTAGTTCAATCACTTTGGGAGTCTACAGCATCACTTAGATTCAAGGTCATGGTTTGAATTCTGAACCCCAAATGTATTGCAAATTCTGCCACTGGTCAGGAGGCTGCTACTTCTGTCCTACAACTCTTGTCTCATTGCCTAGCTTTCATGTTCATGACTACTTTATTTTCTGGCCTATGAACTCCTTGGGAATGTGTATCATTCATTTTTGTTCTCCTGGAACCTATTATAGTGTTTAGATGGTCAATAATTATTTATTGAATAAATGAATTAATTTTTAAAAAAGAGAGAGAGAAGAGATAAAACAAGAGCAAAAATAATAATAAAAAAAAGTGGTTCCTGACTCAAGCTGTAATTGTTACCCAGAGCAGCTGTGTGAAAATCAGCCAATTCTCCTTTCCACAGTTGTGGGTACCAGCCTTACCTCCAGCTATGAAGGGCCATCTCCTTGAGGTGGAGTTGGTACTGACTTCCTGTTCATTCTTCTGTTTCCAGGTGAAGCTTTTGGAAGCCCCTTTAAGGCTGTCTCTAGCTCACAGGGCCCCCAGGTCATTCCCCTGCATAGTGACACCATCTCATTAGTTCTACAGAAAGGTGAGATTTACAACTTCTGTAGGAGTTTCCTGTACAGAGTAACAGGGAAGGAAGCTATAACTGCTTGAATTAGCACAACATATTTGCTTTCCTTCCGGCTGCCATAAATTCTTAGGATGACACAGAATCAACATTTCAGATGATTATGTCTGGCTTGTAAATTGTCCTCCAAATTGTCACCTTTTCCTCCAGCCCTACACCTGGAGTACAAAGCTCTAGGAACACCCCTGACCTCTGGCCTTAGAGTCAAGGTTAATTGGCAGCAAGATCATGTGACTTGGCACTCCTTTTAAGTCAAGCTTAGGAATTCCACCAGGTTCTTTTTTTCAGAAGTATTTGATTTTTTTTTTTTTTTAAGCCAGAAAGCTTTATATTGGTCAAACCTCTGTCACTAGACTCTACCTAAGATTCTTCAAAAGATATCAAAACCACACTTGATTCCTTGGAAATGAGACTACCTAACAAAAGGATTTGTTAGTGATCTTTAACAAAAGGTATGTCACACCTGGCCTTGTGACTCATTAAAAACTCCAGCACTGAACTCTTAATAGTATATATAGTGTATTCAGAACAAGTATTTATTTATTAGCTAAGTCAGTCATAGTTACCAACCAAGGAAAAAAAAATACACTTTATTTTTAGTAC
Source organism: Spermophilus citellus (assembly GCF_964194105.1). Classification (NCBI taxonomy): domain Eukaryota; kingdom Metazoa; phylum Chordata; class Mammalia; order Rodentia; family Sciuridae; genus Spermophilus; species Spermophilus citellus. The sequence continues at coordinate 63,852,770 of NC_138191.1, read as the reverse complement.
CAAGACAGAAAAGTAAACAGGTTCCTAAATATTACTTTTCTCTGAGCATTCAGAATTCCAGAGCAGCAAGCATTTTGGCTAGTATGAGTTTTGAAATATGATGGGAAACCAGAGGGAAAATTTTCAATATTAGTATGTATTTTAAAAAACTAGGAGAATGGAATTGACATTAGCAAGTGATCTTGAATTATTTTAAATGCACAAAGGTAACTTCTCAAAACCATTAGTTACATCTATTTTGTCCTAACCTTGTTCTTCCAATAGGAACACTTCATAATAAGCTTTTGGAGAAGGGGAAAATGTTGGCAATAATACTTCCAAAGAGAGATTTTGGAGAAGTCACAAAACCAAAGAGCATTTCCTGTGTTCCTTTCTGCGTGCTGAGCAAACACGCACAGCTTCTTGTCAATTATATATTTGCTCATGGACACCAAACTGGAAAAACAGCAGGGAGACACAGCCGACATCCTGAACAATATTTTGTTTTCACCTGTCTCTTAAGTTTCAACAAGAGTTGTGAAGTCAATGGGAGCTCAGAGGTATTGCTCCTGGAGCACAGTCTGAAGTCTGGAGTTTAGAGTCAGTCTTACTTGAGGACCCTGCCAAGTGCCTTCACTTTCTGAAACTCATTTGACCCAAGGCCCAGTTCGGCTCATTCTGGGACCTGAATTGTCATACTCTTACTGGATTCCAAATAGCTGAGGTAAGACAGAGTAATTTTGAAAAGAAAGGGAAAGTTGAACTCTTTGCCAGTTAAATGGGTGGGTGGGGGGGAGAGAGAAGAAAGGAGGAAAGAGTGGAAGGAAAGGGTGGGGGGCATATGGGGTTGGGAGGAAAAGAGAGGAAGAGTTGCTAATTTATAGACTCCCTGGGGCTACACTTTGTATCTGTGTTCCTGGCAATGATCCTGCTGATGAGGAGTGACTCAAGGGACACAATCCCACCTTCTCACTCAAAGTCTCTCTTTTTTCTTTGGCAGGGATCCCAGAGGATCCATCTCCTGAAACTGAACTTCAAAGGACTAACAATCCAAGGCAAAGACACACAGGTCAGGTCCTGCTTCTGAACTCCTTGAATGATGTGCATTTAAATACTTATTATCTAAAGAAGTATGTTAGCTTATTGTAGCAGCAAGACATTCGTCTCCATCCCCATGCACAGATACTTTCTATTCTGACCATAATATTAGGAATTATTTTCTTTTTGTTGACATGGAAATTATTTTTAAGAAAATCTGAACAGAGTCCATAATTGAACAACTTTTAGTATGTACCGGATATATCCCTAAAACAATGTTCGATCATAGAGAAATAAAAACAGAGAGACCAAGTCACCTGCCCAAGCACCCAAGTTCCTTCTTATTGGAAGGCAGAGTTATGGTTTACTCTGTGTACGTGTGGTGTGTGTATGTTGCCACAGTCCGGCTGGGCAAAATAACCCGGAGGTGACAAGCAATTTGAAGGTTGCAGCGGGAACTGCTTTATTTCGGGGAAACTCAGCGGGAACTCAAGGTAGCGGGCACCCAAGGTAGCAGGAGCCACTTTATTGCGGTACAGCAGAGGTATATATACCTCACTGATTACACACAGCTTGACTCAATTAGCATCATTTAGATACAGCAGTCAGCCAATAAGGACTCCCCATCATCTTAATGGCTCGGTGGCGTTGTCTCACAAACCACTCCTCCTGGCAAACTGCCAGGCGACATCTTGACTTGATTTGTGGTCCCCAACAGTATGTGTATACAGATTCTTTTTAAGGTGAGAGCAGCTGTCAGGAAGGGCCAGTATTGCAGTAGTGTTGCCAGGTAGCTGGAATAATTTCAGCACATGGCCAGGGGTTTTGTAGGGCCAGGGGTTTCGTCATTTACCTGTTTATGTTGTTTTCAGAACACATCTTCCTTTTGCTATTTGCTAGTGATTATAATTTCTGTTTTGTGAAACATGTGCTTCTTGGGAAGCAGACTTCTTTCCAGATAGTCACCCAGGCCAAACCCATGGATAGGTCCCTCCACTAGCTTCAGTGGTTCTGGAGGGACTGTGTGACCAAAGCTGGTCTAGTTGGAAGAACATCCAGAGTCACCAGCAGTACTGAAATAAGGTTTGCTTACTTCTTAGATGGGAGAAGCTCCAGGTGGTGGGTCACGTGACTTAAATACATTATAGGAGTCATCTTTAGGATGAATAAGCATCATGGAAGGCAGAGCAAAGAAAAGGAGGTACTTGGTGACAGTGTTTGGTGGCTGTAATAAGCCTCCCTTCATATGTGCCATATTTCTGAATTTTTCACATATAGAAGGTCATAAGTTCCTTTCTATTATTTAAGTCAGTTGAAGTTAGGTTTTCTTTAATAGCAATTGAATGCATTCCAATGGATAAAGTAATAACCAGAGAGTAGAAGGGATATAGGATAAGGGTGGGGACTAGGAGCCAACCATGGATTTACCAGGATCCAGGGATTGACTGGGTGTATCTCTCTCACCCAAGGGCAGACATCCTGCACCCTAACCCTCAGAGATAAATATGGAATCTCTGAACTCTTTACCCTCATAAAATATAGCATAACTATTTCTTTCCTGTTGTAGTGAGATGATTTAAAGCCACTACTCCTGTGAGGAAGAAGAGGTACCTATTCCTGTGGGGGAAGTGTGTGAGTGTGTATGGCCATGCGCGTGCATGCAGGTACCTGTGCAGAGTGGCCTGGTCACCTGGATAAACACATCCCATCAGCCTGGGCATCTTCCTCACCATGTGAAATCCCCGCCTGCCACAGAGAGAAAGCACAGAAAGTGACAAGCATTGGCCAAGGTTTAAGACCAACTAATTGGGCATCTGAATTATGCTGCAGAATTGAGTAAGTGTAACAGTTAAAAAGCCATATTTAAAGGTACACAGTTATTTAAAAAAAAATTTAGAGTAAAAAGTGGCAGGCGGTATCAGCTACTAAAACAATGTTTTCCCCTTCTGTGAGGGAAGGGTCTGCTGTGGCGATTTCTGTAGGAGGCAAGCAAAGCTTGAGGCCTGAGAGGAGCCTGAGAAGGAGGAGAGCAATCCCAGGAAGGCAGAGCCAGAAAGCCTCTCCTCCTCAGCACTTCCCAAACCTGGTGGGATCCAGTTCATAACCGGAATGCGAGCAGTTCTATCAGGGCATTAGAATTCAAGAGAGCTAATTTGGGGGAATTAAAAAAAGAATAGCAAGGATCGTATTGAAGGAGGGAATACTAAAACCCAAGAGAAGAGCAGGCTGCTGGAGTATCCACCATAATTAAAGCAGATTACAATTGCTCTGAGAAAAGAAGAAGGCGAAGAGTAAGAATATCCAGCGCGCCTGATCAAGACTGATGGGACATAGGCTCTGTGATGGCAGCGAGGAAATTGGGAGGGAGCCCTAGAGAAATTTCTCATAATACCTATTCTATTTTTTTTTTAAAAAAAGAGGAAATGATAATTATGACAAAAACCAGAATGAATAAGCGGAATAAAGTAGCTGCATTGAAGAGGAGGCGTTTGCACCATGTACGGGAAACAAAGCAAGCAAGACCACTAATAATAATCAGATTATATGAAGTTGTACTCTGCTTTTAAACTTTTTGAAAATGAGGGACACAAAAAAGACAAAACAAACAAAATTACTGACACCTCCGTTAAAAATCACAAAGCAAGAAGAAATAATTTTGAACAGGTAAACTGACATATATGGAAATCAACAGATTTAGAGGACAGATGTGGGATAGCTGTTAAAGAAGACCGAAGACAAATTTAGACTTCATGATTTTTTCTTTCCCTACGGGTGAGACAGGGAGAGTGAAGAAAGCTTTAAATCTATTTGATAATTTCCCTTCTTTTTAAATCTTTTTTTTTCTTTTTTAAGAAAGCTGCTTCAAAAAGTTACATGACTTTCCGCAGTAATGATAAAATAAGACAGATTGATTAGGCCATTAAGGAACACTGAGAAATGCGAACAAATAAGCACAAATGTGCAATGTGAAATGAAGGTACTATGATGTTGGAGATTATCCTGGATTATCTCAGGTTCAAAGCCAGCCTCAGCAATTTAGTGAGGCCCTAAGCAACTCAGAGAGACCCTGTCTCTAAATGAAAAAACGAAAAAGGGCTGGAGATGTGGCTCAGTGGTTAAGTACCCCTGGATTCACTCCCCAGTATTAAAAACAACAACAACAACAACAACAACAACAACAAAAACAATATCTGTCCCTTCCAACTCAACACAATTGTCAGCAGACAGTGGCAGTGGTGTCACTCAGAAGTGACTGAGAAGCAGACAGACCTTGACAGGTCCAAATGATGGTCCAGGAAAGAAGTGCACATGCCATTCAGCAAGCATGTCGGATTTGTTGGAAGAGCCATGAGGAGCAGAGCATTGGCTATTTTTTGTGGGGAACTCCGACCTTCAGGTGTGAGTGGAGGTGGAAACAAGGTAACACACATAAAAAAGCACTCTAAAGCAATGTGTGCTCAGTGCACTCCACCATTCAGGAGACACATCATAGGTGGGATACTAGTTGAGGTAGAAGAAACCACAGAATTTTAGGTAGGGGTAAAAAGGTGGAGTTATCCAGTATCTTTTTTTTTTTTTTTTGTAGGAGTTAGTCATTAGCAATGAGTTTATCAATCTACCTAGAGTAGAATTCAAAAGTGGGCACCGAGATCTCACCTATATGAAATTAATTTAAGATGGATTATAAGTCTGAAAGTGAAATATAAAACTTTTAATAATGAAAATTCTAGGAAAAAATATAAACAACTATAGTCATACTGTGATGATCCTGAGGAAGCGACAGATTTCTTTAAAAAGTCACACACACACACACACACACATACACACACAAAAAAACACTAATATAAAATAAAAGTCATATAAATTAAACTACATTAAAATTAAGAACTTCTCTAAATCAAAAGACACTGTTTATAGAATAAAAAGATAAGCAACAGACTGAAAGAAGGCATTTGCAATGTATATGTTTACATATGCATATATTTGAGATACTGACCTTTTGAACCGACTAACAATATCAAGTATTGGTAAAGATGTAGAATAAATGGAATCATGATGCATTTCTTGCTGGTTGGAGTAAAAATTGCTTCAACTACTTTGGAAAACTAGATGGTAGTTTCCATGAAGCTTAACATTCACACACCTATAACCCAGATATTCTACTTCTAGGAATATACCTAAAAGAAATGAGTATTGATGTTCACAAAAAGAATATTCATAGTAGTTTCATTTGCATTAGCAGAAACAAGGGAAAACCACTGGGCCCCCAATAAAAGAATACATAAGTTATGGTGTATTCACAAGAGAGAATACTGTGAGTATGAGAAGGTACAAACAACTCCATAATGATGTTTCATTATGTTGATGGAAAGAAAAATGTTGAGTGAAGAACCCCAGCACAAATGAATTAGTATAGTACAGTTGCATTTATTTTCAGTTCAGAACAGGCAAAACCGAACTCTAGTGATAATGGTCACCTTTGGGGAAATTCTCTAGAAGGGGAGTGAGGGAGCTCTCTAGGGGGACTGAAAAATGATACTCAGTAATTCAATGTCAGTAACTGTTCCTTGGTTGCATAATATACAGAAAAATTTACTGAGTAGTACCTTTTAGATGTGTGCAACTTATGGTATGTAATTAAAACCTGGTTTCAAATAGGGACATTAGAAAACAAAATTGAAGAGGAAAATAAAAGAGAAAAATATACACAAATACTTATTCCTTTCTATCCCATTCTAACTTACGTGACAGATTGTAGAGAAGGTCAAATGATAGAATGAAGAATGTTTTGGAGGCAATTATAAGCCATTGCAGACATTTTGGATAAAATTGATTCTTTAGGAAGATTAACTTGGTGGATTTATGCAGAAAAAAATGGAAAAAAGAGGAAAAGAAGGGGGACAAAGAAACAATTTTGAAATTCTAGCAAGAGAACAATCAGTGTGTGCATGGAGAAATCTGTTTTCCTACTTTAGGGTATAATAAAATATCAATAGAATTGAAAATAGTTTCAATTTTTCATTTAATTGCTTGAGTTTCTATTTGCATTTATTTTTTTAAAGAGAGAGTGAGAGAGGAGAGAGAGAGAGAGAGAGAGAATTTTTTTAATATTTATTTTTTAGTTCTCGGTGGACACAACATCTTTGTTGGTATGTGGTGCTGAGGATCGAACCCGGGCCGCACGCATGCCAGGCGAGCGTGCTACCGTTTGAGCCACATCCCCAGCCCCTATTTGCATTTATATTAAAGGAGAAGTTCTGAACTTTACTTTTGAGGCTTACCCAATTCTGAACTGTCCAAGAACGCTGAGGGATTGTACAGTCTAAAGGACAACAGAACAATTCCACACTTCAGCCACCAGATGTAGATGTTGAAGACTGTCCTGCACTGGCAGGGATGCAGTGGAGTGAGTTCAAATCTTGACTTTGCTATTTATTAGCTATGTGACCTTGTGTAGTTTATGAATCTCTCTGAGCTTCAGTATTCACATAGGAATACCAAAACATCTTCAAAGAATTTCTGTGAGGATTATTTATTTATTTATTTATTTATTTATTTATTTAGGTGCTGGGGATTAAACCCAGGGCCTTGTGCATGCAAGGCAAGCACTCAACCAGCTGAGCTATATCCCCAGCCCATTCTCTGAGGATTTGATGAGATAATGTATATACAAGCATTTAGTACCCGGCTTGTCCCATAGCAAAACGTGTGTTTATATACTAAAATCTGACTTGGGGTGGGAGAGGAAGATCATTCTAGAAATGAACTTCAAAATCAATAGTAAACCCTCATTTGTTTTTTTGTTTACCTTCATTAGTGATTTGGAAAATGAGGTGAACCAGATAGAGGTGAAAGTAAACTGTGAGGTAGAAATTATGGAATAAATTGTATGGCATAATTTAAAAAGAATATAAATTGCTTCCAATAGGTGATCAATTGGTTATGCCTATCTACAGTAAATTTGATGTGGTGGCATAAAATGTCTCAGACAGAATTAGAAGCAAAAGTATAGTTTTGGGGCTCAAAGAAGGAATCAGAGATCTCTATCTTTAAAAGGCTGGGTCACCATATTTGCATCCACCTCAACATCATAAAGAAAAGGAAAATATGGGCTTGATTTTGAGCAGGACAGTTCCATATGGTGACTGTAAAGAATTCATCAAGAAGAGATTGAAAAAGAGTCTGTGTTTCTGTGTTCAGTGATGGCAGGAGTCTGGGACAAGCAAATGATAAAGTCTTTAATCTTTCAACGTACATATAGATGACCTTTATAACATGTTGGTCTCACTAGCCCTTGATCTGTCCTCCAATACTGTTGACTTCTAACCTCCCATAGTCACTCACTCCCACAGTGAGTATGGATCTCATCATGACCAGTGACCAGAACCCCTCGATATCTCATTTACATGCCTTCCGTATTCTGTCACTTCTTACCTGTGCAACGACTGTCTCCTGTACTCACTCTTATCTCCAACATGCTTTTAAGCCTAGTGGGATCCCTACCCTTTGATCCCACCATCTTTTCAGTGTCCTTGTACCCTTGATGACCTCACTTCCCACACTTGTTAGTTTAAATTCCATGTTCAGTTACCATAACCACTCCATAACTTAGGGCTTCACCTAGGAGTTACCCTGTAGTCTCTTCTCATTGTGAAGTCAGTGTGACCTTTTTAAATCTTAGGTGAGGTAAGCCAGTTTCTTGCTCAAATAATTTAGTATCCCCCTCCTCTTTTTTCATATCAAAAAGTCAATAGCTACAGTGGGAATGCTTAACTTGATGTTTTCACATTAATCTAGCACCCTTACATAGGAATGAATGGTCTCTGCCTGGCAGTTTTCCAGCAGAAGTAAATGAAAGCTTTATTGAGAGGAAAGCATCCCCAGTTTAGAGCTTTGTGATTCCCATAGATGAGGATCATTTCAAAATGAACCCACAATTAAAATAAAAAATGAGCAAATTCCAAATACACAAGGAAATAAACATCATGAATGAACATCAACTGCAACAATAAACAAAGATGTAGACCTCTAAAGACTTCCGGTATTAAGTTGATAGGTAAACAATATAAAATACATATGTATATAATGTTTGAGAAAATAAAATGAGTAAAATTGAACAATTTTCCAAGAGACCTTAAAAATCCTTGAAGGAGCTGGGTGTGGAGAAAAATCACCTCCTGAATATTTAAGAATAAAAATATTAATGCAATTAAAGAGATACTAATGGAGAAAGAAGTAAACTGAAAAGCATACCTGAATAAATAATTGAAAATGACACACCTAAAAAGATAGGAAGATAGAAAGTATGGAAGACCATTTAAGAAATATGGAAATCAGAATGAGAAGTTCTAATAGACATTGAGCAAGAGTCATTCAGAGAAAAGACAATGAAAGAGCTATAGGAATCTAGGCGTTTATAATTTGAAGTTTCCTGGAACTGGTAAAAGAGATTAATGCAGACACAAAGGAAAGATCAGTGAACTAAGCACTACAACTAAGAAGACAGCACAACTAAATATATTCAAATGAATCTTCTGATCACTGGATACAAAGAGAGGAATCTTAGTAGCAGACAGAGAGAAAAAAATCATCTGCAAATGAAATAACAATTTTACTGGCAGCAGATTTTGCATTAATAGGTGCCACTAAATAAATAAATAAATAGAATGAAGCCCAAACAGAATAAAACAACAACAAAGAAAAAAAAATCTTCCAAAGGTGGAAAAAAATGAATAAAAATCTACATTGTGTACCTAACAAAATATCTTTAAAAATGAAGAGGAAATAGGGGCTGGGGATGTGGCTCAAGCGCTCGCCTGGCATGCGTGCAGCCCGGGTTCGATCCTCAGCACCACATACAAAGATGTTGTGTCTACCGAAGACTAAAAATTAAATTAAAAAAAAAATAAATTTTTAAAAAATGAAGAGGGAATAAGGGATTTTTTAGGATAAACAGGAACTTGTTAATCATCGTGTTTATCATTAATAAGTCAGTAAAGGAACTTCTAAAGAATATATTTAATAAAAATGAGCTCAGGAGAAATAGCTGCAATTTGAGATAAAAAAGATATAGAAATAATTTATTAAACTCATAAATAATTTAATACTATGTTGTCTATATAAGTTAATTTTAAAATAAGGTTTAATTTATGAAGTTTAAAGGAGATAGAATTAAAATACTGGGCAACACTGCATGTAAGGCAGGAGGGAGGTGGGTTATAGTAAGTGCTCTGGGACCTTCATACTATTCAGGATAAGACATCAAATTGATACTTCAGTAAATGAGCACATAAATTTCAAAAGTGACTTGTAAATTATACAAATAGATGCACAACTTTAAACCAGTAAAAAGTAGACTAAATAAGTTCTCAATTAACTATAAGAAAAAAGAATAAAAAAGCAGAATGGTAGAAATGAATCTAAAAATATCATTACTTATAATAAACACAAACAAGCTAAGTGGGCTAATTAAAATCACAGAATTTGTCATACTGAATAAAAAATAAGATTTAGTGGTATGCTGTTACAAGATGTGATCAGAGTTTTAAGATAAAGAAAATTTGAAATTAAAGGCATGAAAAAATAATAAGCAAATGCTAGCCTCAATAAATATGAAGTAACTCTATTGACAGCAAACAAAATACATTTCTAAGACACAAAGCATTACATGGAAGGATTACTTATGTAATTATAATAATTTCAGTTGATCAGGAATATATCACTAATGTAAGCTTAGGTTGACCTAGTTAAAATAGTATAAACTCTGATAAGGAATAATTCTAGAGTTACAAGGAGAAATGGAAAAAATCCTTATTTTAGTAGATTTTAACACCCTCCTTTATTGAGAAATCAATAGATAATACATTAATAATGATATAGATGGATTGAGCTTTATTATTAGCAGATATGATTAAATTAGTGTCTACAAAACTCATCCTAAAAAATAAACAATTCATATCATATTCCAATACATAGGTGATTATCTCAATTCTTAACCACATTTCAGAGAATTGGTATCATGCAGATCATATTCTCTTACTAGAGTGAAATTAAATTAAAGGTCAATAACAAAGGTAAATTAAAATTCCTACATTTTTGGAAATTAGTCATACACACTACTCATTTCTCATGAATCAAAGCAAATATCATAATTAAAATAGAATACTCACTTGTAACTGAGTGATAATGATAAGATAACGTATCAAAACTTTTGGGATATGATTGAAAACAGACTTTTATAACCTAAAACAATTATATTAGAAAAGAAGAAAGGCTAAAAATTTAATGAGATGAGTGTCCAATTTAATAATCTGTACCAGTTGCTTTCACATGTGTAAGTCTTAGGACTGTGTGATACTCTTAAAAATTATCAGGGGCCCCCAAAAGCTTTTACTTATGTGAGCTATAACTATTCATATTCATAGAATTATAAATTACAATCTTAGGACATTTATTAACTCATTTAAAAATAATAACCTTATTATATATTTAACTGTATGTTTTTAAAGAAGACTATTTTCCCAAACAAACAGAATTTAGTGAGAGACACAGAGTTTTTTCTCATTATCATAAATCTCTTTAATGTCTGAGTTAATATCAGAGGACTGGATTCTCAATATCTGCTTCTGCATTCAATCTACTGTGATATGTTAGTTTGATTGAAGTGTATGAGGACTGTATTGGGAAAAACAGAGTGTTTTAAATAGCCTTTTCATATTATTGAGAATTCTCTTCTTTGATACTATGCCAAATCTCCACTAGTGGTAATCTCTTGAAGGTTAGTTGCAGTGTGGAATCTGAAACCACATCAATGAATCTTTCATGGTCTGTTACATTAAGATCCTTTGGTATGTTGTGCACTTTGCATGAGTCTTTTGCCCATGCAGTATTTTGTAATATCATTTATTGATCATCTGGAAAATACTAGTGGATGGAGTTACACAGATCCTGAATGTTGACATATTTCATTATACCACTTGGAAAAAATATACACTTGTTAATGTCACCACTGATTTCATGAAATGGCCTTCATATATTGGGAAGCTGTCAAACTCCCAGTGACAGATACAATACAAATTCTAATTTTTTATTTGAAAGCTCAAATTTTAATATTGTTAATAAATATTTTCAGTTGTTTGCCTTGAAGTGACAATCTTGCTTTGTTCATTTTTGAGAAAATGTCTGACAGATACACCAAGCTAAGTATCTAGTTTATCTGTCCCGTTCTTTCAAGTAAAAATGGTGTCTCACAAAAGCAGATAGTTCAGCTTGCAACTCTAATAGTTATGTAAACGCTTTTCTTTGAAACAATCATCTCACTTTAAAATATAGTAAGCTTTCAACTCATCTGATAATATTAAAAAGACATGTTATTCAGGATCAGGTTTTAAAAAAACAATAATTTTTACTGTATCATTAAGACATTTAGTGAGGGTTCAGTGATGAGAAATAATGACCATTGCCTTGATTTCTTCTAGGGTGCCATCAGTTTAATCCATCCTTGTTTTTGCACTAGCAGTTTCAATGTAGAGAAAAAGTCAAATAACATCTAGCATTGTAATAGAAACAGGTCTGCTCTCATATCTTTAAAAGTCCTCAGGGACTCCACAGAACTGAATGGACTACATATTGAGAACTCAAGTTAGGCCAAGAGTCAGTTAAAGACTATCCCAGGTACAAACCTTGTCCTTGTCATTGTAAATAAAGTTTTACTGGACTATAGCCATTCCTATTCATGTATGTACATGTCGTTTATGACGAATTCTGTGCGAGGTGACATGTACTGAGAAGTTGCAGAACACGTTGTGAGTCCCACAAAGGCTTCAGTAGCTACTACCTGCCCCTTCTGAAGTTTTCGAGGGCCTGAATCAGACTATAACAACAGAATAAGTTGAATGAGTGTATTTGTAGGAGACAGTGAAAATAAAAAGTTAATGTGAAAAGTGATAATTAATATAAAGTGTGCATAAAGACAAATGCTAATTCTGTAAGATGACTAACAAAATATAAAACCTCTCGAAAGATTGACTGAAAAAAGTGAAAGGATGCTTATGAACAAATTAATATTGATAAAAGAGAGCCGAAGATGTGGTAGAGATTTAAAATGAGAAAAATATGAACAATTTTATGTTAACAAATTTTAAACAATGAAAAGATTATTTAAAAAATCCGAATTACAAAATCTGACAAAAGAACAGACATTTAGTGTTAAAATCTCACTGAGAAAAGACTAGGAACAGGTGGTTTTACAGACAAGTTCTGCAAAATATCCAAAGGATAAGTTATTCCAACTATATACATTTTTTCTGGAAGACAGAAAATAAAATGGACTAGGCTTCAATCACTATTACATGATGTTAGTATTAGCTAATTTTAAAAACAAGACAAGGAAGGAATAAAGAACGTAAATTGCGGTCCAATTTTATTTATAAATGAGTTTGATTACACTAAACACATTATTAGAAAACTGCAATGTGTGAGAAAGAGTAATTCAGCATGGCCAAGTTTAGTTTATCTAAGGAATGTGAAGAAGGTTTAGGTTTATACACTTGAGCAATATAATTACTCCAGAGGAGATGAAATTATAGAAATATATATTATATATATATTTTTTATCAAATATATTTGATAAAATCAGGGAGAAGAAAAAGTTGCTAGCTGTTCCTCACTGTTAGTAGTTCTATTTAACATTCTCCTGGAGGATTTAGTACAAGAATCTTCCCTCCCCTCTAAGATATTGATGAAATGAAATTAAGATTTGAAAAGAGAAGTAGAACTTCCATTGTTCTTAAAAGATATTACTTTCTACACACAACATACAAAATATAAAGGAGTCTATAGAGATATTAGAAGTAAATATTAGAGTTTAGCAGGATGGTTGGGTATACAACAATATATAAAATAAACTAAATTTCTACATATGGACAGCAAAACAGAAAACATTTCAACATACCATTTATAATTTGAACATAAAGTATAAGATGCCTATTAATAAGTGTAACAAAAATGTTAAGAATTTCTTGGGAAAAATTTAAAACTTCATTGACAGATCTATATGATCTGCCTTTGTGTGTGCCTGGGGGAAAGGGGGATTAAACCTAGGACCTTGCACATGCTAGGCAAGCACTATACCACTGAGCTACCTCCCTAGCTGTTCTAGTCATCTTTTTTGCTGCTGTGACTAAATGACCTGACCAGAACAATTACACAGGAGGAAAAGTTTATTAGCAGGCTCATGGTTTCAGAGGTCTCAGTCCCATAGACAGTAGGCTCCATTTCTCAGGGATCAAGATGAGGCAGGATATCATGGTGAAAGAGTGTGGTAGAAGAAAGTGGCTCACATGATGATCAGGCAGCAGAGAGAGATTCTACTCAGTAGATTACAAATATATACCCCAAAGGCACTCCCCCAGGGACCCACCTCTTCCAGCCAGATCCTACCTGCCTTCAGTTACCACTCAGTTAATCCCATTAGGGGGAGTAATCCACTGATTGGGTTAAGGCTTCCATAACCTTTTGAGGCACACCTCACACATCCAACCATAACACTAGCCCTTGAAAGATACATAGGGAAGTAAATGAGAGTTTGACTAGATCTTAGACAGGAAATTTCAGTATTGTAAGAATATCAGTTATTCCCAAATTTAACTATAGATTTATTGCATTTTCAAGCAAAATTCCAAGAAGAACTTGATATGGTAGTTGTAAAATTTACATGTAACAATAAAGGCCCCCAAAGTTTTAAGACTCTTCTGAAGAAGAATAACAATCTAGAGGATTTTGTCCTTTCATATACTCTACAGTATCTCACACAGTACACTAGTGCAGGGACAATCGACTTGGCTTAGAGACAGACCCATATTTATATGCAAGTCTGACAAAGTCTACCATGAATGAACTCTGTGACAGAAGTTCCCCAGCAGCTCCCCAGGGAAGTATGGACCATATAGTCAATGGTACTTGCACTATTAACTATCCATATGGACAAAAATGAAATCGTATCTGTTTTGTTCACAAAAACAAATTCCAGATGGATTAAAACTAAACTGGTGGAGACAAAACTTTAAAACTCTGAGAAGAATCTATAATAAAACACTCTTGTTGCTATAAAAACAAGTTTGTGAGCTTTAACGTTGTTCACAAAATGCACCATAACAAAAGAGAAAATGTAAAAAAGAAATTAGAAGATATTTGTAATACATATATTATGGACTGAATTGTGTCCCCCACCCCCCAATTCATACACTGAAGCCTAATCCACAGTAGGACTGCATTTAGAGGTGGGGATTTAGGAGGATAGGATCATGAGGGGGCAGGGCCTTCTTGACGGGTTCAGTGCCTCTATAAGAAGGCACCAGAGAGTTTTACTACATAAAAATGGCTAAAGTTCAATTGTGGGTGAAGAAAGAAGGGAAAGGAGAAGAAGAAGGAGTAAGAGAAGAAAAAAACAAAACAAAACAAGGAAAGGCATGTATGCTCTTCAGAAGAAAGGTGAGACGTGCTTATTTTATAATGGAGTTCCAGTGCGATTAGATCTCACACAGGGCTCCGTTTCTAAAGCTATAATGCAAAATTAGGTTTTTTTTTCAATTACTCATGAGTTGGGTTTACTTACCAACTCTTGATAAAGTCCAAATAGTCTGTTTGTCTCTTGGTAGAAAAGAGTACTGGTTTTGCTGGGCATAGTGGTGCATTTCTGTAATCCCAGCAGCTTGGGAGGCTGAGGCAGGAGGATCACAAGTTCAAAGCCAGTCTCAGCAACTTAGTGAGGCCCTAAGTAACTAATGAGACCCTGTCTCAAAATAAAAAATAAAAAGGGCTAGGGATGTGGCTTGGTGCTTAAGCACCCCTGGGTTCAATCCCCAGTACAAAGAAAATGAAAAAAGTACTGGTTTCATTTTTGTTTTATTTTGCTTCTTCAGAAGAGAACCAAGTAAGTTTTTTGTTTGTTTGTTTGTTTTTGTTTGTTTGCATTTAGGAGCCAAAGTATTTTAAATAAATATTATTGATTTTGGTTGTTAAACACATATAGGTAAACCTACAAAAATTAACTACACTTATATGATTCATCTGTGCTTTATTGTTATAAGAATAGACAAGATAGAATTCTAATCTATTGAACTGATAATTTCTGCTTTATATGTTACTGTTCATTGGTTGCCCTGATCTTTCTTTGGGATGTGAAACGTTAGAGCCAGAAGGGACTTGTAAATTCAAGGTAAGTGCAAAGAGTGTTTTCTGAGGGGAGAAAATGATTAAGATGGAATCAGAGATACCATCAAGTTCAGTGGCTTTTGAATGTTTTTGACTTAACTCACAGAAATACATTTCATATTGTGTCCCACTAAACACAGAGACATACACACACATGTACATACACAGTCGGAACAAAAGTTATACAAAACAGTACCCACCCTTACTACTTGCAGTTCCCCTTACTGTTTCTATTCAATTCTATTTTATGTTAATTGTTACTTACTAGATTAATCTCCTGACCACATGACATGCAGTTTAAATAACAACCATATTGTCCATGTATTATGGATGCCACTGAGCCTCCAAGGGGGCTACAGAGAGAATGGTTTCAAAAAGTAGTGTGTGTTCATGGTTTATAATAAGCTCCTATAAAGCCAGTTTTAATAAACTCTGGTCACTGACATATCCTTATGCATTTCATCTTTGCTGCCTCTTCTTATATACCTGAAGCCTATCATTTTTCAGGTCTGTCACTCTGTCTAACAAGATCAGATTAATGCAGTGGAATTTGTTCTGAATAAGGTATGCTGAGCATTACCTGGTATCTTCTTCTTGTTTGCAAATCAACCTCTTAATGACTCTCTAAATTTCTTTCTAGATATTAAATTAAATCTACAGAGATATTTAAAAAAATAATGTTGTGCCAAGCACTGTGGTGCACTTCTGTAATCCCAGGAGGCTGAGGCAGGAGGATTGCCAAGTTCAAAGCTATCTATCAACTTAGTGAGACCCTAAGCAACTTAAGGAGACCCTGTCTCAAACTAAAAATTAAAATAAAAGGGTAGGGATGTGGTTCAGTGGTTAAGCATCCCTGGGTTCAATCCCTGTAATAACACAGCCACCACCAACAACAATAATAATAATGTTGTGATGAAACAACCAGCTACAAAAGCAGTCCCTGAATCTGTGACATTACACATTTATTTCATTACCTAAGTTGAAGTTGAAAAATGCTTTGATGTCCAAACAAAAGTTTGTGTTATGTGCCCATAACATACTGGCAAAACATCTGTTAGAAGAATAAAAGACTGAAGCTTAATTTTTATATATTTGTTTCTTCCCACACCATCTTCCCATATCTGTGTCTAGATGGTTAGATTAACAGGTCACCATTCTTTCTAAAGAATATCTAAAACACATTTCTCTGTGCTTAGTTTCTGAAATGATTTTTAGTTTAAATTCATGTGCAAATTGAAATAACTCACAGGTGGATTCCTTTTTTTGTTACTGTTCTCATTATCATGATTATTATCAGCAATTATACTGTTATTTTTAATCAAATATAGATTAATTCTTTGCTTTCCAACTGCTTAGAGGAGTCCAGAGCGAATTTGTGATTTGTCACAGAGAAGGGAAGGGAGTACTTTCTCTCTGAAGACCTGAATGGACATTGGTGGCCCAGTCATACAGTGAAATGTGGTGTCACAGCTTCTCAGTGTGCCTGCATCAGATGGAATGGCCACTTGGGAAGGAAACAGTTTATGACTTAGAAACCTCTCCAAGTTTTATTCTCTGGCTCCCAACTTAGCATTTCTGTATCCTGTAAGATAGCACGTGATGCTTTCCCCCTAGCAAATTTTCAATAAGTTTGTATTTAATTTTGCAAAATATTCTCAGTATATTGTTCTAGAGAAGACCCTGGGAATCTACAACTCATTCCACAGGATAGTGAGGGCTGAGGTCAGATTTCTCTGCTACAAAACAGCAGAACCCCAAACTCATCTCTGTATCCTAAGTCATGTTACCTTTTTGAAATCTTTCCATATTCCCAAAGGATTTCCCAGAAACAATGAAATCTTTCCTCTGATCATTGTCTTTCATTAATTTTAGCAATAAACTTTGAAAACTTTTTATCTATATGTAGCAAAATCCCACCCTCCTGCCCTGGAGTGATTCTTCCTGACAGTAAACCTCAATTAACAATTCCCCCTTTCTTCTAGCAAATCACATCTATTTCCCCCATAAAAGACAACACAAAAAATTACTCATACTCGTGATGACCTCTTTAAAGCTTAGAATATACTTAGAGCGGTCTCTAAGTATATTTTCCATTTCTATCTGTCCTGTATTTATAATTGTTCAGCATGATGGCCAGATACATGGAAAAGTCCTTTTTCATTGAATAAGCATTGATACAACTACAAGTCCTAATTGAGAAATTTTGTAGTAATAAATTTCTAAAGTCTTTAATAGAAAGCTTCAAAACAGTTTTCCCCATCTACTCTGAAATTCAATTTATCAAAATTCTGTCCTGTGCAACTTATAATTAACCATTTTTTCAACTAATGTTTCTTTTGCCACATTTGAAGGTCTTTTACTGTGAGTTTAGAGTTAATGCACATAAAAAAACATATTAAGCATTACTATTATTTTTTATGCTAGGAATTGAACCCAGAGGCATTCAACTACTGAGCCACATGCCCCAACCCTTTTTTATATTTTATTTAGAGAAAGGGTCTCACTAAGTTGCTGAGGCTGACTTTGAATTCTCAATTCTCCTGCTTCAGTCTCCCAAGCTTCAGGCACGCCTCATTGTGCCTGACCTCAAGCATTACTATTTACTCCAACTAAAAGTGTAACACAAGCTGAATGCCATAATAAGACTTCACACTGCATGTAAGAAAGTAAAATAAAGTTTCCAGGATCAGACACACAAGTCAGGGAATGTAAAACAGGTGGACACTCATTTCAGATAAGAATTGTCTAGGCAGATGGTTTGGACAAGAGCTTTAAGGATTGTAGGCATGAAAGATGTATAGACATAGGTGTGGTCTCTGCTGTCATCAGGAGGGATAGTAGCCTGGGTGATGGTAATCATGACGATGATGATGAACAACAGCAGTGTCTGTGCAGCACTTACCTCAATAGGCATTATCACACGGCCTGCATGACAGACCCATTAGGTGAGTACCTAAGATGTGAGGGCTTAGAGAGGACAAGAATTTGCCAAAATCCCAGAGCAAGTAAGAGACAGAACCCACTAACTGACTCAGCCTTGGAAACAAAAAATGCCAATGGTTTGAGTTTTATAGAAAGAGTTTTGGCTTTCTTTCCCTCTTGCTGCTCTCCTTCATTATTCTCTATTTTAGTCTGAGAATTTCAAGTGTTTGATGTTATGCACTGTATTCTAAACAAATGCACCAATACCCAGGACCTGTACCATCTGAGTTGGTTATCTTTTTCTCAGAGATTCTGTATTTCTGACAATTTCTTGATGGAAGAAGCATCTCCCACTGCTTGAGTCCTGCCAATGTGGGCTCTACAGCTCTCTGCCCAGGAAAACCTGGGAGCACAAGTGGAAGACTGGAGCAAAAGGTATTCATCCAGCCACACTGAAGACCCATCCTGAAGGATGCAAGAAAAACAAGTTTCTGTGCAAATCAAAAAGTATCAAAATGAAGCCCTAAGGATGAAATAATTCCTCAATCAAAAATCACTTTGGTTGAAATATGTACTGACACCTAGATTTGCAAAAAAGAAATATGAGACTGAAAAAGAATGAGAGTCCCCTTTCAATGAATAAATCTTGGCTACTGTTGGTAGCAATCAGAGTTTTGTTTTCCAAATGAGGTTTAAAACTATATTTTGTAAACATGAAAAATGACAGATATTTAAACTCATCCAACTCCTTCCAGCCCTTTCCCTGCGATCTGCTTTTACCTGGTCTTTTTAACCACATGCACGCCATATGTACATTCCACCAGGACCACTGGCCAGGGGCAATCCCACAGTGATCAATCGAGCCACATGCTGTTTACCTCATGTCCTTCAGGCTGAAAAAGTACCCTTTTGCTACAGTAGACTCCCTCTGGACAGTCCATAGATTAGGCAGAAAAAATAAATACAACAAATCAAACTCCCAAATACCTTGCAATGCCTGAAAGTTAGAAACAACCAGAGTAAAAAAAGAAACTTTAGTGGGGAGAAAAATACTGTGGCTTTTCTTCTTGCAAATTTTGAGACATCTTTTCTTCTCTGAAGACACATGTCTAGAGAGATCTTACCGTTTGCCATGGTCAAAGTACACAGAGTTTTAAATGCAAGTTTCAGAGTGGGTATTCCAGACTGTTAGGACTCCTGAAATGATTATCTGTTTGAGCAGGTGGTGCCCATGAACTGGTCCCCAGGACATGTTCCCTGGTCTTTTAAGTCTGAGGTCAAACCTTTTGCAGACTAAGTGATTAACAAAACTAAGTTGTAGCTGGTAGACAGCTGGGTGCTTACTGCCTTGTAAGCTCTAGTGGTTTAGGCTTGTCTTTGATTGTAGGAGCTGACCTTGGTCTCTACAATAGTTGGGAAATCTGTGG
Organism: Spermophilus citellus; assembly: GCF_964194105.1. NCBI lineage: Eukaryota > Metazoa > Chordata > Mammalia > Rodentia > Sciuridae > Spermophilus > Spermophilus citellus. Next base: position 63,833,190 of record NC_138191.1, on the reverse strand, counting down.
GACTGGACAAACTGCAAATAGATTGCTCCGAGTTTCCTGTTTTCATTCAGATGTGTACAAATTACCTCAACATGCCCTTTTTTTTCTCCCCCCCCCCCCCCAGAAAACACTAAGGTCTGAAAGAAACTCTTGTTATATTGTTGCCACTTAGGTTTCACTGAGCCTGCATTATCTACTCACAGCTTTAATGACTTCCTGCTGAGAGAGGTTCTGTAGCAGTCTTGGCAGCAGGGCTAAGAATAGCATTAAATGCAAGGTTATCTAGGCATTACACTCACTGTAACATGCAATTAACTCTCCTCTTCCATTTTCATTACACAATTATTCATTAATGTCAATTTAATTTTATGCATTGTTCTACATGACCGAAGGCTGATTACGGGCCTTTTCACTCCAATATCCCAAGTTAACTGGTGCCAGCCGCACTCAGGGCTGCCTAATTGCAATTTAGCCCAGACAATTCCTCCCATTTTTGCCCTCCAGTAATAGAACAACAGATCATGGCCAGGTAAAGATTTTAAGGTGGAAATAAAGCCCAAGCTACAAAACGCTAAAGTTCAGAAAAGCCTTTTTTCCTTTTATTTAATGGAATAAAGACTTGTTGGAAAAAATTAAATGAAGCAAGTTTTTTTTTTCTTTTTCTTTTTTAAATGTGACACTTTGTGAGCGACCGTTTAATAGTTTTAAACATAACTACCAAAGTCATAGTATACCTCAGGTCTAGGGACCCCACCGGGCTCCTTTATTTCAGCAACATCATTATAACACAAAGCTTCACTTTCCACACCTTAGAATTTTGAATGATAATGTGGAATCTATGAGAACATTGGCCAGTGGTTTGCAGGGATTTCATGGGTTTTCTTCCCATTGATGAATAATTATTTTTGTTGTTGCTGTTTTAGAACATGAGTAGCGTGTAGCATTCTGAAGTTCAGCCTTTTTACTTATCTGAAAGCTTTTTGAACAGCATCCCTCAGGAGGTAGAAATGAAAAGGAACTTGCGTCTCTCAAAAGCTTCCTGCTGTATTCTTTCTACTTTAAATCCACGTAAGTTCATGAGATATCCACCTTAAAACTCTGTGGTGATGCAGACTCAAAGTCTGATTCAGGTCCTCATACATCCTTGTGTCCAAGTAATTTACATTATCATTTAATCTGCACAAACAGCTCATCATTAGCTTTTCTAGTTTTACCAGCAGACAATTGTCGAAAATGAAGATTTAAAGAACCATTAAGGGGAAGGTTGGCTGTTCCCTGCTTTCTGTTGGTTGTTACTGCCCTAAATGTCCAAGGGAAAGTGAGTCTCTGGGATAATGAAATCTATTAAAAGTCAGGAAATAAGTCTGTCCTCTTCCAGAGTAGGTTCCTGGGTTCGTTTCAAAGAAGGGTTTGGTGCTCACCCATTGGCAAGCCCCAGATATCCCGAATATGTGAATAGACCAATGCATTGGAGAAAAGGATAATGCCCACGGAGAGGCCACCAGACTCCTCAGGCAACAATAAAACAAACAAGGTACAAGCAGGCATTATAGCACCTTCCTTCTTACCACTATGGGCAAAGCTGTGTCAGCATTTCCATTTTAAATCTCCCTTTTTCAGGGGCTTTTTAACTCAGCCATAAAAATTAGTTCCAAGCAAAAACTTGGCATGCAAAGTTTCAGCCTTGGAGTGAACTTTTTTTTTTTTTTTTTCACAAATTGTCAAAGGAAAAAAAAATCAGTCCTTTGGCTATTTTTACTCTTTTTTTTTTTTAATGCACAAAAATAGAAAACAGAAATGTACTGTACTGGTTGTGCACTTTTTTGGAACTCTTACAAAAACATTTATAGGCCATTATGAGGCATGAGTGTTCTTGGAGTACTCCAGGTTTTCTCGACAGATGATTTTATAAGACTCACATCATCAGCGCTTGTGAGGTGACTTCTCAAAAGTATTCTATGTTATATCTCTTTCTCTTCAGTCACACAGAACAGATCGGCCTCATAAATGGGTGTGACGCTTCCGAGGTAGACAATAGTGAGTTGTTGTGGTCTATTACTTAAATAATCCATGCTCTGAAGTAGCTGTCAATATAAATTTGACCAATAGACCGCAGAAACGGGGTGGGGGGGGATCCCACATTTGGTAGAGCCCAGGCAGTGGGTTTTGGCCTTCTCTAAACATATAGGAAAATAATGGCGCCTCATGTAAAGTTTTCAAACTCTTTTGAAAGCAGTAGGTCAGGATCCCACTCTGTGTGATTTTAAGGGAGAATTAAATAACTTTAAATAGCAATACTCAAAATCTAATTAACATGATTCAGGCAGAGATGTGCAAGTTTGGTGACACAAACTGCCAGTGGTAATAGAATCATACTTGGGGCTGTGACTCACCCCATTGTTCAAAAATATAGCTGAGGTCTGGGAGAAGCTTGTGATGTTTTGATGCACTTTGGGCTGTAACTACACTTGGATAAGTTAAGGACAGTGGCAGTGAATTTAAAAACAGGGCTCACTCTAACTTTCTGAGCTTGCAATTTGTCAAAAACACAACGAAGGAGCTTACGTGATTATTTTTATTATTATTACCACTACTATTTGTACTCAGGTTTCTGTGTTACATAACCACTGAACTCACTACCCCCATCTTTGATTTTACACTTAATTTATATGTTACTAATAGCTAACTGCTGTCTAAAGCCTTTTTGATTCATGCTCTGTTTGCTTTCCTTCTGTGAGGTTTATGGTCAAGGGACCTAATTTGCTGGCTTCATTATAAACTGCATTTTGGACAAAATATGAACTAATGGGGTTGAATTTAGGCCCTCAACTTTGCCTCAAAAGTTGAACCATGGCTTTATAACAAAGAGGTATTTAGCAGTGTCATTGGAGCATTTAGCTTCCTGAAGTTCACATATGATTAGAAGTTAAATATCTAAAATCCATTTATTTGCTTAATAACACTGCCAAATTGAACCCGTCTGTGGTTTCTGCATTATAAAGCCACTAAAGGACTCTTTTGAGGTGCTGTGTGTGTGATTACTAACTCAATAGATCTCAACCAGCAGCACTCGTATCAAATTGTCAATCCTGCGTACTGTGCGCCTAGGAGAGCTGCGCTTGGCATCAGCACGGGGGATGGGGGATGCGCAATTCCGCCGGTTTTCCTCTATAATCTCGTGGGTCACTGAGCACTTTAGTTTACCACTCACATCCTCAAGCCCCACTCTGATGGTACAGGCTACTTTGGGTGGAATGTGTGGTTCATTCAGCTTTATATTGCTGTGACCAAAAGATCCCATCAGAACAATTAGCAAAGGGAAAGTTTATTTTGGCTCACAGTTTCAGAGATTCAGTCCGTGGTAGACCAGGTGAACTCCATCACTCTGGGCCTGAGGTGTGGCAGAACATCATGGCAGAGGAAGGAGTTTCAAGACATGGCAGCAGGAAGCAGAGAGTGCTCAGCTCACCAGGGACAAAATATAAAGCCCAAAGTCACACCCCCAGGGACCTACCTCCTCCAGCCACACCCTACCTCCCTGCAGTTACTGCATAGTCAATCCATATCAGAGGATTAATCCGATGATGTGGTTATACCTCTAATAATATAAACATTTTACTTCTGATAATTCTTGCATTGTCTCACCCATGAGCTTTTGGGGGACACCTCATATCTAAACCATATCTATGTGCATCCCACAGGCACAGTCCAGAGCAAGCAGAAGCCTGAGCCCTTCCTAGATACAGTGGCTAATGGTGGTGCTTTCAGACATGCCTGTTTTGATCATGTCACCTGAAAAACTCCTAGATTCCTCCCAGCAATCTTAAGAAGCAGGTACAGTCATATTCCTCATTCTACAGAAAACAGAGGTACACAGAAAACAGAGGTACACAGAGATACCAGGCTTTTTACCACGGTGACACACTATTAAGGAATATGAGTGGAATTCACACCAACACATCTCAACCAGCCAAGACTCTCAACCCCAAATTTTTCCATCTCTAACTGAACTGAGTAACTTTGTAACAGAGTTCCAGTTCTTAAAAGAAATTATAAACTGATTGAGCTGATGATCTCTACAGTATAGATGCAATACAGTTGTGTGATATAGTGCAGCATATGAATAAGAACTAAAGATATAGTATAGACAACAAGTACTGGAAGTACAGAAGATGGCAGGTATCAGTGTAAGTCAGTATGCTAACTAGGACGACTTCCTGGAGGAGGTGTGGCTGCTTTTGGATTCGAAGAATGTATAAAGGCTTTGGATAGGTGGTAAGGAGCTGGGAGTTATTTCTGTTGTGGGGATGGTGAAGAGGGAAACAGAATTCATCTTGGCTAGATAGGAAATCCTGGGCAGGGGAATGATGGTTAGCTAGGAGCTTGTGGGGCTTGAAACCCAGGCAGAGAAGTATAAATAGCCCTCAAAGAAAAACACAATTATTCTGTTAAGCCCATGGCTTAGAAAATCATCTTTGAGTTTGCTCAACCATTAAGGAATGCCTGTGTTCAGAAGGACCTTACATTTTCACCTAGGAAAGAGCCATAGCACACCATTGTCCTGCTGGGGTTTCCTGCAAAGTCTTAAGATCCAGAGGACGTGAGCTGCGGTTCATTTGTATTTTACAGGGGCTGGTGCCTGAGTTGACTTGGCTGATGGTCCTGGATCCTGGCGACCACAGCAAAAGCCTTTCTTGGATTAAGAATTCAGTCTCCTATATTAAGGTCCAGAGGATCCAGCTAAGTTCGGTGATTCTTCCCCCTTTACCCTTGAAAGACGATTTGGCCAATCAGTATCACTCAAAAAATCTGGTCCAAAAGGTAAATGTGTTCTCAAAATCCAAATTGACATGCAGCTAGTAATGAGGTATCACCTCATAAAACAGTCATCAGAATCTGACTGCCGAAGCAGCACACTCTTGGAAAAAGATACCCACATTTGGAATCCACATGAGATACTCATACTTGACCGCATTCTCTCTGCAAAAGCACTGTAGATTCTCAAAAAGTTGTCCATGCCCAGGCCAGATAGCATGTCTTTGACATTATAGGTGAAAGGTGTCTCATTCTAGTTTTTCTGAGTTGTAGAGGATATTTTCATAAGGCATGATATCAAAAATGTTTCCATCAGTTAGAAAGAGGTACATTTTTCAGGTGTCTTAGGATGACAGAATTTAGCATTAGGAAGGATGCTCCTTTCCCCTGCAGGCTACCTCCTTTCCTTCAGCAAATGTGGAATCCTTAAGCCCAGAGAGGGTAAGCCACTTGCAAGTACCCCACACAGACATGCGACCTAGATCTCCTGATTGTACTTCTGTGCTCTCAAAAGCTCTAAGTGCTCTTTCCCCATATATCTTTTAGGCTGTGCAGATTATTAAGGATAATTAGAGAGAGTTCTCCTTGGTAAGAATAATTAGCAAAGGGGTAATAGCCTCAAGCCAGAAATTCTAGGCTATAATCCAAACTCTCCCTACCAAAAAGACATAGAATAAAACATTTCACTTTGCTGATCCTCAATTTCCTCATCTGTAAAATGTGTATAATAATAGTACCTAGTGCCTTGGGCTGTCAAGAGCATCAAAAAAGATATTACATGGGAACTTTTTAAATGGGCCATAAAGAGCTCTATAACTCTAGTTGTAAAAAAGAATGAAAATGATTTTAAAATGTGATAATGTTTGTATTGATATAGTTTATATCTATGTGTAATTTCTCTCCTCCCACTACCCCCTAAAATACAAAACAAACAAGAAATTTGTTTTAGAACAGACTGCATCCCTGCCAATTTTTTGTGCTAAACTGAGTGCTATTGGAAGGTTACAAGGCACAAGAAATGTCACATTCTAAATCATTCCTGTTGAGATACATCAGCATGTTCACAGTGGTTGTTTCAGGCTGTAGAAATATGGGAAATCCTTTAAAAAATATTCCCTTTATATTTTCTCAATATATATATATATATATATATATATATATATATATATGTAAGCATTTTAAAATAAATCCCCTGGTACATTTGTAAAAGTCTCCATTTGACAGCAATTATGATTGCTACAATGTAGCCATTGCTCACTTTGTGGAGTATACTTCACATATATTCCTTTATTAATTTTTTTGAAAAAATTCTACGCGATAAGTATTGTTGCTCCATTTACAGATGATAACTTGAGGCTCTGTGAGATTAAATCACTTGCCTGAGATTCACCACAGAATCCATGAAGTCTGGTTCCAGAGCCCATAGTCTTTGTGCTATGCCAGATAGGGCTGCTAGATTGAGATTGGGACTTGGTGTTTAATTCCTCTGCTGCCTCTCAGTATCAGGGCTTAACCATATCCTTGCATGGTGGATGGAGGCTGGCCTCTCCTGGGCCAGGAGACTGGGTTCCAGGTCTGACTCTGACCACGAAGAGCTGGGCTGTAAGCTCACACAGATCCCTTCACCTTTCTGCAGCCTATTTTTTGTAATTAATAAAATGAAGTCTTTAGATTAAATAAATGGCTTTCAAACTAGCTTTGGCTGGAGTCATAAACTACTTTTTTTTTTTTTTTTAGATGAATTTGAGTCAAGTGCTCCATGTGTTGGGACACCTCTGCCTTCGAGGTCTAGCAAAAATGTGGGCAGTCTCAGCCACACAACTTGTGGGAATCTAATTCCAGGGCCCTGCTCTGTGAGGCCCCATTTCCCTAACCAAGGATATGCATTGCCTGTTCTGATCTGTTTAGCTATGTGCCTTAATTTCCCCCAAAACAATAGCAATAAGACTACGGTTTAGGAGTCTTTGTCTATATGTAAGTATTTACTGAATTTGGGAAGATGGTAACAGTTACAAGCAAATAACTTAAAATTCCTACTAGGTGTTGCTAAAAGTTCCTGTCCTTTTTAAAACTTGGGTTCTAGCCTCTGGTTTTTTTTTTTTTTTTTTTTTTTTTTTTTTTTGTCATTCTACCCTCTCTCTCTCCTTGCCCCTCCTTCCCTTTTCTAACCATCACTGATTCCTCTTTTTAATTCTTTTCCTAAACAAAATATTCCTCATGAGAATTTGTTTGCCAGGTGTTGACAGTAATTTTTTTTTTCTTTAACAACACATCCTTTGGCACTTCAGTGTATGAAGTTGATGAAGAGTGATGTTTCCTGATAGAAGCTACAGGGGGTGGAGCATCACCTTGCTTTGTGAGGCACCTGAGCCCTCGGAAAAACCCCAGCTGGAACACCCCTAGAGTGGAATATTCTATGAACTTTCGCTTCTCTACCTTTGCCCAGAGACAATTACCATTTCCTTTTTTGAAACTCCACTGCACCCCATGTAAATGTCAAATGTAACATCAAAATGTGTTTGTGTGTCTCTGTGTAAATATCTGTCTCACCAACCAGACTGTTAAAGGAGAGGAGACAGTATATAATTAATTATTTCTATAAGTAAGGTACAGACTAAACAGATATGTAATGAATGCTTGTGGATGATAGTATATGATTGTGCACAGTCAATTCAACAGGCTCTTCACTAGAAAGAAGTGAGCTAAAAAATGATCCTATAGGCAAGGAAGAAAAAGCCATTGTATTATGCTTGGGAAAAAACTAGAAGGCCATCTTGCTGCCTGTCCAGCTCTGTACGTGTGATATCTGAGCATATAGTTTTACGTGGGGCTGGGAAGAAGTTCTGCTCCAAAGCTTCATTTGTAAACTTTTTTTTTGTTCTCAGCCCAGTTGGCCGTTTTATTTAGATCATTTTGTGAAAGACCATGTTTGGATTAGTGTTGGGCATAAGTAAATGGCAGTTCTTTATCTGTTCTGAATGCTCAAATGGCTCACGGAGGTATCCGTGCAGCTGTTGTAGGATGTGTAATGGCATTAGGCGCTGAGTGGGAGAGGAATCTGGTGCCAGGCGTTTCTGGCAGCGGTTGTAGTTCTAGCGATTCTCTCGGTGAGGCAGCTATCATTAGCGAGAGTGCCAGGGGCAAGGCCCTTCAGGAGGTGACTTACTGGATTTCTGTACAAGGAAGGAGGGAAAGGAGTTTTACTCTTGAGTCATGATCAGTCATGATCACACCTGAAAATCCATTTCAATGACTGGGCATGGAGTGTTCAGAACCCTAAGTGATTCTACATGTAACTTAGATGCTTTAGGTCATCCCCCTCCACTCCACCCCTGTCCTTCACCTACTGGTCAGATAATGTAGACTAAAGAGACTGTGTTATAGTGGTCTGCTCTTACTGGCTTCTTGGGGGCATTAATGCCCTTTTGCTCTCATGTTCTGGAAATTATTTTTGTGGGGAGTCTGGCCACTCATGTTGGTCACTGTCCTAATTCTCTTTGTAATGGAACTGACAGATAAGGAGAATTACTGTGATGGTACCCCAGGGTAAATTACCAAGCTCTCTCCAGTGATTAACAGAAACCCTCACACTTTTTAATTGCATGCACATATTCTCTTTCTCTCTTTTTTCTCTACCCTCCCCACACATAAACATATATATAGGAAAAAGCGGGTTACTAAGTCACAGCATAGTCATGAAGAAGTGTGGGAATCTTTTCATGCTGGGCATTCTGAAGAAAATTTTATGATTAAATGATAGACTAAGATTAGCAACCAGTCGAATGCTGATGCTTACCAAAATGCAAAGACGTGGATGCATGTAGAATAGCCTGTAATGCTTACCCATTTAAGATCAGAGCCTGCTTTAATTATGCATGCTGCTAAGGGTTTCCAGCAGAGCTACATAGCACATATACATTTGTGAGATTCAAGTGTGCAAATTGTGGACCATGGGATGCATGGAGTACAGGGAGAAAATACCTTCTCTGTGAAGGATATAGATATTGGTTAGACATTCTGTTACACTTTCTGTTATACATTCATTAATTTCTTCTATCCACAAACATTTTTTAAGCACCTTCATTAGGGATTTGGAGTCTCAAAAAATAACATGATCCTTTCTTGCCTCATGCTTAGAACCATTTTAAATATAGATTCATGATCAGAGATATGCAGATCAAAAACCAACTTTGTTACCGATAAAGCTCATTAGAGAAATGACCATATAAACTCACTAATGTAATCAGCACTTGGTGAGTTACATTTATTGATCAACGTACCCTCTAAGCTTTTGGCACAGTGGAGAGAATGCAGATTCCTGAAGGCAGGTGCCTCTTTTAATGAGTTTCCTGTTTATTCTGCCAAACTTGCCAGCTAGTGAAGATTGTTTTCTTCCATGAAGTCAGTCATGAGAGAGGAAGAGTAGTGAACAAGGAGCCCAAGAGAAGCCTAGAGGGTTGGATTCATGAACTTTCCATGTGGGAACAAGAGAAGAAGGGGAATAAGGGTTCTTCCCAATATCAGGAAGAGCTTGAAACAAGAATGAATATTACAGAACAGGTTGGGGCCTTACAGTATTTGTTTTAATGTAATGTAGTGAAGTTAACAGATATCAAGGGTAGGGTGGGGTGAGATGTGCAGGCAGTGCACACTGAGTGAGTAATTTGCCAAGTGGGTAGGGCAGCATTTCTTGCAGGGATAACATCTGATCTACTAAGCACCACAGTTCATCTTCCACTATGCCATGTTCCCATTGGGTTTTATACATATCCTTGAACATGCATGGGCAGTGCCAATCCTGTGAGAGCTCAAGTGCAGTGACCAGGGTGAGATTAAGGAAGTTATCCAAATGGTGGCTTCTCAAACCCATGGAGATGCCAGTGTATTAGCATGTAAGACACTAATGAAAAATTTTCTGGTTGTCATTTCCATTATATCCCAATTATTACCTTATTATCTCTGGATTCCTCTGACATGGTTTATTGTTTTTGTTTTAAACTCAGGAATGATCTGAATCTTTTTGCTGTTCTTCCTGTTGGCCTGCTTTTTGATCATCTTGCTATCGGAAGACCAAAGGGAATAATCAACAATGAAATGCCAGTCAGTTGACTACTGAAAGTTGGAGACAGTAGAATCATGGAAAGAGTAAAGGTCAGAGGATCTGGTTCAGATCCTCTGCTATTAAACTGACCCTGTGACCTTGGGCATGTCTTTAAATCTGAGAGTCTATAAAGTGGGGATGTTAATTAGAATCATGATGCTTTATAAACTTACATTGAGGATGAAATTAAATAATGCATGTGGTAAGACAAAAGATAGTGTCATTATCAGATGGGACATTTGGTGGAGTTGTCTGGTGAAATAAGTCATTGGAGCACTGCACAAATCTGCTGTTCCCTTTCCCTGCTGCCTGCTTCCCCTACACTGAGTTCTGTCTTTCAAAACATGCCCATGTCCACCCTGGAGAGAGGCACTCATCTCAAGCACTGCATTTACATGTGCCTCTCAGTCCAAGACCCTTTACCCAGCCAATCTGCACACTGGCAACATTGAACCAAGTAGACCCAGTTTATCAAAGGTCACATTCAGTGTGGGACTTTGTCTCAGTCAGAATGATGCTGTTTGCTAAGTCAAGTCCTTGGGAACATTGCATCCATACTCTTGAGTTTCTGTTTCCATTATAGATTGTTTAAGAAAAGGCAAAATAAAAGAAAAAAGAAAGGAAGAGAAAAGAAAGGCCAAGTTGACATGAGAAAGGTTAAGAACAAGCAATAGTTCATTGCTTAGGTGATAATAAGTCTCTAGAAACCTCAAGCATTTGGACTATAAGAGAGTACCCAGAAGACAGCATTCCTTTTTAGACCTAACTCCACCTGCTCTTCCCAGTAAAAAACCTATCAGATGGCAAAACAATTCCCATGATTATGAATGTGGATAAAGAGAAATGTAAAAGATCAAAGGAATTGATGAAAAGAATTATAAATGTTCAACAGAATAAGTGCATTTCCAACAGGCATGTATCTAAAAATGACAGAATTTTAGACTAGAAGGGATTCCAGGGACCATCTGGTTAATTCAATTTATGATGACAAACATGTCTTGAGCATGTTGTGTATGTCAGCCTTGGGGACACAACAGAGAAAAGACACAGGACCTACTCTTAGGGGGAACACACACACACAAATACACACAGAGAGCTTTCTGGAAATGGGGCTGTACTACTTATATCCAAAGTAAAGAACGAAGGGCCCAGGGAGTATTTAGAGGAGAGAGCTCAGACACATCAAAGGCTTCAGAAGTCAGGGAAGGCCATGGGAAGAGGGACTCGATTAGGGTCCTGGAGGTAAGTGGGAGTCTCCATAAGGTGGAGAAGGACCTTAGGAAAAGGAAAGTACATAACTAAGGGAAAGAAGAAGCAACCTCAGGAACAATCAGAAAGTGACTAGTGCTTCATTTCCATGAGGGAAACCATTAGTGCTCAGGGCTTTTAAACTCTGGGAAGTCAGAAGCAACATCAAATGGTAGTTAAGAACATGAGCACCTGGGTTCAAATTGTGGCATTACCACTGACTACTTATGGGATTTGGAGAAGTTGCATGACTTAGCTCTGCCTCCTCATCTGGAAAATAGAATGATGTCCATCACCCACTGCACAAAATTGTTGTGAGGAATGAATTAGAGAATTCATGTGTGGTGCAATGTGGTACGTGGTAGGTACTGAAAAACAGTCATTGTTACGTTTGTTGTTAGGGTATGAAATGTGTCCCCTCCCAAATTAATATTTGGAATGTAACTGTATTGGAGATAGGACTTTTGGGAAGTAATCAAAGTTAAATATGGTCATAAGGGCAGGTTCTAATGAGATAGGATTGGTAGATTTATAAGAAGAGGAAGAGAGCTCTCTCTACATGCATGTGCTGAGAAAAGGCCATGGGAGGACACATGACAAGCCAGGACAAAAGCCCTCACCAAACCGGATCATGTTGGCACCCTGTTCTCAGGTTTTCCAGCCTCCAACCCGTGGTAAAATAAATTTCTGTTGTTTTAGCCACTGATCTTATATTGTGTCATGTCAACATCACTGATACACTTACAGTCTGGGCATTGCAAACTCAAACAACCATAGGGTAATACAAATGATATAAATGAATGAAGCAACTTATTTAGGAACATGTAATAGTATAAGCTCAGTGGCAAATCGCAGCTGACACTGGGCATATTTGAGAGATGCCTGGGAGTGATGGAGCCTGATGAACTGTCAGGGGATTGCCAGCTCCAGTGGGAGCAGCCATCCCTTGGTTGAGTCCATTATTGTCGCTGTGTGAGAAGCTGGGCCAGACATTTCAGGGCACTCTGATTTCTTCTAGAAAAGTTGGAAGAAATCTGTGCTTCTTTGAGAGTTGGGGTAGGGAGTGGAAGAACATCTGATATTTACGAAGTTGGCCAATACTGTGAAAACATAAAGTAAGACCTTGTCCTCAGCCCACTTGGCTGCCCCATCACATAAACTTCAGTGATAGGAAGATGGATCAGGTTGGGGCGGGGGAATGTCGGGATGGGAGGTGGAGAAAGACTGGCACGTCTAGCCTGAACTCCAGCCAATATTTTAACCTTCCTGAAACTTGATTTGCACTTTTTAAAAATTAAAGTCTGTTTTGGTTTATTTTTACTTATTTATATATTATTTTTATTGACATATAATAATCGTCTGGATCTATGAGGTACGGTGTGATAACTCAATAAGTGTATACAATGTGAATGATCAAATCAGAGTAATTAGCAGGTCTGTCTCCTTAACCATTTATCATTTCTTTATGTTGGGAACCTTTGAACTCTTGAAATTCATCTTTTTCAGCAGATTAATGGTGAATAAAATAATACTGGTGTTTGAAGGATTCAAGAAAGGAATGGATGAAGATGTATATAAAGTGTCTAATGAGCACTAGAAAATATCAGTTCCTTCTCTCAGACAGTGGATAAAAACCTGAACAAAGGCAATGGTGGTGGAATGCAGAGGAGGCTATGAAGACATTACAGGGGTGGAATTTGATTGGATGAGGACTTCAAAGTTGATGACCCCAGGGAGGGAGGGGATAATGAAGCTGTTAACTGAGGAAGGAATCACAGGAGGAGAGAGATTAATTAATTGTGTTTTAGATAAATTGAACTTGGGGAGTCTATGGAACATTTGGGTTGAAATGTCCTACTGGCATCCAAGTGAGTATGTGAGGAGACCAATTAGGGATAGAGATATAGTTTAGAGTGCCATCATCTTATAGGGCACAGTGAGGTCATGAGAGAGGTGGGGGCTTTTTTGGAGAGACCAAGCAGAGTGAGAGACGACGGGGCCCTGGGATGGCTGAGGCCAGGATGAGGAGAGAAGGAGAGACGGAAGTAGAGCCAGTTGGGAAGAGTCAAGAGGGAGAACCAGAGGAGGACACATCAACCACGGGCACATGGAAGGATGAACAGGGAGAAGGAGCATTTCCAGAAGGAAGAGGTTGTGGTAGCCCTGTTAAGCAGAATGAGAATGAAGAAAAACCTTGGTTTTCATACTTTGAAGTTTATCAGTGGACTTTAGGAGAGAAAACTAACTCTATGACTTAGAATAATCATCTCTGGTGACGCCTCATTCACCTTTTATGTATAACCTGCTAACTCTGAGTGATAACACCAACTCACCAAGAAAACATGAAATGATGTTCATAACAAAGAGGGTGTGTTTGCATTTGGGATGAGGCATTTCTGGAAAATATGCTGTGAGCTAAACCTGATTTTCTTGTAGCGAGGATGATAAAGGAGAGGATTACACTCTTGACACAGGGCCTTGTGCCCAATTTTTTATAGGCATGAACACAAACTCCATATTGAATTGATTAATTATGAATGATAACCATGTATAATATAAATCCTCTTCAAGTATACATAATTAAACAGGGTAATACAAAAACCAGTTGCATAAATTATATTTAATATGAGGGAATAGCATAAATATTAAACAAAGTTATTGTTTTATTTCCTGACATTCTTTCTCATTGGCAGATGAGAGGAATTTTAGTATCATGAAATCAGGAGGAATATTTTTGAAAAGTTTTTACAGATATCTCTGAGAAGACCCTTTGAAGAGGTTATTGGTGCTGGTTAAGTGGCATCGTGAGGAAGTGTTGTAACATTTTTGCTCTCTTCCTCTTCTTATAGTGGTTTTCACAGAAAAAATTGGAGTCCAAGATATTGTCTTTTCTGCTAGCATCAAGAGCCGTCTTATTTCTTAACCTGCCATGTCACCAGAATTAGCATCCTCCTCTCACGCCCTGTGGTTGTTCAAGGAATATGGACTTTGAACCATACATAAAACACATTTTAAATGCTGATTTTCTCATTTTTCTGCTTTACGGGATGTCAAAAAGGCTTAAATCTTTGAGTTAGAAAATTCTATCAAAATTTTGATCCATATCTGTAGCAATTTTTTATGATTCACCATTGGTTGTTTTTTTTTTTTTTTTTTTGGTGGACACTTTTTTTTTTCTTTTTTTTTTTTTTTGGTACCAGGGATTAAACTCAGGAAAACTCAAACACGGAGCCACATGCCCAGCCCTAATTTGAGACAGGGTTTTTCACTGAGTTGCTTAGGGCTTCACCTTTACTGAGGCTGTCTTTGAACTCATGATCCTCCTGCCTCAGTCCCTGGAGCTGCTGGGATTACAGATGCGTACCACCGCGCCCGGCTTGATGGAAACTTTTAAGAAGATATGTCTCATGTGGTTATAGAGAAATGAGACTGGTCTTTTAATAATTGTTGATAATTTCTCATTGAGAGTAGCAAAAATTTATCTGTATTGTACTTTAAAACTTAAATTAAATATCTTTCCTTGTGTAACACAGTTAATGAAGATAGAAAGAAGGACAGAACCTAGATCTTTTAACCAGCAAGGTGATGATATTCCCAAGAAGCTGTCCTTTCTAATGAACAGTTCACAATTCCTCTGGGATGTCATGCACTTTTTAAAATGCTGTTGTAATTGCTCAAAATGCTTTTAGAAAGCTTTCTTTTTGGTTATGTTTTCTCAGTATTGAAAGACTTATCTCAATACCATCCACCTTCTCTCAGTTTTCAGAGCTCTATCATCTTCCTTGCGGATCCCAGGGATCAATACTATGCTTTCTGTTGTGGACATTTGAGAGAGGGCTGTGCATGGCTGGGGTGAGCCAGAGCACCACACTAAGACAAATGGTCTGGGATCTCTTGTGAAGCCTGTTAGGCTGCTGCCAGAACCATCTAGGGACACTTGTTTTTCATTCTCATGCTCTGTTAATAGTTAATCACAGGGGTACAGGGAATCTTCCTCTAATATTAGGGATTATTGAACATCAAATTTTCAGAAGTCAAGTACCACCTCTCTTTTCCTTCCAAAAGCAAAGCAATGCCCTCCAAATATTTTCATGACAATGATTGTAATTTTATTTCCACATTTTACTTTTTGTAAAAGTTTTATTTCTCTGAAAAATTTACTGATGTGGGATTTTTCAGTTCTTTGTAATACCAATAAAGAGTTTGGAGACTGCCCTAAAATGGCATCCAGACTATGAAAGCATGTCATCTATATTGATGTTCAACAGAAATGGAAAGAGAAGAATGTTTACGACAAACCTGAGTGAATCACCAAATATGATAGTTTGATCTCCGTCTGAATATCTCCATAAACAATATATTACCTTATCCAAAGGGAAATGATGCTATTAGATTTTCCCCACCTTTCCAAAATAGTGCATGTTTTTTGAGCCATTCTGTGCTAGTTGATGTGATGAATTTGCCCTCCTCAGTCATCCACATTCTCCTTGACCAAGGTTAGGCATCTTCATAACGGCTGGCCCTGGAAAAGTATATTAGAATACTCACTTGGGATTAAAAGTAAAAAAAAAAAAATGTAAATAACCTTTCAGGGTCTGTAAAAAAGAAGTTGAGAGTGAGTATGTTGGTGTTTATATGACGACACACACTTCATGTGTTCTGAAGGTAACTTATTTCCAAGGGGTGTGTAACTATGCCTAGAACACACCCCTAGCCCTTGATAAACACATGTGTGGGTGCTCATGCATTTGTGTGTGTATATGAGTGTGTGGTGGGGGGAGGGAGAAAGAAACTGGGAATCAGAGATCTATTTGGGGAAGGAATCAAAGGTTACACAACATCCAAAAGGGAAACATGGTGGTGATGGTGGTGGTATCAGTGGGAAAGGATGGTGGGCAACATGGTCAGAATCTGACATTCCTTGGGTCTGCACATCCATGACCTGGTTAGGAGCCTGGAAGAGGCTTTTCACATGGACAGGGGAGGATCTTTCCTGTGGGCACTGTGCAGAGCTAGAGGCAATGACCACATTGGTGGTTCAGGATGCAAACCAGGCAGGCTGGCGGCCACGTTGCTGTTGGAGTCCTTTCTCACCATCAGAGTAGAAGGTATTGCTGATCAGGGACTGGGGCTCCATCTTGGTACTCAGGGCAGAGAGAGATCCAAGCAATTTGGGTGCAATGTTGCCTGGAGGTAAAGAAATGAAAGGGTTGCTGTGAATACCTTGGTTCCCTCTGCCCCACGATGTCAATATCAATGACACAATAATAATTTCTTTCAATAAATCACTTTTAACCATCTCAGAGGGATTCCTAAATATATTGGTTCCATGACTACCTGAAGGTTCCTGCTTTATTCTAGGATAGTTTCTAGCTTTTATCTTCTTACAGGTTTAAGACTCCTTATCTAAAACTCTTAGAGTCAAATATATTTCAGAATTCAGATAGTCTCAGATTTTAGAATAATAATAATAATAATAACAATAACAACATAATGTATCTAGTACTACACCCAGTAACCAAAATAATTAACATTTCCATAGTGAATGCTTTCTCACTAAGGAGATAAATAAGAATCATAGGTCAAATTGCATCAGGTTTTGCTGACACTGAATTTGTTCCAAATTTGTAAAAACATGTCAATTTTCAGTGGATAACGGAGTGTCCACTGAAACTATACTACAACCTATATTACTATACCAATGTTTTTAAAAATCATAGGCCAGGAGAGAGTGAAGGGTACAACCAGAAAATTCAAATATGTCAAATATTCCCCATTGTAGTAGGATGAATGATGTATCGTGTTCTCATCTCTGGACTCTATGAATATCACCTTATGTGGCAAAATATGAGTTTAATTAAAGATCTTGAGATGGGAATATTATCTTGGATTATGCAGGTTACTGCAAAATGCAATCACATGTATGTTTTTGAGGAGGAGGCAGAGGGAGACTTGACACACAGAGAAGAGAAACCAAGTGGAATTGGAACCGAGAGAGATTTGAAGATGCTAGCCTTGGAGAACAGAGTGGTGCAGCCCAGGCCAGAGACTGCTGGGAGCTACCAGAAGAGGCCAGGAGGAGACTTTACACTAGCCTTTGAAAAGAGAGCATGCATCTCTGGCAACAATTTGATTTCCATCCATGGACACTAATTTTGGATTTCTGACCTCCAGAATTGTGAGGGAATTAATTTCTGTTGCTTTATGTCACCAAGTTTGTGCTTATTTGTTATAGCAGCAACTGCAATGAGGGGCATCTTTATGACCCTTCATTGAAGATCTCTAATATTATACTCTTTCTTGAGGACCTGTCTTTTGTTAGTGATTCCTTGGGTGTTACTTAACTTCCCTAAGTCTCCATGTCTTCATTTGTGTTATATGGATAATAAATAATACATACCTCCTGAGAGTTGTAAGAATTCACTTAAAAAATACATATAAAATGCTTCGCACATAAGCATGTAGTTGGTGCTCAATAAATGGTATTTTTTTTTTGATATTCCTATTCTCTGAGATTCCCTTTTATAACTTTCTAGGTGATAGAGATTTACATTTATATTGCAGTCCATCTATATTGCAGAAAGGGTTGATCAATCAAATCTCAATTTTTCCTCATCTAGAAGATTTTGCCAGCCCATTTATATTCACCAATGTCACAATGATGATGCATTTGATGTCTAAGAGTGTGAGAAGCCTAAAGACACACCAATCAGTCCTGAAGGCTTAGTTTCTATATTTATCCCAAACATTATTATTTTCTCAAAGGCTGGAGTCTTTGAACCTGGCATCTTCAATCGAGCCAATGATAATTTGCTTGACAAATGCTTAGAAATATGTCCATTTGCAGATGGGTATATCTAATGGTACTAGGTAAGAATTCTTTTTTAAAAAAGCTGGCAACCGTATGAAAGCATGCAAAACAACACCACAATAACAATAAAACCCCACAATAATCTAAGAGACTAGAATCTTTTGAAAGCAGGAAATTAGTAATAATAAAATTGCTCAAGTTTCTGAAAAGAGGAATAAAACAATGAATTCATTAGAAAATACCCACCAGGTGTTAAGGAGTAGAGAAAATTAAAGTTAATTGATGGCAAAGAAGAAAAATAATGAGTGTTACATTTATATTTGGTTTGAGTGTCTATCAAGGGCTAGGTGTGAGTTCTAGGCATAGTTGCACACTGACAGACATTTGTTCTACTTAGCTCCAGTCAGACAGAATATTTCTGATAGTTGAGAGTGTTCTGCTCTAGCTCTGCTTATTCAAACAGAACTTGTTTTCTAACTCCTAGATATGTAGGCTTATCTCTTAAAGGATAAGGATCTGTTACTGTTGTTTTTGTTTCAGCATAACGTACATTTAAAATACTCTAGTCTTTCAGGCAATATAATTTTGAGGCCTCTGAAAAACATCTTAAAGGTCCTTGAAGACTGGGGAGTGTCGGCAGCCCCACTAGAGGCCTACCCAACACTAAGGTCACAAAATGCGAGTGAGGCAAGGACTTCACAATGACCTTGTACCACAGAGGTATCAGCTTCATAAAGCTAGAATCTGTGGTGCAGAGTCCTGTGCACTCATGGGGGTCTCATGGTTGTTAATGGGACAGCATTAGACCCCAAGGGATTTCCTTCCTAGCCAGGGCTCTTTCTGCCCCACCATGGGGTTGTATCAGTTGATCTGTGGTTAACTTTCTCAACTTTCGATTTTAGCCTTTTCAAATCTGCAGCACAAGGGAAGAGGAAGGAGTCCAGAACTTTCACAGGAGTTTGGAGATACAAATTTAGAACTCAGCACAGCTCCTAATGAACCTAGTATGGTCATAAAATATGGAAATGGTTCTCATGGCTGCCTGCTCTTTTCTTTCATAGCATGTACCATAGTTGTCATCAGCTAATGTCTTATTCCTGCTCTGGGGTGGTGGTTAAGAGCTCAGCTAGACTGTGCCACTGCCGGTGCCTGGGTCTGAATCTGGCTCTACCCCTTACAGACTGTGTGGGCAAGTTACTGAGTTTCTTTGTGCCTTAATTTCTTTATCTGCAAAATGGGAGCAATGATAGAAGGTGTAAGACAAATAAGCTGATTAATACATGTGAAACACTTAGAATGTTTCCTGGAACATATTAAGCACTATCTGTGTACTTGGTGCTCTGTTCCTTCCCACTGTCTTTTGGGGTGAGCTGTGGAGATCAGTGTTTAATGGTTTAAATGTTTTGTATTGGTTTTGTTTTTTCCTCTGTCAAGATTTTGAGCTTAGTGGGTTCAGCACCTGTATTTGTCATCTGTGATAGTTGATATCTAGCAGAGTGTTTGGAATATGATCTTGAAACTTTTATTTCTTGATTTCCTGGAAATCAAACCCTTCCAATTTTTTTTTTTCAAAATTCTCTGACTTTTCCTTTAATTCTTTTTTCTTTTCTGGTTCTTGTTTCTTTGTTCAGTCCTTTGGCAGTCTGTAGGTTTGTTTTTCCTTCTCTTTTTTATCCTTAGGTGTCCCTGGATCCCAGGGCTTTAACTGCTTCTATTACATATAGCTTCACATCTATCTGGTCTCTCCCTTCAATCCAACTGATGACCATTATTACTTGCATATTCACGTGGACCTCAAAGAAAGTCTACTCTAAAACAAATTCATTTTACCTTGTCATTTAAAAGGGCTCTTCAAAACCCCATTCTGGATAGATTTCTTGGATGGTAAACTCAGACTTCATCTCTTTCCTGTCACTTCTAAGCAGTTATTTAAGTGCTGACAATGTAGAATTTTTATTTCATATTTTTTGATCCCTCCTCAAAATCTTCATTACTATTGCCTTAGTTTAGGTCTTGTCATCTCTATTTTGGCCGAGTAACAGCTTCCTAACTCCTTCGTCACGCAGACATTTCAGAATAGGACAAGCCAGATGTTTTGCAGACTGATCCTCAATTTGGGTTTCCTATGTTTAGATTTAAGTTATACATTTTTGGCAGAAATAATACATAAGTAATGTTTTCTTCCTTCTCGGTGCCTCCCATTAGAAGGCATATGATGTCTCTTTGTAATTAATAAATAATTTGTGGGAAGATATTTTGAGACTATGTAAATATCCTATTTCCTCATCAAATTTTCACCAACTAGCTATATCAACCATTGATGATTCTTACCTCAATAAATTATTACTATGATTGGTTGCAAAATGGTCATTTTCTGACTCCCTCAATCCCTGTCCATTTTTTGCTTGGCATCTTACTTTAATCAATGCAATAAGCTATCTATCAGTATGGACTCCTGAATTTTTATTTCATTCCAAGAAGTATAATATTTTACTGTTATTATGTGTTTTGATGTTAAAATCGTCCTAAATTTGGCCAGTGAAAGTCCCTTTGAGCTGGCTCTTAGTCCTTTTTGAGATGTGCTCATAGTTTAATGAGAGCATGTTGTTTGTTTCTGGCTTAAGAAGATGCTTGAGTGCCTTCATTTTTATGAATATTTTGGCTGCAAAGTTCTAGGCTAGTGGTTTTCTTTCAGTATTTTAAAGATGACTTCCCGTTGTCTCCTGAAATTCCTTGTTTTTGTTGGTAAATCAGCTCCAAGGCTTACTTATGGCTCCATTGATGTCAAAGTGTCTTTTTTTAACCTTTGGCTACTTTTTAAATTTTTCATTATGTCTTTGATCTTTGGTGTTTTACGATGTTATGCCCTCATATAGTTTTATTCATCTCTATCCTGCTTTGGTTTTTAAAGTTTGATGAATCTGTGGTTTGATGTCTTTCAGTTTCAGAAATTTCCAATTAGTGTTTCTTCAGATATTTTTTCTGTCACCATGGTGACCCATGGTGGACATTTTCACTAAATACTTACTGTGTATCTCTCCTAATTTTTTTCTCCCTGATTTCCATATTTTTCCTTTCTGTGGCTCAATCGGAACACTTTAAACTGACCCATCCTCTAATTTATGAAGTAACTTTTCTACTTAGCCTAAACTGATATTAAATGCTATTGAATTCCTTTTTATTAGTTCATTTTAATTATTCAGAAAAATGGACCTCATTGTGACATATTTGTACATTATTGAATTCTTAAGTGAATCTATCGAATTCCTCACTTCAGTTATTACATTCTTCATACCTAAAAATTCCATTTGACTTCTTAACATGGATCAGAAGTCTCTGCTGAAATTCATATTTTCTTAAACATAGTTATTTTAATGCTCCTGTCTAATAATTCTGCATCATCTGTAGAACTATTTCTATTTGATTTTGGTCATTTTTTCGTTTGTTTGTTGGTTTTTACAATACGCATGATTTTTAGTTGGATGCTGGACATTGTATATTAATTGCATTAAAAATGAGTGTCTAGAAGGTGCTATCTCTCTTGCAAAAGCATTAAGATCTCATTATTGGCAGCAGAAACTGTGCAGATCACCTCAATCTTGTTAAAGGTTTATTTTAGGGCTGTTCTATTTCATTTTGTTTTTGCTCTTAGGATGTGGATTTTTTAAGTTTCATCTGAGTTTCTAGGATGTTTACAAGAGCTTTCCATGTTGGCAGGCCTTGAATTCCTATCCCTGACTCTTCAGAACACAAGACTTCTAAAATCTCTGCTCAGCCCCTTGGCCTTCTCGCTGCTCGTTCCTGATGGCTTTTTGGAGTCAAACTTTGTGTGCTGCTTGGAAATTGGCCAAAACCTCAACTGGAGTTTGGACAGAGATTTTCAGGCTGACTTCCCTGTGGTTTCCTTCTTTCAGGTTTTGCCCCTCAAGTTCCAGTTACTTCAGCTGTCCCAAAGACAGATGTGAGAACATCTGTCTTCCAGGATCACTGAGACCTCCCTTTTGTTAGGATTCGGGCCTTCATGCTAAAAACTGGTGGATGCCTGTGGGGATAAGGTAGGGTGAGTGTGGGTCTCAGAGTGTTTTCCTTCTCTCAAGGGATCAGAGACTCTCAAGTTCTCTCTGTGTTGGTTGCTTTCCATTGTTTTAAACACACATTTTATGTTTCTTATTCAGATTTATGTAAATGTTAATGGTCTAAATCAAACTTGCCACTCTTTAGCAATTACATTAAAATTTCCAGAAATATTTTTCAAGCTCTGTGCTCTGGTTTGAATGTGTTGTGCTGTTTCAGTCAGCTCTTTTACTACTGTGACCAAAAGACCTGTTAAGAATAATTTTAGAGGAGAAGTTTACTTGGTGCTCATGGTTTCAGTAGATAGCCAACTCCATTGCTATGGGTCCACAGTGAGGCAGAACAGCATGGCAGAATGGTGTGGAGGAGGAATGCCACTCAGAATGTGGCAATCAGGAAGCAGAGGGATCCCTTATCACCTGGGACAAAATGTAAACGCCCAAGGCACACTCCCAGTGACCTACCTATTCAAGCCACACCCTACCTGCCTACAGTTACCACCCAGTTAATCCATATCAGTGGATTAAGCCATTGATTAGGTTAAGGATTCCTTTACCTAATTATTTTGCCTCTGAAGGTTCTCACATTGTTCACACATGACCTTTTGAGAGACACCACATATCCAAAGGAGAACAACTCACGGAAGTACCTGTATTGGAAACTTGATCTTCAATGTGAGAGTGCTGGAAGGTCAGACCCAAGGAGACATTCGGGCCAGGGGAGCATTTCCCCATGAATGGTCAATACTGTTATTATGGGAGTGAGTGACTTATACAAGAATGAATTCAGCCTCTTATTCTCTTGCCCTTCTTCATGGGGTGATGCAGAAAGAAGACCCTTAGCAGAAGCTGGACCCCAGATCTTGGACCTCCCAGGTTCTAGAACTATGAACCAATAAATATCTGTTTTTGAAAACTACTACCCAGTGCAGTGGCACACACCTTTAATCCAAGGGAATTGGAAAGCTAAGGCAGAAAGATCACACCAGGACAGCTTTAACAACCTAGCAAAACACTGCCTCAAATTAAAAAGTAAAAAAAGATCAGGATGTAGCTCAGTGGTAGAACAACTCTGCGTTTGATCTCCAGTACCACACACACACACACACACACACACACATACATACACAACCCAGTTTGTGGTATCCTATTATAGCATGTTATAATTTGGATTTGAAATATTCCTTACCCCAAAGGCTCATTTGTTGAAGGCCTGATTCCCAACTGGGAGTACTGTTGGAAGGCAGGGCCTAGGAGAATATGAGTCACTGTGTCCTTGAAGAGTATATCTTGTCCCCAGGCATGCAGGTCTTCCCCTTTCCTGGCCACTATGAAGTGGGTACCTCTGCTCTACCACATGTTCCCTGCCATGATTTTCTGCCTCATAAAATGTCCAGAGTAATGGGGCCATGTGACCATGGAATAAAGCCCCTGAAATAATGAACAAAGTAAATCTTTCCTCACTCAAATTGATTTTCTCAGGAATTTTATCATAGTGACCCAAACTGACTAACACACAGGAGCACAAAATAGACTAGACACTCTCCCTATGTTGTTGATGTGTAATATTACAGCATGTAGTCAGAGAATAGAGAGTATGGTGTGTTAGTTGGGACCAGATGAAATTATCATTATTAAAGTCAATGTAGCTTAGTATTGGCACTTTAAAAACTTTCATCTGTAATTCCTTTCTAATGTATTAATGCTTTGAAGACAACACTATGGAGATTATCATAATGTATCCTGTATGATTAAAAGAAACTGTGTTTGTTGGAGGTAAACTCTCACTGGGCTTCTGGAATTGCTCTTTAATTGGCCAGAAGTGGTCATCCACTATAAGCAATGGGGCAGCGCTTTCTTCTTTCTAAAAGGGTTCATTTATATTAGAAGGCCCATACCTTCTTAGTGTGCAATAGAACTGGCCCTGCTATCATCAGCTACTACCCATTCCTCTTTTATTCCTAAATATAAAAATGCTGTTGAAGAGAGAGAAAGAGGGTTCAAAATAAAGATGGCATAGTGACATATTAGAGCCTGAGGCAAAAGAAAAATCAACAATATTGATCCTCTCTTTATTTAAAAATTTGGCACTTGATTCATCATAGTTTTTTTTCCTGTTTTGATTTTGATTTTTCAACATATTGCATTAAAAATATTATTTATTTTGATTACTGAGTTTTCAGTGCTTCCTTATATTTTGTGCCTGAAGTACCCCAGGGCCTCAGCCCCATTTGGTCCCTGGGATGCTGAGTTTTGCAGGCAGTGCAGCTCCTGGTGAGAACGTTTTCTTCTGTCCAAGTAAAGGAGGGCTGGAGACTCCATGTGAGCTGAAGCAATGTGAGCTGACAGACCAGGCTGAACTGCAGATCAAGATCAGAGTACCTTCCTCCCACAGGTAACTGCCTGGTTAGAAAGATTTCTTTCGCCAGGTAAGAGAAAGATTAGGCTTCCCAGAAAGAAAAAGGCAGAGTCATTACCACAGACTTTACTCCTCCCCTTTCCTGTGTGCTTCTAGAGTGGGGAGGAGCAGAAAGAGGAGATTGTGGCTTCTCTGCACTGTAGACCCTTCTGTTTTATCTACATAAAGGATTGACACTGAAACTGAGTTCAAAGTCTTAACTAGATTGAACTTTGAGTAACCAACAGTGACCAAAAGTGTTTTAATAATATAATAGATTGTTAAATATATTTAGGAGTTTTAATAATATAAGGTGGAAGTTCTTGGATGATAAAAACTACTTCAGAACCAGTAAATACCTCATAATAACTCATTACATAGACATTGATAATAAGTGAAGTGTATTAAGGATACCATCCAAATCTTTCCTATCAGCCTTCAAGTTTCATTTCTCATTGATCTATTTGATTCTGAGAGAAGTGGATTAAATTTCCAACAGTTATTACTGATTTAGCTATTATTTTCTTTAGTTCTGCTGGCTATTGCTTTATAAAATTTCAGGCTATGTTATTAGGGGGATATAAGTGCTTGATTTTTATACAGCCTTGATATCGTTTATTTCTTTTCAATGTTTTTTTCTCTCTTACCATTTAAATTCTCTTTTTCTCATATTAAAATTTTTAGCCTAGCTCTTTGTGAATTCCTACTTGCCTAGAATATTTTCTTTTTCTTTTTTTTAGAATGTTCTTTTTTTAAATTTTTTTTTCAGTTGTAGTCGGACACATTATCTTTATTTTATTTATTTATTTTTATGGGGTGCTGAGGATCGAACCCAGAGCCTTGCACGTGCTAGGCTAGTGCTCTACCACTGAGCCCCAGCCCCAGTCCCTTGCCTAGAATATTTTCTAAAATTATTTTTAACTTTTCATTGTTTCTTATATTAGGATTTAATTTCTCAAGTTTAATATTGTCTATTCACTTTTGGTTTTCCTTCTCCCTGTTTTCCACTGGACGAATTGAATTAAATTTTGTTTCTCTGAAGATTACACACTTTATTTGTTTAATGAATAGCCCTACCTTATTTATAACCCCATTCCTGCAGTTTCTTTCCATCAAAATCAAAACCTTATAATGGACAACTTTTTCTTCTTACATAAGAATTTCAATAATCTCTCACCTTTCTTTTCTCTATGCTTCTGCTTTTGCTCTGTGTAAGTTTTGGAATTTTGAAACTGTCTTTGGTATCTTAAACATCTTCTGTAACTTTGGTGGATTCTCTGTCACCTCTTCTTAATCTTTCCTTCTGTACATCTTATCTTCTTCATGTTGGGACTCTTGTGAGTCACAGTTCTGAAAATTGTTCTTTAATTCCCCCTTTTTTATGTTCCTTGCATCAACTTTATCCCTTTCAATACCTTCTGTTCTCTGTTGTATCCATTCTGTTCTTCAACCAAGTCAATCATTTGCTTTTGACTGTTGTATTCTTCATACCCAGTAATTCTAATTTATCTTTCTTGGTAACGTTTGTTCCCACTTGCACAATCTACTCTCATTCTATTTCTAAAGGTGATCATTCTGGTTATTTTGGGTCCTTGTCTGTCTCACAGAGCTGACCATCTCGTGTCTAGGCCACTCCAGTCATGTGCATTGGTGACACTTCCTGGTTGTCTTTTCTCACCCGTGAGCTCACTCTTTATTCCCTTGGGAGCCTTGGATGCCTTTGCTGGCCCTGCCATTAAGAAAGAAAGAGAGGAAAAGTCCAGATCTTGGCTTCTGCCTTATGCTCCAATGCTGTGAATAAATAGTCCATTTCCCATCAATGCGGAATACAGACCTGAAACTCTTGTGTTCACTAGAGACAAATTCTTGCAACAAATTTATTGTAAATGGCCTTAACACTTACAGGGTTAATAAACAAAACATAACTTCAAGCTCTTTTATAATCTTCAAGATTTTCCCCTT
The DNA here is from genome assembly GCF_964194105.1 of Spermophilus citellus. Classification (NCBI taxonomy): domain Eukaryota; kingdom Metazoa; phylum Chordata; class Mammalia; order Rodentia; family Sciuridae; genus Spermophilus; species Spermophilus citellus. The sequence continues at coordinate 63,806,803 of NC_138191.1, read as the reverse complement.
TAGGTCTCTACTTAATATTAATTTTTACCTCAGGGGGAAAAAGGACCTCATGTAAAAATCCTTTATTTTTCCTCCCCTACCCATGTATATTAAATAACAAAATTATTTTAATAATGTGATACAGAATCAGAGACAAAGCACTTTAGTCTACAAAAGGGAACCAATTTATTTCATAAATCATATTCTTTTGCTCCTTCCAGCAACTTCCCTTTTCCCTGGGAGGGGGAAGTTATTATGTTCTATGTGTGGCTCTTTGTGTAGTTTTAATTTATCATTAAGTAACACTTTGCTTTTTAACATAAAGAATTCAATGTGCTTGATGGAGCAGTGCTCCATGGAAAGTTAGTTCGCAGCAACAACTGTTTGGAGCAGAGGAGTTTATTAATTTATCAGAACCTTATGTTCAATTTCAGATTTCTCAGCGTAGGAACTAACAATCAGCTGCACCTGTTGCCAATTAAAGTATTAATGACACATCAATCAAAGAAAAAATCACTGGGAATGGAGATTACACGAGCTCTGTACTCATGTCAGTTTTTGGAAGTCATCCTTTATTTCAAAAATAAGTGAGATCCACAAACCATACACTCCAATCTACACTCTTTTCTTTCCCACAAAAATGATTTTAGTAGCTGAATGTCTTACAGGGTGTGGCCAAACACATTTTTCCACTGGAGGAACTGTTGTGTTTAAAAAGCAATAATGTTGTTATATGTGTCGGGACTGGCAGGACCCTGTTAAGATTTACAAAAATCTTGACAAAAGTTAATTACCCAGGGGCTGGGATTGTGGCTCAGTGGTAGAGCACTTGCCTTCCAAGTGTGAGGCACTGGGTTTGATTCTCAGCACCGCATATAAATAAATAAATAAATAAATAAATAAATAAATAAATGTTTGACAACAACTAAAAAAAATTTTTTTTAAAGTTAATTACCAGGTTTATGAAAAGATGGATGGAATCTGCACTGTGATATGGGTATCTATGTGTCCTTTGAGGAAATTCCTGGTGCTAATATTGGAAAGTCCACCATAGGAGGCTGGACCATTTGATTTCTCATTTTGAATGACGATTTTCTAAGGGTGATTGGTATTGAGGCTGGGGATGAGGATGGCAGTTGCAGCAGAGACTGTTGAAGCCCACACATGTTCAAATCCTGGGCTGACTGTGCTGTTGATCTCCTCAGCCATTCTAGGAGATAATTTCGTCTTGCTTTATGTTTCAACTCTATAAAATGGGTAGACGGGACATAAAATGGAGAGTCTCACTATATCTGAGGGTTTCTAGCAGGTAACCAGCTTGGCAGGAAGGTGTCAAATCTAGGAGAAACAGGTAAAAGCAATTCAAAGCTTTGCTCCTGGGAGGTGCCCAGTTAATATGTGTTGATCAGTGGAACAGAAAAGGCACGATACAGCACCAGCCTTTGAACTTACATTCTGATTGATGTAAAATGCAGTCATACCTGATATTTCCCTAAGATTAAGTTTAGCGAGTTCTAAATCTTAGGCTCCTACTTCAAAGGGCATATGTCACCATAATATCACTTGTGAATTATATAAATTAGTATGTGAGTTATATAAATTAGAATTACATAAATTATGTATCTGACATAAAATCGCCTACTTGATCCTGTTTTCTTTCTTTAGTAATGCTATAGTTTGGATGAGTGGTCCCCAAAGGTGAGTATGTAAATTCTTGGTTCCCAGAGTGGTGGTATCAGGAGGGGCTGGGGACCTTTAAGAGGAGGAGCCTTTGGGGAGGCCCTTAGGTCTTTGGGAGTGTGCGCTCAAAAGGGATTATGGAACTCTGGCTCACGTTTTCTCTCTTTGTTTCTCAGCTTGAGATGTGAACATTTACTCCCACACCCACTCCCACTCTGATGTACTGTCCTCACCAGAGGCAGAGATCAATGGGGACAGCCAATCTTGGACTTGAACCTTCAAAACCAAAAGTCAGAATAAATCTCTCTTTATTTCATTAGGATCCTGTGTCAGGTATTTTATTAGGGTGATACAAAGCTGACTAATACAATACCCCAGGGTGTCTCTACTTAGCTCAAAAGTTTCCAGGTGTCTTCAGAATATACTTTAAGGAAAAAGAAAATCCATTGTAATATAATAAATATACCAATATGTCAACTATTTTAAATGGTCAAGTAGTGGGAAAGAGAGTCCATAAAGAGTTCTCCATGCTAGAATGGTTTGAAATTACTGCTTTCTAGTACAGGTAGGATTTTACTTCTTCATTGTAGTATTCTGACATATTTTGTTTTTCCTGTTGATCATCTTGGCAGATCTTTTGTCTATTCATTGTGGTAAAATGAGATTATGAATAATTACAACCATTAATTACAACCATTCTGCAGCCTAATCTTAAGTCATTGGTCATTGCCTTTTCTCTAGGTTCTCTAAGCAGAAGTTCTAGGGGCTATTCTCCAACAGGCAAAGTCCTCTCTGTAGGAGGTCACAGCACAAGGGGTATCACTGTACAAAGGGAAGAGAGATGCAAAATGAGAGAGCAGAGTGGGAGAGTCTTGTGAGTAGAGAAGACCTGGTTTTAGTTCCTGTGGTCTTTGCTGCTTGGACCCTTCACTTACTCAGTCTGCAGCAGCTCTCCTGTCTTACAAGCTAATGCTATTTCTAAAGCTCTTTTGTTCTAGGTTTCTTGCTGCTCGCACCCAAAAGAAACTAACAATTCCTACTATGGTTTCTGAAATATTCTCTTCAGAGTTCCTAACATCTCTGGATTCCAATGTCCAGAACAGACACAGATATAATTGTGAAAATCTCTGTGTTGCACAAATACACCCATCTGACATTCGGTTTTCAGTATACTATGTGTATATACCAGCATTCTCAACCCTGGGCTGCTAACATTCTGGATTGAATAACTCTGGGCATTGCAGGGAGTTCTACCTACAATTGCTGGTAGTATCACTGCCCCAACTGTGACAAAGAAAAAAAAAAGTGTCCCCAGGCATTGCCTGATGTCACTAGGGGTGGGGAAGTGCAAAATCAGTCCAATGAAGAATCACTTGGTGTGTACTAGATATAAGCTTTGTAAGAGCAGGTTTTCTTTTTCTTTTCCTTTTTTCAGGAATATATTCCAAGTATCCAGAACAGGGATAGCCTCATAGTAGGTGCTCAATTTAAATGTATTCATTGAGAAATAAAGAGCTTTAAGTAAATGGAATGTGTTGTTGGAGATATTGCTAGAATCAAAAACAAAGAAAAGAAGCCCAGTGAAGAAAAATATGTCACTGTCTAATTCTATGACAACCCAGGGCTAAAAGAGAGAAGAGGAAAAAATAAAATAATAAAAGAAATGCACATATAGCACACCTAATTTGGCAAACTAAGAATATCATGTATAGTACAGTTCCTCTTAATGTGGAAAGTAAAGTTGGGTCAGGAAGGAGAGGAAATGTTGATTTTAGAAATTCTGCTTAAAGCACTGTGGTTTTCTACATTCCATCTGACTCTCTCTCTCTCTCTCTTTTTTTTTTTCTTCTTTTTAAACAGAACATTATAGACCAGCAGTAAAGACTGATTTGGGGCCAGGGTGGTTACAACAGAATCTGGAAGAATTCCATTCCTTGGAATAATGTGTACTTTTTGAAGTGTTGTCTGATTTCCACATCTTCCTCAATAGTTGCTCCCTCTGGATCAAAATGATCAACACATAAGAAGAACTACTCCTAGATGTGATCTTCCTCTTATTGTAGCTTCATTTTAAAATATGCAAATTAGATAATTTAGTTTTACAATAATCTTTCCCACAGCAAAGGATAACTAATATATGAAAATATGCATACATATTCTTGGCAATACCAATGTAACATTCATAAAATGACTTACACGATCCAGTCACATGATGTTAGTCAGATACAAATTACGTGCACTTCATGTCCATGGAGAGCAGATTATAAGTTTCTAGCACAACCACTCCTGCTTAACAGAAAAGAAATATTCCAAGGCTGGGGTGTTGCTCAGTGGTAGAGGTTTGCTTGGCATGCATGAGGCCCTGGGATCCCCAGCCCTGCTTTAAAAAGAAAAAAAACAATTCAGAGCTATTTCTAAACTGTATAGTCACAGTCTCACACTCTCTGTTTCTCTACCTGCCTTAAACCTGACCTGCAAAAGATTATCATGGATTGAGTCCTTTGCAAATCCTTAAATTCTTAAGAAGGTGACTTTGGACTTTTCTTTTCAGTTTTATCACTGGTCTGAACTAGTTTACTTTTAGGAGTGTTTCACACCAAGCAGTTTCCTTTATTTGTTTGGTGGAGTACAGCGCAATCAAGCCCCAAGGAAAGCAGATCCTGGGTGGTCAGCCAGGCTCCACCAGCTAAATGATTCAGCCTCTGCCTCAGCCACAGAATAGGCCATCAAATTTCATGCCTCAATAATATTTAAATCACTGGATGTTGTTGAGAGGCAGGATGGTGTGGGTAAATGCTCTCTGGAGTGAAGACAAGCCTAGGTTTGCACATTTACTATCTGGGGGCCTCCAGCAAGTGAGGTAACTGGGCCAGGAGCCTCAATAGATACCACGTGTGAAATGTTTACATGGTGATACTCAAAAGACTGTTATATTCCACCCCCACAGGGGTGCCATTGTGATTAACTTCATTCAGGGCCACTCACAAATAATGAAAGCCACAAGTGCCAAGATCTACAATGCAATTTTATTGTTCAAATGTCAATAACAGAACACCATTGAGTATTAACGGGGTTTCCAATGTTTTCATACTTCTGGTTTGGTCTGTGAACCAGATTTGCTGATAGGCTGCAGGTGGGTGTTAACACCTTGGTTTCCTGGTTAGATTTTTACTTCTGAGTCATCTGGACTTGGAATTCAAATCTTTAGAGAAGCCATGAGGTGGTTTAAGACAATCTTCTGCCTGCACTTGATTGTACTTGGTTGTACTCCAGCCTAGACCAGAACTTCCCTGGTCTTGCTTGCTTTGCCTTTGGGAATGACAGAATTACTCCATTTAAATGAAGCCAACTACTATCCTATTGAAAACTGTAAAGCAGTGACCATTAAATCTCCATCATAATTAATTAGTGAGTGCAGATGCCTACATTCACAGATAATCTACAGATAATCTACAAAAGGAACACTCACCTTGTGCCACGGTCTGAATGTTTGTGACCATATTAGGGAGGGAGGGCCTTTGGGAGGTCCCTTATAGAATAGTCCACAGAGGGCTACCTTAGCTCTTCCACCATGTGATGACACAGCTAAAAGGTTCTGCCTATGAGAAATCAGACACTGAAGTTGCTGGCACCTTGATCTTGGACTCCCAGCCTCCAAAACTGTGAGAAATAAATGTTTACTATTTATAAGTCACCCAGTTTATGGTATTGTGTTACAGCAGCCTAACTGGACTATGACAGTGGACAAACATGTAAAGTATTAAGAAATCTGAAATCAAGAAATCTGATCTCCAGCATGCTGAAGTTTTCTTTCCTACTAGAGTGATCCAGGGTGTCAATTTCTATTCCACAACAGAAGTTAATGCCTTACTTTAAAAATAAGTACATCCTGACGTGTAGACAACTCCATAGCCACCTATTTTAGGAATATTTGAACTAACTTTCTAAAGGACCAGCAAGCTTTAAGTCATTACCATCTACTTATGATGCTGCACTGAGTACTATGTAAATTGAAGTAAGCTTTGCCTCTGGCCTTAAGAGGATTTTAATCTTCAATGTACACCACAGATTCAGATAAAAATTATATTACTCTGTGGGGAAGTATCAATAGAATATCAGTAAGAGAAACTTCTAATTGTTTGTTTGCTTTCATTATCAGATGGCTAAGTTTGAATAAATAATTGTAACCTGGGTAGGTCAGCAGAATGCTTTGAGCCATGAAGAAGGATTGTGTGCTCATTTCCCTACTTTATGTGCTCTATGCTGCCCCCATATCTTGCCTGAATCTTGCTTTGGTTCACTTTGAAAGACATGCCACAGCCTTTAATACAGCTGGTGAGGGCCTGCTTATCCCCTGTGTTTCAGCTTTGCCAGGTTGTCTTCTGGGAAACTTTCTGATCTATGAAGTATGGAGTGGTGGATCTTTCATGTGCTTCTACCGCCCTATTTCATACCCTGGACAGGAATACAGTTATTTACACTTTTGAATCCTAACTTGTTTCTAAGTGCCAGTGAGCTGGAAGTAGTCAACACTTCCTGTTTACCACTGTAATCTTTACACAGTGCCTGGTAAAGATTAGATACTGTTAGAGTGAATTCAAATGGAGACAAGGCCAGGAAAATTCCAGAGTAGACAAGAACACTTAAGCCTTGAGAGTAACCTTAACCTTGCTTGCAATGCAAATATAACTGAACTTTAACTTGAACTATTTCTTGTAGATGCTTATATTAGAGAAAAACAAAACCTGAACTCAACCTGCAGAAACCACCAAAGCACTTATGTAACTAGGGAGTTCCCAGCAGGAAAGGACAAATAATGCAATTGTATAGTTGTAACCCAGTCAGATTTTGTTTCTGTCTTGCTTCTACCTTTGCCCAATAAAAGCTTGCCTTCCAGCAGAATCCCAAACCCTCTTTTGATTTGGTGTTCGTGTACGGCTGTTTGCTTAAATAAACCATTTAACATTTTTATTGTCTCACTTTTTATTTTCAACAATACACAGTAAAAATATTTCGCTGGATCAGAGGACTGTTTTTTCAGTGGTTTAGTTGCTCTTTGCATTGGTGTCTGTACTGACTTCCAGAGCTCTGCTGCCCCACAGGACTTGCGTGATGACAGTAATACTCTGCACCTGTGCTTGTCTGATGCAGTAACTACTAGCTATGTGTGAACACTAGAAATGTGGCTAGTGAGACTATGGAACTAAATCCTTGATTATATTTAGTTATAATTAATCTGAATTTAAATATTTCTGTGAGGACGAGCATATCAGCACAGTCCTGGAAGCTCAATATCAGACTCATAGGCAGTCAAAATTTTTTTTAAGCAATGGGTTTACAGATGTGTTTTCCAGTAGTAGCGCCACATGGGACTATTTACATTTAAATTAATTAAAATTGAATTAAAAGTTCAATATTTAAGTTTCTCAATCGCTAGCCACATTTCAACAGCCAAAGGCCTTATTGGGCTAGTGGCTGCCATATTGGACAACACAGAGGACATTTCTATTGTCACAGAGGTTTATAATGGACAGTGCTGCTTTGGAAAATGTGTCATCTGAACTGTAAAGATGCATACTCTCCCCAGCCGTGTGGAGGGGGGATTTTACCACCATCCACCCAGTGACTCTTGACTAAGAGGACAATAAGGAAGAGCTGGTTAGAAAACTGGGGTCACAGTGCCTCTGGGAAGCTGATAATATCCAACTTTTACTCGCCTTATCTGCAATAGGATATTGAGCCCTAGATCCCAGGGTAACCATAAATTAGGAACACTGATGAGAACAAAGTGGCTGACACCACCGTGGAAGTCCAACTTGACTCAGGCGGGCGTTCTCTTGTGAGAGAGTGTCAGGGCCAATTTCAACACTTCCAACTCAGACTTCTTATTTATTCCCAGACATGTCAGCCAGCAAGGTTGCAGTGCCCCCTTGACCCCCAGCTGCCACCTGATTCCCAGAAGGTAACTTCTTCCCAGAGCATCTCTTTTCTCTTCATTTGCATTTGGCTCTGAGATTGGCTACCCTTCCTCCCCCAGGATGCAGCTATTGGCAGCTATTCCTGTCTTTGTTGCCTCCAGAATGGATGACCACAATGCTTCCCTGGAAGACCACCCAGAAGCTTCAGCTGGTGTAGTGTGGTGCTGTCCATCTGCCTAAAGGCACCAAAGGCACCGGGCATGTTGCACCAGGAACACCTGCGCTCCTTGGTTGGCCACGGCTGCCTCATCACTTCACAGTGACATTCAAGGTGCAATGCTCACACTGGAGATTGGTACTTTGGAGGTTGTCTCTTCCTCCGCCCCCCAACCCAGCAACATCACAGCAGTGGGATGCGGATCAGCTAAGAATGTTCCTGAGCAGGGGGGTTAAAGTCGGGGCATTGTCTGAGGAATTCGCTTCTGGGTTGACAAAGCCAGTGTCTCTGTGTTCTGGGACACAGTGAAAAAGCCATCTGTTAAACGAGGCTTCTGCCATGTAGGGCAGTTTGGGGAGTGGATTTTTAAATAGTGCTTTTCTGTTCTCATATACATTTGGAACTTTAAAAACACATTAATATAAGCGGATTAATTGCCAGCTTTCTCTTAGTCCTTCTTTCTCTTAGGAATCCTCTATTGATTTTTTTTTAAAGTGGACTTTCTCATCAACTTTGTGAATCTTCCCCAGAACAGCTGATGGTCCTTCCACTCAGCACGTCACCCCTTCATAATCCCATTTCTCAACCTTCAGCCACAAGAAGGACTTTGCTTTAGTTGTTTTACTTCTCCCATTTACTTCCTCTCATCCCCACTCCACCCCCGTGTTTTAAAACCACAACCATTAAAACATTAAAAAAAAACCAACAAAACACTTAAATATCACCCCCCCTCCCCACTTAAAAATGTCTTGTCAGATTTCTTCCTCTTGTTTGCTTCAGAAAGTGGTGCTTTGATTGTCCATTAGAGAGTTGTTTACATTTCTCCAAAAGCTCCATTTAGTTTCCTTGACAAGGTGGAATAAGTGACTGGCTGTGATGGATAGAGGCACCTGTCCTAATGGCTGCTCACACTGTGCCCACCAGTGCAAGTTACATTGATAAATTGACAACAGTTGGGACATGCTCTGCTAGCAGCAAGAATGAGGCTACGAGGACAAACACAGGCGGTTAGACAGTCTGCTTTAATATTCCTGGGAAAGGTGTACAGCCTCCTAATCTAACACCTCAACAGCTGCGGTGAGGAATTAGTGCACAGGCAGAATTTCTTTGTTACCTTGACACTATTTCTGCTAGTTACTCTAGAATTATATCCACTGTAGAAGATTCCTCGGTCTTCCAGTTCGGATGCCTGTGATCCTTGAGTTGAGTGCCCTAAAGAAAACCATGAGATGTGGATCTTATGTTATTATACATTTGTGTATTTCTCAATTTCTTCATCGAAGGCTTTTCTTCTCTCCCTGATTTAAAAAAAAAAAAAAAAAAAAAAAAAAAAAACAAGGACAACAGAATGTGGCCTATTAGCTACGGGTTGATAATCAGGGAACTGTGGACCAGAGCCTTAGTCAACCACTAAGATGTTAATTATCTGGAATAAGAAGCTCAAGAGTTTCCAAATTTGAAGTAATGAAGAGGTAACTGTCTGTCACTAAACCCCACTCTGCTGGGGGTCTGAGGAGGTGTATTCCCTTTTGCATTCTACTTACCCCTTCATTTTCTTTCTTCCACTCTGTTGGTCTCATATTACCTTCCTTGAAACTAGTGTGGTCCTGTTGACAAAGGGCGGATGCAGACACAGGGCCTTACAGGCAGATCCAAGATTTCACAGCCTGGCTCTATAAGGTCCCTCCTCTCAGGTAAGTTGGGAGCATCCTGAGCAAAGCGGTGGGTCTGCTGACACCAGCCCCTCGCTTTATCCATTACGTGCTTATCGTAACTGAAGACTGATCTAAAGGAACAAATGACCACAGAGAAAATGCTGCCACTTAAAACAAAGTGAGAGAGAGAGAGAGAGAGAGAGAGAGAGAGAGAGAGAGAGAGAACACACAGGAGCAGAAGAAGCATGGACATACTAATGTTTTCCTGAGCCTCGCTTTCAAATGGCCTAGTTACTGATTTTATGATAAGACGCAGTTTGCCTTTGTGATTTGCATGGGTAATGAAGCAATTAGCAGCCATCATATATAAAACATGCTAGTTCTTCATTAGACACCAAACAAAATGGCATGACACATGATGTATGGTGCGGTGAGGCTCCACGTCGGGCACATTCTATTTACTTGGTGTGGAGTTTTGTTGGAAGCCCCGTTTGCCGCTCGCTTTGCATTAGAAGACTAGACTGTGGTTAGTTTGATGTGAAATTCTGACTGGCTGGCAGTTGCCTCCACTCCCCACCCCCTAACTGCTACTAAATTTCATTTCAAGTTATAATTATTGACATTGGAAACAGCTACCCGTATCACAACAACAAAGCAACAATTATACAGGATCTGGTGTTTCTCATGCAAATTACAGCAATAAAATACAGGAAAATCCGGCCCACTTACAGACCAGTTTTTGTCTTTGGAGAACACAGTCTGAACTATTTGGTTAACTAAATTAAAATGTAAATCTTGGCTGGCTTTTCTTCTTAGATAGTGATATGAAACAGTTTCTAAAAGAAAAGGCTTAAGGGACCACATTTCAAACAACTTGTCATGAATATATATATTTTTTTAATGAATTAGGTTTGAAAAGCTCAACTGTCTATAACAATCAAGGATTCTAAAATGTTGTTCAAATAGGAGGTCGTAAGGGGAGAGGGAGTCCTGTATATTTACTCCTTATAGTTTTGTTTATAAAGGAACTTGGGACTTTGGAAGAGGCACAGTAATGGAGTCCCTCGCGGTCTCACAAGTCAAGCCATCTCTTTCTTCTCCCAGTTGGTGTAATGTGTATAATGAGACATATAACCTAGAGAAGGAGATTAGTGAGCATTAAAACCGAGTTCTTTGATTTTATTGGAGTTGCTTTCCTTCCTTGTCTTTGTCTCTTCTTCCACACAAAACCTGAGTGGTGAAAGTGTCACAGTAAGGGAGGACCAAATTAAAAAGTCAACCACGGTGGCGTTAGCATTAGGGAGCATGGTATGTGCAGCTGCTTGGAGTTCTGTGAAGAATCAGAAACTAATGGTTGGAATCTATAGGGAGATGATATGGTTTCTGATCCATTATCAGTACTGCTTTTAGAAAACAAAACCAAACTCAACAAAGAACTCCTCTCTCTCTCTCTCTCTCTCTATATATATATATATATATATATGTATTATATATATATATATATATATATATATATATATATATATGTATATATATATATATATATATAAAGGACTGGATGCACAAGGTTCAATCAATACTGCAGAAGACAGCATCAAAGAAAATAAGAAGAAAAGCCACTGGTCCTGCCCTTGACCAGGATTGAGCTAACAGTGCCTCTGCTTTGAAAGCCATACCTCTGAGTTTGACCACAAGTAAATTGACCCTTACAAAGCCACGACAGTGGAGGATAGTGACATTTAATTTATGTATTTAATTTTTTTTTTATACAGGGAAAAGCAATGGGGTGATCACATCTCATTTATTACAAATCTGATCTTTAAAAGGCAATAATTTTACAAATGCACTTTTGCATTAAGAATACTGTTATCATAAGCGTGGAGCAAACACTGTGTGGGCAGTCACTCTGACTTATAGCAGCTCCGTACAGCCACTGCAAGATAACCAAGAGTAATGGTTTTTGATAATCAGGCCACACTATTAATATAACATGAACCACAAGTGCTTTTGTACTGCAGCTCTGGTTAAACTAGCAAATCTCATTGGAATATAAAGAAGGGGTGGGGAGTCATGTTCTGTTTCTGCTACTTCTGCCCTGAAAAAAATATGCCTCAAGGTGCTGTCTTAGGTGTTTCATGTCTTAGGGAACATGTAGCAGTGCTGAAGAATGTTTCCCTTTAGAATCTCAGGCCCTTTCTGCTCAACCTCCACCCGCTAGGTCAGAATTTAGGTCCATGAAATGTAGCAGATGGATTTCAAATGGCAGTTCTGTTGGCTGGGGTAAAGCTGGTGGAACATGCGAGGTCCATAGCAAGCTGGGTTTATGCTGGTCTCTCACTGGTCTGTGACTGTTGAAATATTGCAGTGTGTAAAGGGACTCATTTTGGCTGATGTGAGCAAAGGGGAATGCTGCCCCTTCATCGTAAATGTTAATGTGAAGGAAAATACGAGGGAAGCACTTCTGGTGGTGAGAGTCAGCAACATAATCATAACAAGTAAAACCAGGCTTACGCATGTCACTGCAATGTTTATTCATATGGTGACATTTACTGTAACTTTCCTCTCGAAGGCAATGGTTTCCTCCTATTTTAACAACCCAGAAACCATTATGAAGTTATCTTTGGACACACGATGTGTATCTCTGTCATGTAGTTCCCCATTTCCTAGGACATTGTGCACTGGGGTGAATTATATCTTGGAAATCAATGCTTGGGCTATTTCTGTAAACTTGAGGAGTTATGTATGCATTCAGTAAAGAAATACATACTCCCTAAAATTCATGAGGGTTAGAAAAGACAGATTAAAGAACCTGAGGCTCAGTAATTATTTAAGAATCTTTTCCAGTGCCATGTTTTTTTTTTTTCCATAAAATAATGCAAATCAGGACTTCTCTGGACCACTCCAACATTCATGGCAGCAAATGAGGGTGTATGCTCCTAGAGTGTGACTGTGGCCATTGTCATAGGCTACATTGCAGTATTATTCATTTTTTCATCATTTATTGGATACTTACTATGTATCAGTCGATGGACCAGGAATGGAGGAGGAGGGTGAAGTGAATCTGTCAAAAAGATAAGAATCTAGCAGGAAAGAATAGACATGGAGAAAATTAATCATAAAACTTGGTAGAAATGACAATAAGTCCATTCAAGCTGTTGTGGGAAAGGTAACATCAAGTAACATGGAATCAGTGAAGACTTTGATGCATTTAATGTGAGCCTTGAATAATCTGTATGTTTTGCATACAAGTTTTATCTTTTCTACTATGCTGTTAGTTAGTTTGATTAGTTACCACATGTAATTGATATTTATATCCAGTACTATATCCAGTGAATGTCTAGCCTATAGTATAGATAACTTATCCTCATTGATAATGTTTATGGAGCACTCTATATGCCTGTATTTCGGACATTGTTATAAACAGATCTTATCTTGTTTAATTTTAGTAGCACCTCCTGAAGTTGGATTTGAATTAGGAACACTTTACAAAGGAAACTGAGGCATTGAAGATGTTAACTGAACTGTCCAACTTTGCAGATATTAAGAAGAGAAGCTAGAGAAGCTGGACTGGAGCTGGGCAGTCTGGTCTGACCACAGAGACATTCCTTACCTATACCTTCTAACTGCCTCTGGTCAACAAACATGGCATAAATGTTGAGTAGGCTAGCACGATTGTTTCAGCAGTTATAATGTGATTTCATTTACTACTGTAGAATTTTTTAAGAACACTTAGCTTAGGTAACAAAACAAACAAACAAAATCATCAGGGTGCATAAAAACTGCTTTCTGTTTAAATTATTTATTTTCACAAGAAAGAAAGTCAAGCAATTATCCACAATGTATTTGTTCTCTGGAAAACCTTGAAGTTGTGGATCACCAAAGATGGTCTTGACTTATGCTGATTTTTTTTTCTTAAAGTAGTTCTTATGGTTTTATGAATACATACCATCATCCTCCAGGCCTCACATCTGGTGTCCATCCTGGCATTGTCATCCCACAGTGTGATGAATAACATTCATATGGTCAATACAGGTTCTGTGCACTGAGTCCCGAGTCCCCTTAGTGTTCCACATGAATGGCACACCAATCCTTCCCTGTCAGAGAGGGATTTAGAACTTCTAGTTCAGAAGATAAGCAACAGCTTGATCTTGTTTTCATGAATCTCAGTGGTGTGGATTGTAGAAAGCTGGTGTACCAGATAGAGGGACAATAAGCAATGGTGTCATATACACAAGCAAATGAGTCGCATGCAGACACCTACCCAACTGGAATCGAGGAAACTAGTGTGCTGAGGGAACAGCAACCATCTGTATTTCACTGGGTTCAGTCTCTACTTAAACCCTTTCTCTACAATACAGTTGAACTTGTCTGTTTTTAAGACCAAGATATGGAAAAATTGCATATGATGCTAAGAGATAACATTTATTCTTCTAAAAACTAGCCAAGAGCAAAAAAGAGCTATAATATTCAATTTTGTTGAGGTTGCTGAAAAATGGTCCTTCTTGTATATCACTACATGGAGTGCAAACAAATGTCTTGTTGGTAGTTTGGAGATTTTCTCCAGAGCTATGACAAAAGTACATATAATTCCCTGGCTAGTAATTTATGATAGAGAAAAAAAATAGTTCCGAACATAAAGATTTGTACAAAGTGATGGATATCTAAAATTATTTCAAATGTTATAAAGCAGAAATAGCCTAAATGTTCAGCAATAGGGAAATGACTAAGTACATTTTAGTACACCTATAAAATAAAATACTAAAAAGCAGAGTATACAAACTGTACATACAATATTATCTAGGTTTATCATGAAGAAAATGCATCACAAGATAGGCAGATAATATAGCTTCATGGTAAGATTACTAATGCCTTTTATTTATTTTTTGTTTATATGCTTTATATTTTTCCAGATTTTATACCATGAACATATATTGTTTATCTATTATAGGTAAGAGAAAATATGAAGCACTCTTTAGACATGCTGAATATCCATCCAGAAGGATCTTAGACTTTCTGGGAGGACAAGGTTTAGCCCCTGCATTTCCAGTGCTCCCTCTCCAATGCTGAAAACATGACGCTTTTTTCTCACCCTTCTACAGTATCTTCCAAGAAATGTAGAAATTTTTGATGGGGCAGAAGAAAGCCATTAAAATAACCCGAAAAGGAATGAGTGTGCATATTCCCATACATGAGTATATATAAAGAATTATATGTCTAAGAAAAAAATATGAGCAAATTGATATGGAGAACTTGTGAAAAAACTATGAAAAATTTCCTCCTTCCAGAGTTCAAGGAATCTAATCGCTCTCTGGGTGAGTTAGCTTGTGGATTGTGGATGTAGGTGTACAATATAGATTGCTTTTTACTCCGCAAGTGGTAATACCTAATGTTAACAAGTCAAACATTATGAATAGATTTCAGCATGAAGTTTTCAAGATAAGAGGAAATAAGGGGGAGCAGTATTTAAAGCAGACATGAACATTCCTTTCCTCTGACTTCCCTATCTAGATAAAAGTATTGATTCCTACATGGCTACATTGGTTGCAATGGAACATTGCTGGCAGCTGCTAATTACTGTACCATTGGCCTGTGAAGACAAAAATGCTGGTTCATTCTGTAAATGATTCTAGTTTCAAGAAATGGACAAAGGGCTATTGGGGTAGGATTCAGGGGGTAGAGCACTTGCTTAGCATGCATGAGGCCCTGGGTTCTACTTCCAGTAATGTAAATAAAATAAAATAAAATAATTTTGACTTTTCCAGATATTGTCCAATTGCAGAATCACTCTTAATTATATTCCTGCTCAAATTATTTGAGAAATTTAGTTATCTGTTCACAGTGGGCATTCATTCATTTATTCAACATTAACCTAATAGCTGTTATATTAAAAAAAAATCCAAGAAGTTTTATTTTTTAGTTGTAGTTGGACACAATACCTTTATTTTATTTATGCATTTTTATGTGGTGCTGAGGATCCAATCCAGGACCTCCCACGTGCTAGATGAGTGCTCTACCACTGAGCCACAATCCCAGCCCAAGAAGTTATATTTTACTCCCAACCTGTTAGGGGTTGTTTGACTCGAGGGTAATTTTTCTTATTCTTGTAATGCAAAATGGTACTTGGCATATTTATTTTTTAACTTAAAGTGCAGTAGAATAAATTTTTAGAATTTTATTTTACTTCTTGACATAATTGGGAACACAAAATAACAAACCATAAAAAAAATCTTACCTTTATATTTGAAAATGTGTGTGAATATACATGTGAGTTTGAATGGGTTCAGTACTGGAAGTAAACTTTGCAGATAACCTGGTAGACAATGCATGTTGAGGAAAGTGACAGAACTTACTTTTAAAGTCACTTAAAATGTAATATTTAGCTGACAATATAATTTTCATATAGTAATTTGAAGAAAAACTAAAATGTTTGAGTTTTTCAACTTTCAGATTTAGGTAGCAATAACAACTCATGTTAACTATACTCATAAATGATTGTACTAAAACAGTTCAATAAAATGAAACCTATTGTTTAACATAAATATACTTAAAATTTTATTAAATTTAGGTAACAATAATTTTAAACAATAAAATATAGAATGATATAATAGCACAATTTGCTAGAGAAGTCCTAGCAGAGAAAAAAAATGCTATAGTATCATAGAAAACCAAAATGGGAATCAACTTTAAATATAAAGTTTTACTTCATTATTATTATTGTTGTTATTATTATTGATACTGGGTATAGAACCCCGGGGTGCTCCACTACTGAGCCACATCCCCAGCCCTTTTTATTTTTTAAATTTGAGACAGGGTCTCTCTAAGTTAACTAAGTCCTTGCTAAAATACTGAGGCTCGTTTTGAACTTGTGATCCTCCTGCCTGAGGCTCCTGAGTGTCTGGGATTACAGGCATGCACCATCATGCCCAGCAGGAATCGACTTTCTATAATCCTACCTTCTCATTTAAAAATGAGGAAATATGTATCGGCAAACTGAGAAACTGAGTCCATTATTCTATAGATAGCCAGCGGTATGCCTAGCATCTGATTGAAGCTTTTCGACTTCCTTCCTTTTCACCTCGTCTCAGTCTACATGGCACAAATGGCTTCACTAAAATTCGAATACATTGTGTGAATGGATTCATTGCCAGCTTTTCTAGTGGCAGACCAACATACTTGTAAGAAAGCTCAATGTCAAAGAAGAAAAGACAGGTAGGAAGGAAGGAAGGAAGGAAGGAAAGAAGGGAAATCATTGACTGGTGTTAAATAATCTGGGTAAATAAAATATTCATTATAAAAAAACAAGAATGCTATTATCTAGTATGATAAAAATGTATATGGAATTAAAATACATGGGCAAAGTGACATAAAAGATAAGAAGAACATAAAATGTAAGAAGGAATCCAGCATGTACTATCAGCATTGTTTGGAAAGAAGTAAAAACGTTCATTTATATTTAACTTGAACAAAACAAGGAAATATATTTTAATCTCCAGAGAACCAATTAAGAATAACAACAAAATGCTAAAAAAATACATTAAAAAGTGTAATGATTAAAAATAATTAATTTACAAAAAGGGAAAAAGAAAAATACATAGAAAGTAGAAGAAAAAATAAAACAAGTTAAGAATATAGATTATTTGTATAAAACTACAAATGTCAGTAATTATGTTTGATGTCAATGGACTAAATACTTCAATTCAAACATAAAGATGGTCAAATGGTATGAAAAATAAACCCAACTATATGTTGCTTACATGAGATGCATCTTGAATATTATTACCCAGAAAATCTGAAAGTAAAAGGATAGACACAAGAATATTGCAAACCCAAATAACAACGACAGAAAAGCTACTGTATTTGTAATATTAGAAAAAGGAGAATTTTAGAGATAAGCAGCAACATTTCAAAATGATAAAAAGTCTGGACAGCCAGGTGTATATAGAAGTCTATAATCTATAATTATAGTTAAAGACCATAATAATCATTAACTGATAAACACAACAAAGGTCAATAAAGACATAAAACTACTGAACCTAATAATACACATTATTTTCAAGTATATTTGTAATATTGACCAAAATGGACCATCTGAAAACACTTTAAAATTCATTTTAAAAGATTTTTATGACCTTGATACTAAAACTTTCAAGGACTTATTAAAAAAAGTATACATACAGGTCAATTTCTCATACAAACGTAACTATAAAAACCCTTCATCAATTAGAATCTACTGATATATTAAAATAATAAATAGTTCACAACAAAATCCATTTTATTCAAGAATATGACTAGTTTAAAATTAAATATTAATCAACGAATTACCCCCATTAATAAGCTAAAGGAGACCAATCACAATTTTTTCAGTGAATGAAGAACAAAAACATCGGGTAAAATTTAACATCCATTCATGACTATCGTCGAAAAGCTCTTGGTAAATAAAGAATAGACGAAAATGTACTTAATCCACATGATTATTTTAAAAATTATTGGTCATGACTTTAATGACTGTCAAGATATCTGGACTTTAGTAACAATGATGCTTATCTGGAACAGTTTGTGGAAAACTATTGATCATCAGAGATTGCCAGTTTTTCAATGGGCTAACAAGTATCCAAGTAAGTTATCATTTTCCTAAATTCAGTTGGTACATTCATTATTCCCATTTTGCTTAGGAAACTTTTAAAATTACCTTAAAGAATTTGCTGCTTTTGTTTCTTGCTCTATAAAAATATCTGACAAAATGTGTTCCATTTACTTTGAGCATCTAGGTGTTATTATAAACCTACTTAATACACTGTTAAGAGTTATGTGAAGAGTCACTTTTTTCATCACTGATTAAATAGCCAAAAAAAAAAAAAAAAAAAAAACCACTGAGCCAGATGTACAAAATATAATTCAAAGTATGAGGGAAAGAAAAGAACACGACCTCATGAGTGGGCTAAATAAGAGATTAGATAAGAGACTTAAAAGTTTGCAGTCTCTACTTTGAGAGGCATACAATATACTTGAAGAAATCTATTACTACCTAAGAAATATTCAGAGTATTGATATTAAAAAAGGAGTCATAAAATTGTTTTCAGAATGTTATATACAAAGTTCAAGTGGAATCATTTTAATTGTAATTAGATAATGAGGAATTTAAAAAATGAAAATAATTCTAAAATATCCACTGAGACTAATTTATTTAATTCCCAACAGAATATAGATCTGTTATTTTCTTGATCTCCCTTGAAACCAAACTGTATAAATGTATAATTGTGAAGTGGGCCTGTCTCTGGAAAAATGGGCTTTTTTTTTTTTTTTTTTTTTTACTTTGTAAGTTACCAAACTTGGCATGCAATAAGGGATGAACTTTTTTAGTGTAGAAGGACTCATAAAAATCTGTCATTTGAGGTGGCTTCAAAGATATGGTTTGATGGGGGAGAAAAACTAGTAAAAATAACCACAAAACTTATTTAAATATTCACATGTGTATAGAGATTTCTTTGGGTGTTTGCCCTGTGTGAATGAGTTAATAACAATAGGAAGTGTTGAATGAAATGGAGTTAAGGAGAATAAGTGTAGCAGTTAGTCTTGGCTTAAGACAGTTTTAATGACAAGAACTACTACTGATTATCTCCCCGTGAGAAGTACCTTTGCCGTGTACATCACCTTCTCCAAGATTTATCCTGCAGCCTATTTACACTACAGTATGATCTCATTTTATAAGAGTAGATATGTCTATCTTATGCACTGCTATATCCCCAGGGCCTAATGTGGTGTTTGGCACATTGTAGGTGCTCAATAATTAATTATACATTTCGTAAATAGCACCTGAGATTAACAAATAGTTGAATTTACCTTTCTTTTGAAATTTGAATCAATCAAAAATAGTCTTCTATGAAAGCAGCTATCTGTTGTCCCTGATGACTTTTTTAAAAATCAATTTAAATATGTTAATATATTATATATAATGTAATATAATATATGAACTTGTATATACATGTGGGTATGTAAAGGTAATATATATTTATTGATGCATACCACCTGTGACTATTGTTCTATAACACTTTCTAGGAAAGCTGTTCACTGTCATCTGTCTACTCAACATGTTCTCAATAAAGGTCTAACTAAGGGCAGCAGATGTCAAGGTACATTATTGTCGACTGTGTCTCCATTAGATTAAAGAAAATTAAGAGAGTGCTTCACCCTCTGAATTTATGTGACACGGCCAGAGTGACCTTGCAGTCCCCATAAAACTCAGTACATCTGGGAAAACGTCCATCTTTCTTTAACCTACAGGGTAAAATATGTAGGTGGTTTTTAACAAGTACCCAACACGTTCATTTCCCTAATGGCTAAATTTTTCTGAAGGAGTAAGGAAAATGGTGTGTTAGAAAAACATATTGTCCATTCATTCTTACAGTAATAGGAAAATACAAGAAAATAATGTCAATTTAGTAATCACATGAAAATCCGTATTTACTCATACCATAATGACCATAAAGGAGCTATTAGATTCTAGGGGATAAAATTCACTTTTGAAAAATTGGATAATATACTAATGCATGCCTGCTTTGAAAGTCTTATTATTTTTTTTTCCTGAGAGGTTGAAGACACCAAAGTCTTGAAAAATATTAACAAAGCATGTAAGATGTAAATAACCAGGGTAGGGATTTGCTATTCACCAGAGAAAAGTAATGTTAACGCATCTATGATGCGTTCTCTGGGCTATTTTTGAAGGGGATCCAGACATAATTTATACATCATTTCTGTACTCAAGAACTTAAGAGTCTGGTGGAAAGAGTGTGAAGGAGAAACACACGAGAGATTATTGAACAGTATAACTTTGTCTGACATGTTGCAGTCTGGCAACTCGTTAGAAGTCAAAGAAGGCTATTTCTATCTTTGTCTTGTGCATACTGTATATTTTTCTTATTGTGGAAGGCATTTAGATCACTATGAAGATGGCTTCCCTTAAGTTTCATGACTTTTTGGTTTGTCTGTTTTACTTCTTTGCATAGCTAATTCTAGTCTAGTTGGCTCCAAGTGCGGTAACAGCTCTTGCATGGAGCTGTGCCAGCCCCACTGCTGGGGCTTTCCCCATTGCTTCTCCATACAATGTCTGCTGTGAGCCTTTTGAATACATCTTTTCATGCCTAGGAGTCCTTGCATATTTTTTTTAACATGGCCTGGAACTCTTCTCCCACTCTCTTAGTGTGAACAATTACTATTTATTTTTTCTTTTAGACCTCAACTGAAATACAATTTTCCCCATTTGGCCTCAGTAGATAGAATCACTGGGTTCCCCTCTTAGGTTCTCTATTAGCTCCTTGTGCGTGGGCACATTTTCTTTCCATACATTTCACTTAGCTATTTACTTGATCATCACAGTTAGTAGACTTTCATCTCCCCAAGGGCAGGGAATAGGCTCCATGTCTTAAACTGTGTGCCATCTTTGCACTGGTGCACATTCTACTATGTGTATATGGAGTCTAATATGATGATGCATAATAACATATTAAGAAGCCATACAACAAAGGGGTTAAGGAGGGGCTGGACTCTCACAAGTCAGCCTGCGTTAGAATATCAGTTCTACCACCTCATAACAATGCCATTTTTAACCTTTCTGTGCCTCGGTTGTACCATTTACAAGTCAGATGACAATAACATCTGAGAACTTTTGTGAACGTTAAGTAATTTAATAAGTCTAAAGGACTTAGTATTTGGCACATGCTATGTAAATGTTTGCTATTATTATCATAAGTATTCCGTGAGTGAATAATCATTAACTGACCTCAATATTAAATTCACCCAATGTAAGTGTTAGAAGAGATACCATCTGTAGAGATACCATCTACCTTTATCTCCCCAGCCTCATACTGTTCCCTTGTTTAGTTACCCTGGATGATGTACTTGTGTTCAATCCTGAATTGTACATGAGATCAAGGAGAAAAACTGGGAGGATTTCACTCTCTGTGTTAGTTCATCTCTCTTTGGATTTGGCAAGTGCCTTTGCCCAGGGTCACCAGTCTGCAGGTAATGTTGGTGACGCAAGGTAACTACAGGGGGCTGAGGCAGGGGACCGGAGCTCAGTGCATTGTTCCCATTATATCTTCAAAGAAAAGGAGCTCTGAAGTGTGCAAAAATAAAGACCTTGTCTACATAAAGTAGACAGATTTTACTAGACAATGATGCTTTCTAGAAAGGAATGGGTAGATTATAGAATGAACTTGCTTGAGTTACACACCTTCCTCTCTTGGCTTCTTTATTTCATATCCTTCATCTCTCATTTTCCTTCCATGAGATAAGTGTGGTAGGGCCAGACTCAAAGATTTCTCTTGATCAAGGGAACTCTCACCCGTAGGAGATGTAACAGAGTAGGTCTAGGGAAAGTGAATGTAGACGAACAGTCAGTCCTGAACTTTCATCAAAGGTAATCATTTAAAAAAGAATATGCAAGCACAGGCAATTTTCAAGAGTCAACAATTTTTTTAGGGTTTATAATGAACATTGCCTACCATAGAACTTCTTTTCTGTTTTCTTTGCTATTGACCAAAAACATAAAAATGTCAGTGGTTACTGATGATGGAGGTCAATCTTCAATTATTAGTAAAAGAGCTAAGTAAGTTTTATTAGCTTTAGTTAAAGACATCATCAACAGTTAAAGAATTTAGTAAGCAAATTAAATGTTAAAATGGCTTTTAAAGTTCTATTTAGTTTAACATATTTTAAATATATTTAATGTTTTGTTTAAATATATTTTAAATATGTCAAGTAAAAAATTATAAGAGATGTTAGAAATATTTAAAACATAATAAAATGAAAATATTAAACACATTTGTAGAGTGAAGCTAAAGTGTTACATAGAAGAATATGCACTGCCTTAAATGTTAATTATGAGAAGAAAGCTGGGATATTTTTGAATTACTGTTCAACTCCAAAAGTTAGATAAAAATATAGGGATAAAACCTAATAAAGAAGGAAGGAATTGTTCAAAATCAGGGCAGAAACAGAAGAATATACAGGATAAAGAATTTTAAAATCCAAAGCATTTTTTTCAAGAGATTAAAAATATATTCAAGCCAGGCGATGTGGAACATGCCTGTAATCACAAGTGGCTCAGGAGGCTGAGGCAGGAGAATTGCAAGTTTGAAGCCAGGGTCAGCAGCTAAGCAAGACTGTAAGGAACTTAGTGAGATCCTGTCTTAAATGAAAAATAAAAAGGGCTGGGGATATAATTCAATAATAAGGTGCCTCTGGGTTTGATCCCCAGTACACCCTCCTCCAAAATATTCAAATCTGTGGCAAAATACATAAATAAAAATATTAAGAATGAGAACTCAAACATAAATACAAAGAGTACTAATTTAACACAGTCCTGAAAACATGGTATGTAAATATATTTGAAAAAATTATTTACAAAAATTTCCAGAAAACTATAATTTACCAAAAGTACTTAGGAATAAATGAACTGAATAGACAAGAAAATATTAAACAAATCATATAAATAGTTAAAATACCTCCACATTAAAAATGTCAGAACTCAATGATTTTAAAGATCATCTCTTCCAAACATTCAAGGAACAGATAATCCCAATCAAAAACAAACTGTTCTGAAGAAAAAAACATGAATAGTTCTTACTTAATTTTATTAGGGCTATTAAAACTTCAGAACCTAAACCAGGGCCAACGGCCTTAACAGACACCTCACCAAAGAAGACATACAGATGGCAAATAAGCATATGACATCATATGTCATCAGGACATACAAATTAAAACAAGTAGATACCACTACACACCTATCACGATGGCCCGAGTCCAGAACACTGACAACACCCAATGCCAATGAGGATGTGGAACAAGAACTCCCATTCATTGCTGGTGGGAATGTAAAATGGCACAGCACTTTGGAAGACAGTCTGGCAGTTTCTTGCAAAACTAAATCTACCCTTAACATATGATTCTGCAGTCATGCTCCCTCACGTTCCCCAAATGAATTGAAAACTTATATCCACAAAACACCTGCTCGTGGATGTTCACAGCAGATTTTTTTTCATAATTGCCCAAAGTTGGAAGAAACCAAGATACCCTTCAATAGGTGAATAGAAAAACAATGATACATCTAGACAATGGAGTATTATTCAGTGCTAAAAAGGAATAAACTATCAAACCATGAAAAGACACAGAGGAAACTTAAAGACATATTCTTAAGATAAGCCAATCTGGAAAGTCTAGATACAGTAAGGTTCCAACTATATGGAAGTTTGGAAAAGGTAAAATTGTGGCGACAGTGAAAAGATCAGTGTTGCCAGGTGTTATGTTGGAGAGAAGAATGAATAGGTGGAGCTTCAGAAGAGTTTTTTTGGGCAGTGAAACTACTCCGTATGATATTGTGATGGTGGATATGAATTTGTCCAAATCCATTGAATGAACATCACCAAACTTGAACCCTAATGTAAACTCTGGCCTTTGAGTGATAATGAGTTATCAGTGTAGATTCTCAGCTGTTACTTATGTGAAGATATTGATGCTATGAATGTAGGAAGGAATAAAATTTAGGGGAAATCTCTGTACCTTCATTTCAATTTTGTTATAAAACTAGAATGCTCTAGAAGGATAAAGTTGATTTTAAATAAAGAAAGGAAGAAGATTCCCCTAAACCAGAAAAGAGAAGAAAATATCATGACATAATCTAATTTTTGAATATACATTAAATATCATAACTAAAACTATTTGCATCTCATGTTCATTGTAGCATCATTCACAATAGCCAAAAGGAAATAGATAAATAAAGTAAGGAAAAAATGTAAGTCTTGTGGGATCCTGGATAGTTCCCACAAAAGTGAGTTGTTATAAAATGGACAATTCTAGCCCTAAATCTCTCTGGTTTCTTTTCTTGCTGGATTATCTCTTCTGCGTGCACTGCTGTTATTGTGATGCCATTTGTCCTGGGGCTCTCACCAAAGGATGAACAGATGATTCATTTTAGACTTTCAGCCTCCAAAACTGTGAGCTAAATAAACCTTTTTCTTATAAAGTAGCTAGCCTCAGGTATTTCGTTATAGCAACAGAAAACAGACTAAAATTCTACAGCAGTCAAAATCATGGATTTTGATTTTGGAAAGTAAAATATTGGTTGTAAGGGACTAAATGAAAAACAAGAATTTGTTTAAAGGTCATAGGATTTTAGTTTTGCAAGATGAAAATGTTATAAAAATTTGTTGTAAAAAAGTACTTAAATATATACACTAGTTAAGATGGTAAATTTTATGTTATGCATATTTTACTATAACTAAAGCAAAAATAATAAATAATGTATCCTACAACATATTATAAGATACATATCATGAGTGTATCTCAAAGTTAACTTAGCATTAGGTAATGTATTGTGTGATAACTCACAGTATCAAAAAATTAGAGAAAAATACATGGGATAACTTGGTAGATGCAAATACAGTATTGATGAAAGTATTACTTTGTGATAAAAAATTATGACAACCTTCAAATGGCAAGGAAATTCCTCAAATTAAAAAAAAAAGAATGCTTATTTTGCTAAATCTTAAGAAAACATCATACTTGATTGAATGTTTTAATAATTTCAGAGGCAACACTGAAACTAACACCACTTGCATTCATTTTTGTGCTGGAGGTCTATAATATAAATATTTAACATATGATGAAGAATTCTTTTAAAAACTTAGAAATAAAGAAAGAACATTTACAACTCATGAGAGTGATTTTTTAAGAGCAAAACAATACATGTACAGGCTTAAAACAATTTCAACATGATTTTTGGATAGTCAATATACAAACAAGCAGTACCTTTACATCAATTATCAGCATTTGGAAAAATATTTAGGAAAGATATCCCATTCAGAAAAAGTATTCTAACAAAAACTGAAGAAGTACAAAGCCCTAAAGGGGAAAAATTTGAAATTTTAAGGAGATCTAAAAATAATGAAGAGATCTACTATGTTCATGGGCAAGATTTTCTGTTATGATAATATAGTTTCCTTTCAAATTAATTTAGTCTAATCAATATTTGAATAAAATCTTCTAAAGTATAATCTGACAATCATATAATTCATATGGAAATGTAAAAAGCTGGGATGATTTAAAACAATAAGATGAGGCACGCTATGTTATACAAGAAACATTATCATTAGAACTGTACTTCTAATGCTTAGATTGATTGGACCAGGAGAATGGGAAAATTGTACTGGTTGGCCAGCAAAGATCTATGAACACATAGAACTACTTGGTATGACTGAGGGGGGACCACAAATCCATGTGAATACTAGTTAACCTCATAACCAACACACAAATCCATTTTTTGGTAAATCAGAGGCCTGAATGTGAAAGCAAAACTTAACATCTTTTGGAAGGAGTTAGAGAATATCTTTACTTTCTCAGTGTAGGAAGACTATTCAATAATAAAGCCATGACTTTAAAAAAAAGGAAAATTTGATGTTAAAAACTTCAATCTAGTAAATGATGCTATGAGGAAAAAAGAAAAGCACGAACTAGGTGAATTTATTTGTATCACATAATTGACAAGAGATTATTCTCCTGAACATCTGAAACCTTCTAACAAAACAATTGAAAAAAGACAAGTATCTCGATTTAGAAAAGAGCAAGTGAAAAAAAAAATCAGGTGACATGAACAGATAAAAGGAAGCAGAGTGACCAGTAACCGATAACGAGATGAGCAGTTGAACAATAAAGATGCTCAACCTCCCTAAGTACCCCTAGGAGTCACAAAAGTTTAATTCACACTTGGATAACATTTCTCATTCATCAGATTTACAAAATCAAAAAGTATAAAAATATTAAAGGTTGGTGAGATGGGCAGAAACTCTTACAAGTAAATTGATGCAACCTTATTAGAGACCAATTTGGCAATACCAATAATAACAAAGATGAGGCTATTTGGTGACCCAGCAATAACATCTCTAGGTACATTCTAGAGAAACCCAAGCCATGTACAAAAATATGCATGTGCCACTACCATCGAATAGAAGCTTCATGACCACAGGAGTTTAATGTAGTTCATTACTTTACCCCAGAGTCCAGAACAGTGCCTGGCAATACATACATACATACATACATACATACATAAATGCTTAAAAATGCTTCTCAGATGAATAAAAGAGACAATCATGAAGCCCAGAGCTATGAACTTGAGAACAACTGGAACAT
The DNA here is from genome assembly GCF_964194105.1 of Spermophilus citellus. Lineage (NCBI taxonomy): Eukaryota > Metazoa > Chordata > Mammalia > Rodentia > Sciuridae > Spermophilus > Spermophilus citellus. The sequence continues at coordinate 63,780,173 of NC_138191.1, read as the reverse complement.
TCAGTTTAACTGTTCTTTCTAGCCTCTGTTTTGTCAGGTCAGCCTGAGGTTTGCTCAGCCTGTGCTAACTACCTTAGCCTTTATGGTTCTTTTTTATTCTAAAGGCCACACTTGCTATTTTCACAGAATGCCTTGGAGTTGGCTTATTGCTTCAACAGTGCAATCTAATGACTCGTGGTTATTTCTTTATTTTTATTTTAATTCTGCATTAACTTTCATTAAAAAAAAAAGATCTTGAGATTTCACATCTCTGAAATACCATCCTTTCAAAACAGGATGGTGGCACCACATAAATAAGACCTTTCTGTGGTCAGCCAAATAGTTTTGATTCCTTGAAAGATAGGCCCATCTCCAGTTCCTTTCTTCAATGGTGAGCAGAGGGCTCCCGAGCAGTTACTTCTAGACACTAGCAACAGAGGTTCACTCGAGGCTTTAGAAAGAAGTATTATGTAGATTAAATTGTATTATTATTTTTAACATGAGATAAAAATGGGCTTGTGTACAAAAATGTTTTCACTAATCATTTTGGAGATCAAAGATTTCATTTCCTAAGAGCTCAAACTTCACATCTTTCAGCAAGGACTTACTTTGAACCCTGTTTAATGATGGTGTAGAAGACTTTTTTTTTTCCCCCTTCTCTTGAACTACAGCTAAAAGACTTGTAAAAAAAAAAAATGTTGTTTCAACACTGAAGCACTTTAAACGACTGGCTCTAACCACAATGTATAAAAAGTATAATTCAGACTTGGCAGAATGAACTAAATAAATAGTGATGATAAGCGACCTATCTAACAATGTAGCCTCCGTGTCTTGTCATTAACACAATTATGTCAGCACAGTCAATCAGCACATTGCCTTGACTTTAAAGCCAGAGACTGAATACATGCTTTTAAAGTTGGAGGGAGCAGAGAAAGAGAGAAGAGCTATCACACTTAAGCCAGCAACGTGACTGCACAGTTATTCAGGGCTTTTTAAGAAAAACAAGGTTATACATTTACAAAATGCTTTGTTGTTGCAGTAATGCTAAAATTATTCTTATGAGTTCAATACCATCTGTAATAACCCTCTGGCGATCCCAAACAAAAAGAGGATCTCGTGTTGCTGCATTCCTTTCACATATGAGAAACTGATTTACTACCTGAAGCGATAATTAATGGGATTCCGTTCAGTTTCAAGTGGAGATGAATCGCACAAGAGGTGAGTATGGAATCTCAGAATAGCAATATTCTTCTTCTAAGAGCTCTCCCAAATGTACTGGGCCGGGAAACCTCTACAATGGTAAGTGACAAGTGACAGCACCTGCCAGCTGAGTATCATCCATGGCAACAGGCAGGGGGATTGGGCTATGAAAAAGGGAAGGACATATCTGAAACTTCCGCACGTTATTTCTCTTCTTTCAGCTGGATGGAGCTCACCCAGGCTAAACCCATCCATTGACATCATTTGTTGACTTTAATTTCTTCTCCATCCCAACTGGATTGTTACCAGAAGCATGTGCATTTACTAGAGTTTAAAAGAGTCTCTGCAGACTGGTGAAGAGGGTAAGCATCTTGAAAATTTAGGGAAACAGTTTAACTTTCAAATTTGAGCAACAAAACATGACATTGACACCTAAGGGTGCACAGCAACCTGTGCTTTATTAGATGGATTTTTAACCACACCAGGTCTAGAATACTGGCCATTTCTACAAGTAATAGACATATCACACGACTGCATCAGAAGGGACTTCATGATAATGCTAGAGAGCCCTTCCCTGAGGAAGACATTGTATTATCCCCATTTTACAGGGGAGGAAATTGAGGTGCAGAGGGATGATTTAAGCATTTACAATCCATTATCAAAGACAGGTTTCAAATACACTTAACTCACATTAAAGCCTGAAGTTGTGCTTTCTCTTCGGGTGTGTGTTAATTTCATTGATTTGCTTCATTATCTGCCTTCATCTTAATTTTTATCAGTTCAGCTCCTGTCCTTCATAATCAACCATGTTTGCAGGAATTTTTGTTTATGCTGTCTTAGGCAATTCTCCAGACTCTTGTGGGAAGAAGGGCAATACTTGTTCTCTTAGTATCAATAGCGGTCTACCTCCACCCTCTCAGCACTTCCTGTTGTCCTTACCCTATTTTATTTTTCTCCATGTTATTTTTGTCATCAGATGTATTACAGATTATGCATTATTTATTTGTCCACTTGTTAGGTCTGTCTCCCCATGTGGAATACAAATTTCTTGAAAGCAAGGACGCTTGTGTTGGGTTCCCTGCTGAATGCTTACTGTCTAGACGTGTGCATATCGTGCCATAGCTACTCATTGAAGAAAGAATGAATGCACTTGATTTTTAGATGAGATGATTAAGACTCAGAATCTTGCCCAAGATCATGAAGAACACTTAATTGAGGAGCTGTCGTTTGAACCCTCATCTGAGAGCTACCCTGTCTTCCTTATACTAAGCTACACAGCCTTCAGAATAGAGGTTATCTGTTCATTTAAGACCTGGGAAATAACAGTTTTATCAGTTAGGATGTAGATCAAAGTCAGAGGAGAAAATTTGGTGATTTTTGCTAGTTTTAGGAAATTGATTTGAATGTTCTAGGTAACAACAACAACAAAAAAACATTGGTCTTGGGTACAAAGTGAAATCATTTGGTTATTTCCAAAACAATTCTGACAAAACCATTTTGAGGTTTCAGGAGTAACTTCATGAGTTCCATGATGTCACTGAATATACATTTTAAATACTGCAGCAACCTTTTCTTCTGGGGAAAGGGGGAGAGGAGCCTGATTCTACAAGATTTAAAGTAAAAATATTAGTTATTCACTCCCCATTTCAACTAACACAATATTATTTTTCAACTCTTCCTAAATATCAACTGCTTGTTTAAATAAAAGTAGGTGGGACTTTGCTTAAAATCATAAAATATTTTGGGTGGAAATGAATGAGGTATTCTTAAGTATTTTGACACTTAACACAAGAACGAGGGACTTGATCTTTCCTCCGAATATACCTGAGAGTCATTAATAATTTTATGAACAAAGGAGATTTGCCCAGAATCTTAGTCTGATTTTTGCTGTCACAACAAAATACTGAGTAGCTTAAAAATGATTAGAAAATTATTTCTTCTAGCACTGAAGACTGGGAAGTCCAAGATAGAGGGGCTAGTGTAGCACAGAATGTGGGGTTGGGTTCTTTGTCTTATGAATTTGAAGAATAAAATCCACAGGCACAAGGGTGAGAGCAAAGTAACAGGATTTATTAAAGTAATAGAAAGCGGAGTTCCCAAAGAGGGAGAAGTTGCCAGAGAGGGATACCAAAGAGAGGCTATTGTCTTAACCCTATATAGCTCTATAGGGTTAAGGAAATCAGCCCCCTGCCCAATCCTGGGTAAGGCACTCAGTATCCACAAGGTATTCCTGCAGGTGTTAGTCCAAACAAAATATCAGTCAGGCATTTTTTCCTTCTTTGGAGAGGCATGGACCCCGTCATGTAAGTCCTGATTTTAAAATGCCTTTTTGTAAGTTTTTCAGCAATATCTGCAGGTGCTGTTTGTCCTATACTACCCAGGAAGTTACTCAGGGGCAGTCTCCCTATTCTCCCTCCTGATCTCTTCCTCCTGACATCTACATTCTGCTGAGGATCTACTTACAGTGCCCTCACATAGTGGGAGGTGGAAAGGCAAGAGAGTGGAAGAGCCAGAAAGCCAAATGTGTAGCTTAACTCTGCAAAAAAAGCCTTTTTTTTTTCTTTTTAAATAAGGGTCTCATCCATTCATGAGGGAGGAACCTTCATGGCTTCATTATCTCTTAAAACCTCCACATCTTAATATTATCATATTGGCAAGATCTAAATTTCGAGGGAGAAACATTCAAACCACACATAGCACCTGGAACTATGTATGAGAGCTGTCTGCCAGGGACCTACCATTCACAGACTTACATGACACATCCAGCACTCTGTTCAATTATGTCATGAAACGGACTATTACATGTATTTTTACAAATGGAAATAAGGGTTATAATTGATTACAAAAACTTGCCCATAGTTCTTAAGAGCTGGAGCCGGCATTCAAATCCAGAGATAACTGGCTCCAAATTTAAAGCTATTAAACAATATGGCGGCCAATATGGTGGACAAAAAAGTCTATTGAAGTCTCCTTTCTTTAGAGCCTGTATAACAAACAGGGCATGAAGAGACCCAGATTGTTTTTCAATTAATTAGTTGTAATATACTTATAAAAATCATAAGCTTTAATTTAATCTTATGAAACACAAAGATAATTATACCTGCCTGATAGATTTGATGTGAAGATGGGGGGAAAAAAGGGAAAAAACCCTGAAGAACATGTAGGAAAACACGAATGGTGTGACTCTACTTTATGTACAGCCAGAGACATGAAAAATTTTGCTCTATATGTGTAATATGAGTTGAATTGCATTCTGCTGTCTTATATAACAAATTAGAATTTAAAGAAAAAAAAAAAAACCCAAGATGGTGGACATGTAAAAGCTGCTCAAGCTGTCAATGGCCAAAGAACTTTTGGTCAATCAGACTTCATGTTTCTATCTGCAACACCCAACAGTTTTTGGTGTAAGTTGGGCAGGAGATGAGTCGCACTTGCAAAAATATATTTATGAAATTCCCACCAGGGATGGGGCATATAAATAAAGATCTTAATTGAATAGAAACAGGAAGTCTCTAGAATTTCACATAAGGCAATTTTCTGAAGATTAAATAAAACTGGCAAAGATATATTGCCCTGCTTCTTCAGGAAGAGAAGAATACAATGAATTTGGGGAAGGGACTTTCATCCTCAAATCCCAGAGAATATGTCAATGATGTCAGCCTGAGGGAGTGTCTGCTTTAATAATTCTGGGGGTGGAACAAAAAAAGAAACCCTAATAAAGAAACTTGGATCTGAGTGTTTTTCCATATACATAATTATGAACCCATTTGTTGAAAAATTGTGTGTAGCATTAAAGTTATCGACACATATTTTCTCTTTATGACAGTTTCATGTCATAAGGACATGTATTTGCTCCTTTCTAAGTTTGCATATCATGGCCATCTTACAGATAAGGGAACAGAGGCCAGTATAAATTAAGGAATTTGTCTAAGGTTGTCCAGCAGAAATAGACCAAGAATCTGGCCCTCTTAGGCCTTTAAAGTTGCTGCATGTAATCTTGAAGCCATAATATCTAACTGAATTCTTTAGATAGAGGATTGGATGCTTCTTGCCATTCTAGGCGAGGAGATCATTGTACTTTGTAGAAACAGACTTACATTTCTGTCTGATGAACATGGCTGGGAGAGGACGAGGAACTGTGTTTCTGCAGCAGGCCGCCCACATTGGTCGACGGTGATGGATTCGACATGGAGGGAGTCATCTTCTGGCGTTCCCCATTTGAACGAGGCTGCATCCATGCCAGAAAAGGAGGACAACCCTGATCTAGGGAAATACTTTTGTAACAAATGGCCTGAAATGCAAAGAAAGGTTATGGATGTAAACTGGAAAGAGAGCTGACTAAGCAACAATTAATGAGAATGTGTTGACAGTTTACAAACACTGGAAGTCTGCAAATATCAAGCAGAGATTGTTCAAGAAAAAGAGTAAGGAAAGGCACAACAAAAGTAAAGCAAAATGGTACAATGATCGCTGTTCAGGTTGCCTTGAATAAAATTAAGGAAGGAAAAAATTAGGCCAGATGTCAAGAGAAAACACCTCCTTGGCAGAATTCACATCAGCTGTGGTGTGGAGGGCTTGGGCGCTGCCTGGCTCTGGCTCTTCCCCTCACAGTGAGACTACAGGCATGCTGTAGCCTTGCTGGGGCTCAGCCCCACTCAGTCCCTCTGGGGCTCGGCATCAAGCCAGCTTGCCCGGATGGACCTGTTAAAGCACGCCTCCATTTCCTGTGACTGAATATTTGCCTCTTTTAAGACATGGTGTCCCTTGCTCTGCTGCTGGTGATTTGTCTTGTTTCCTGATCTTGAAATCCAGTTTTATTAAGCTATCAACTATCCCTCATCATAGGGGCTGTAATTCTGCTTTCTTTAACAGAATGCACATAAGTCAACCAACCATCTGCCTACCCAGGTTAACCCACTGCTATTGGATTTCCTTTGTCAAGCTCCATCTCCTTATGAGGAAACTCACAGGTGTCATCTGACTTTCCTTAGATCTGAACTGTCATCTGCAGGATGTTGACCTGTCCCAAACCTATTATGCTTAATGTGCTAGGACAGACTTTACCCACCATCTTCAGCTGGATGAGACTCCCTAAACCCCAAGCTGCTCTCCATGTATGGTGTGGATCTACCTGCATGGTCTGGACATTCCTTGCTTCTCTCCATGGTAATATAACTTGGGAATATCTGACCATGCTACAGAGATGGAATGGCAGAGTGGAAAGCCTAGAGTCCCCTAGAAGTATTTCAGCTGAGAGACATTTGGGCTAAATCTTGAAGAATAAGTGTTGTTTTTAAGGGAGGTTTGACAGTGGGGCCAAGAGAAAGACGTATCAAATGGAGAAAACAGGTGTGGTAGTATGACCTACATGGAGGTGCAAGTAGTTTAGTGTGGTTGCGGGGTGACAGGAGATAAGAAATGGCAGAAAACTATGTTGATGAAATAAGGAAGGGGGTGGCCCTAGAAGGAATTTATATACTGATTTAATAAGTTTGGACTTTGTCTTGGGGGGAGGCATTGAAATATTCTTCACTGGATTAAATAATTTGATACGCTTGTATTTAGGTTTTAGAACCACAGTGTAGATAAGTGGGGGGGTGGTGGTATTGAGAATGCAGATGGGGAAACAAGGTTGGAGATGAGTGCAGTGTTCCAGGCAAGGAAGCTTGAAGAAAAAAAAATGAACTCACAGGAAAAGCCAGTGAGGAAAAAGATGAGTGTCATAAAAGAATAGGAGAAATATTTTGGAGGTAGTATTAATAAGACCTTCTGGTTTATTATATAAAGAAGGTAAAAATGAGGGAGAAATCTAGAATAATACTCCATTTCTAGAGCAGATGATGTAATAATTTCCTCTCTCAGAGAAGGAGAAAGTCAGATACCAGATTTCTTTAGGACTGTGGGCTTGAGGATGGCCTGCGGGATTGCAGGTGAAGGTGCAATCTAAGGGCGGGCAGTGACCGCAACCAAAGCATGAGACTTTGATCCAAATACCCAAAGATCCAAAATGAAGAGCATCAGTCAGAGACATTCTCTGAGACACCATGACACCTAAGTCATGGCCAGGGAGATGAGATAATTAATTCAAGCTTAGACATACTGAGTGTGAACTACCTATGGCCACCCAGATGAGCAGGAGTTTGGATTTATGGTCTGGTACTGGGGATGAGATATCAGCATGTAGACTGGGTCTGTTGGCAGGAATAGATGAGATTGCTGGGATAAGTATAGCATTCTGGGGACAGTTAGCCCATTCTGTATCCTCTTTTTTTTTGTTTGTCCCCTGTGACATTCTAATTCTCTCTCATTGTTTCCTTGCCATTAAGAGCTCCTTTAACCTCTGCTTGTTACTCTGATCCACTCACAGCTCCTTTGGAGCCCCTACAATCCTCCTTGAGCTTCCCTTTGCTGTTCTGATCCTTTCTATGCCTCCCCTGTGAGTCTTCAATTATCTTTCAGCTTTTCTGAGTCCCTCAAATCCCTTAAATCTAAGCTGTGAAATGCACACTATTCTTAGTAGGCATGCCCCTTTTGAAGTCAATGGGAATTTACAAACAACAATAAAAAAATAAACATGATCCATCTGCCATAAAACATTGATGTAATTTAAGAAAAAAAAACTAGAGTGGTAGTTTTCAAACTAGGGTATCTGGTCTTCCCTTCTTTTGAAAGAACAATGTCGAGGAAAGACTTTTGGGTCATATTTTTTCCCCAACCATGTCTACATTATTATTTTAATCTAGAGTGTTCTCCATTAAAAAGTGGTTTCAAGTCAACCACTCAAAGTAATGTCAAGAATTACATATCCACCCACACACCCCAAATTAAATTCTGTGATTAGTAAATAGGGTTAAAGAGAAATCAAGTTCTGCATTCATTTTGAACAGAACTTCACACAATATTATTACAAACGGTTGTAAAGGTCACACAGAGCCCACACAAAACCAGGTTTAGAGTCATAAGGCTGACAAGGCCTTTAATATACTTTTATTAAAGACACTTATAAAATCATATGTCACATTTGAAGATTCAAGTATCTGTCACTGCAATTTAAATTTGCTTTGTGTGCTGTGAGACAAAGAATTACCTATAACTCATGTTTACAAAAGACAAAATATTATATTGGAAAAATTCTGAGCTTTGGAAACAGGAATACTTGTCTTCCAACTGCAATTTGGCTAAATTCTTTGGAAGTATAGTGTGTGAATGTGTGTGTGTGTGAGAGAGAGAGTGTGTGTGTGTGTTTTGAGGGAAAGACCAACCATTTCATATCATCATGTCATATATCCTAAACTGAACTACAGATATGGTCTCTAATTCTTACATACTGTAAGATATTATTAACCTCATTTTACAGATGAAAAAACTGAGGCTGAAGGAGTATATGTGTGTCACATAGCTGCAAAATAAGCAGTAAATCATGGATTTAAACTCAGGCTTTATGTGCTTAATAAGTCTGGACTCTTATGTTATGTGCCAATGCCTTCCCTATAGATGGTCTCTCTCTCACTAATAAGCTATGTAGATTTAACTTTGCTAAGCCTCAAACCTTAATCTTTAAAATGGGGACAATTATTTGTATAGGAGAATTTGTACATAGAATTGTTATGGGGATGAAATGAAATTTTAAAATTAAGAGCCTGGCACATAGTATGTACTCAGTAAGTGGTACTTATTGTTTGATAGATTGGAAATGAAGTATTTTAGTTTTGTCAGTGGGACATAGTATAAGCAGATAAGTTGCAGGAATCTTCTCACACCTCTTTGTGTGTGGAAGGGATCTCTGCTTCTCACAGGAAACATTCTTTGTATATAGTCTTCTCACATATCCTAGAAAAGTGCCATCAAGTGTTTTTTCACTTGGTAGCAAATAGCATTATTAAAGTTCTTTCGTGCTCTTATTTTAACTAGTTCAAGAATATGTTTAGTTAACTTATACCACTGTTTATCACTATGCTGCATCAGCAAAAAAATCAGTAAGGAACATTAATTATCAAATGTGCCAGTTTTGTGACCATTAAGTACCTCATTAGATTCTGTTTTGAAATTTGCATTTATGAGCATCTTTATAGAAAAGAGCACAATATGATTGGCACTGCTTAAGCATAGCACAATCTAAAGCAAAATCACTTATTTAATGCTGCTTTTTTATTATTATTATACTGCGAAACAACAAAACGATCATTTCTCTGTGTAAGCATAACTTTAAAAAAAATTACCACCTCAGTCTCCAAACTTATAACTTGCTTAAGGAGGAAACTACAATCTTTATATTATAAAAGAAACCCCCTCAGCTTTGTAGATTAAAAGAGAGAGAGAGAGAGAGAGAGAGAGAGAGAGAGAGAGGTATCTGGAAGATCAGCCTGTAATTTCTGTTTTGTATTTAAGCTCCTTGTTTGAATGGTGAGGCTGTCTACACCTATAATCATCCCTCCTCATTGTGCTTGCTGGAATGTGGGCAAAACTGGTCTTTGTTGACAGGTTTTATATCATATCGTCCTTATAGGCACTGGTTTTTTTTTTTTTTTTAGTAGTGGTTAGCATGAAAATCTGATATGCTTCAACTAGGAAGGAAAAAAATAGAAAAGAGAAAAAAATTAAAACTATGTTTAAAATATATGATATAGCCTAACCTTTTCTCCATTAGGGAAACTATAGCTGCAAAAAAAAAAAAAAAAGATTAAATACAAATTTGCTTTGCTTTTAAACCTACTTAAGAAGCACCTATCCTATCTGTCCATATAAATTCCTATGGAAAACACGATGACACGCAATGACTAATCTCAATGTACACAGCTATGCCTCAGGGACTTGGTGGTTCATATTTTACTATTCTGTAATCAAATACAAAACTAATGAGTAAAAATATGCTTCCCCCAATAAATTTCCAGCACCTGGACAAGTGTCTGACAGGGAAATGGAGGATGCACACACAAAATTCATTCTGCAAAGCTATTAAAGTGTTATACTTGCCAACAAGTGTTCATTAAACAAGAATGAAGGATCTTTATGCCAGTTTCTTACCAAAGGCTTTTTAATATTTTAATGGAGAGTAAAGACTATTTATCTGAACTCTGATCAGTTAACGTTCAGATCTGTTATGCAGAAACAAGGAGTCCTTTATAATACCTTTCATAAAAATCCACTTTGCAATGCTTCAAATAAAGACTAAGGACTGTAAAAGATTATGCTGCATATAAACAAAATCAGTATCATTTTGAAATTATATGGTTATCCCTGGAACTCCTTAGTACATTAGAATCATGCTGTATTTTTATTTAAAATGTGGTTAACAAAATCCAATATACAAATGGAAAATGGGATTAGAGGTGGCATGTTAGCCATGTGACTTCATCCAGGCTCCAAGAAGCAAGAAGCACACTAATGGGCCAGCCAAGGGGAGCAGAAGTCTCATCTGCTATCTAGGACTCAAACAAGGAAAGAGAAGAGATAAAGAGAGAGAGGGGAGAGAAGAGAAGCCACACACCAATGTGTGGTGGTGGAAACTGCTTTTCAAACCAAAATTTAATTAGATAATTCTCTGCCTGGAGTCAAAATATATGTGCACGCACACACACACACACACACACACACACACACACACACACTGTTATGCAATGAAAGCAGTCTCATAGACATTATGATACAATGTCCCTGAGATGAAATTTCAGTGTCAGTTTGTCAATCACATTCATTTCTATCACTTAATTCTACTCTAGGATGTATATGTGTGTGTACATTTTTGCATATGGAGACACACAGACATGTATGTAAGTGTGTATGTATATACACACTTCAATCTGAATTTTGATTTATATCAGAAAAAGAGTACTGAGTCCTGGATCTAGATGGAGGATATCAGACACAATGGCAATTTCCAGAATTTTGACTCCCATACCTGCATAAGCCAACTGACAGATAACAAAGAAGGAGTCATGTCTCTCCTAACTTAAATTAAAAAAAAAATTCTGAAGAGGAGAAAAGTAGCAATAAGAACAGCAACAATGCTTAAGCTAGCACTTACTCAAACCTTACTATGTGCCACATACTGTTTTAAGCACTTTGCCTTTATTTTTTTAGGTAATACTCAAAACAATCCAACAAGAAGTCACTATTACCAACCTTATTTTACAGATGAGGAGAATGAACCTCAGCGTATCCACCAACTGATGGTGGAAGAGTCAGAAGGTGACCCAGTCTATCTGCACTTATAGTCAGATATTTGCCCCCAAAATTAGAAACATCAAGAATAAGAAATACAGGACACGATCCCTAATTTGTAATCCTTGTACCTGGATCAGCAAAGTGGCTGAAAGCTTGCAAGGTATGAGGGCTTCTGTTGGGGACAGAAAGTTCATAAAAAGTAGAGGTTGGCAGTAGCAGGGCCATTCATTTCCTAGTGATCTTACACAAGTTATTTAACCTCTGGGTTTTTGCTTGAGTAAATTAAGAAATTAATTTACAACTAGAAAAGAGATGGGAGAAATAATATGAAAATGCTGGTGAAATTTTACTTCTTGTCACATCCCACCTTGGGGAATGCTCAAGTGAAACCACATTCACTTTTCAAAATGTACCTCTCAGTGTGCTTGGATATGCCTGTTGTGTGTATCTTCTGATGCCATGCTGGCCACAGGAGTCTTTTTTTGTCAAATGTGGGAACAGAATAATGATTTTTGGCTGGCTTCCTTTATTTGACTTTTTTTTTTTGGTGGGTCGAGGCAGTATGGTGCTGTGGAATTGAACCCAGGGCCTCACAGGCCAGGCAAGCACTCTATCACTGAGCCACATCCTCAGCCCTTTTTTGCTCAACATTTAAAATAAAAGTCTAACACAGATTCTAAGAAGCCCGTAAGGATCTTCCATTTGGAGTTTTGAATTTTACATAAAGACTGGTAGTGAGTGCATAGAAAATCAGCTCAAGATACAGTTATGTCTATCTTTGGTCCCAGAGGGGAAGAGAAAGTTCAGGAAGTCTTTTCTTTTCTTTTTTTTTTTTCTTTTTTTTTTTTTTAATGAGAAGGGTCTGGAGTTGGATTAATGAATTTGACATTCAGGACAATGACCTGTTTAGGTCACGGGGAAAACCTATTTATAGTCCTTGGCTTCAGTTTCCAAAGACTTCTTCCCTAGTAACCAAACCAAGAAGGCTGCCAAGGTCTGTGTTCAGGAAACCATCCAGCTGTTGACAGTGAGGTACAGTGAGGTCCCACACTTCTCATCCTTACTGAGCCTTCTGAACAGACAGATTGCTTTAGTTAAAAAAAAAAAAAAAAAAAAAAAAAAAAAACCACATCAGGACTGGTCATGCTGATGTCATGAATAGATAGAAGGTTCTGGTCTTTCTCCCTGTAACAAGTATTTGAATTTTAAACACCACGAGGAAAAATAATGACTAACAATTTGGAAAACACCACTAGCAAGAAAATACTGGTGAGGAGGGGAAGATTGATTAAATGTGATTTGGGGGGCTGTGGAATCAACCCAGATGCCCTTCAATAGATGAATGGATAAAAAAATGTGCCATTTATACACCATGGAGTATTACGCAGCACTAAAAAATGACAAAATCATGGAATTTGCAGGGAAATGGATGGCACTAGAGCAGATTATGCTTAGTGAAGCTAGCCAATCCCTAAAAAACAAATACCAAATGTCTTCTTTGATATAAAGAGAGCAACTAAGAACAGAACAGGAAGGAAGAGCATGAGGAAAAGACTAACAGTAAACAGAGACATGAGGTGGGAGGGAAAGGGAGAAAAAAGGGAAATTGCATGGAAATGGAGGGAGACCCTCATTGTTATACAAAATTACATATAAGAGGTTGTGAGGGGAATGGGATAATAAACAAGGAGGGAAATGAATTACAGTAGATGGGGTAGAGAGAGAAGATGGGAGGGGAGGGGAGGGGGGATAGTAGAGGATAGGAAAGGTAGCAGAATACAACAGTCACTAATATGGCAGTATGTAAAAATGTGGATGTGTAACCGATGTGATTCTGCAATCTGTATTTGGGGTAAAAATGGGAGTTCATAACCCACTTGATTTTAATGTATGAAATATGATATGTCAAGAGCTTTGTAATGTTGTGAACAACCAATAAAAAAAAGACAATGGAACAGTAAAAAAAAATACATAGAAATATATTATGGAGTGTGTAAAACTTACTTCACTTTTCTGTGTTTAGCTTATTTAACAGACCCAGAGAGTGCCTGCTGAGTGCCACTCGTTGTTCTCCTTAGTGCCTAACAAATATTAACTCATCGAACTTTCTCTTTTCACTCAATACTAAGAGATTGTTTTATTCTGAAACCTGGAACAGAGATAAGGTTGTCTCTGTACATTAAAACGTCTTGCCTTATAAGGAAGCATTTGACTGCGCTAGATTAAACTCATAAAAGCTAATGAAGAGTCCTCCTTAATACACATTTCTTTTTTCCTGTTTGGACTTGAAGTGACAACATTACAGAAACACCCTGCAGGTTTTTATCTAAATAGCATCCTATAAAACAATGTCCTCTTGTCAGTCACCACTAATTCAGCACAGTCAAGTTATAAATCTGTCCAAAGGCCAGCAAAGTGCTTAACTTGGCACATCACTAATAAAATTAGGAATGCGGGTTTATTACATGAACCTTAAGTAGGTTCGGCCAAGATATTAAGATTTTTGCTTATGGCAACCATGGCTAATGTGGATTGGTATTTTCATTATAACACACCCCACAGCACTTCCCTGTAACATCTCAGGTTTCCACATTAGACAATAACCTTCCACGCTTTCATACCCACTGCCAGGTGCTGCAGCTGGATCCCCCCGTCTCTAAAGCCTCACACACTTTAGGGTACTCAAGGATGGGAAAGACTTTTCAATAATGCTAATTCTGCTGAATAAAATTAGAGCAAATTAATTAATACTTCTATTAACGTAACCTGATTTCACTTTGTTCAAGAACAGAAGCACTTATAGGCTTTTAACATGCGCTTAGAAATATCATTTCAGCTCAGGGCAATTTTGAGAAGTGATTTATAAGCAGTTGCAAATGCTTCTAAAATGGTAAGATTTGAGAAAGCCAAATGTATGCTAACCAAGTTGTCCTGCAGTCTTAGGTATTTTCTTTTTTAAATTATGAAAGTATAATAAATATATCCTCTCTCCTGAGTCAACATTTATTGTGATGGCATCTACTTGCATAGTGGTTTCATTGACAATGTAATCTCATCTGCTTTCCTGTGCCTGACCTCTGTGCGATCTGATGAGGGGGTGGTGCACATAGTATTACCTTCATTTTACTAATGAGAACATGGCAAGGACCAGAGCTGAGACTGGGAATCAACTCTTACCTGGTATCAAGAGCTCCTTGTGTTTGTGAACCATTATAGTCTTACAGAATGTCATCGTGCCCATTTGATGGGTGGGTAGGTGTACATTCCCATACAAACATTGTCTTTTTTGCCCTAGTATTTCTATTGACCCTGATCCAACGACTGTTTGACTCTTCTCTTTCCACACCAGCTTCTCCACAATTTCCTTCCTTACTTGTTGAGGTTGCCCACATTGGCACCCTGCATTACAGCGGCTGCCTTAGGAGATTTGAAATGCAGCAGCACAGAGGGGAGATGGGGAAGCTCTCTTTAGCATGCTGCAATCTCGAAAAACCTATAGATGGGCAAAGTCACTAAAGTTCACTTCATGAAAAATACAACACACCACGGAGAGCAAGTATGATTGATGCCCGCAGAGCAAACTGTTTATCAGACAAACACATTTTGCAAACTTTGACATAAATTGTTAAGTTGCCTTATCACCTAGCCAATGTAAGACTAGCATCTTTGTAGGAACTTCCCCAAAACTCTTTAATGACCTCTAAAAAGCTTTATCTTATCGTGATCTGATTTGCTACTACAATAAATCATTTACAAATAGGTAAAAAGAAAAACTGGTATTAGAAATATGGATTCATTTTCCAAACACAAGAAAGCTTCAGCACTTGGCTGGCTATTGGGCAATCGTGAAGGCATGATAAAGCACTCAATATGCTCAGTACTAAAAGATTCAACAGGAGAAAGTGCTGCAGCCTATTCAAATCTAATTGGAGGCTAATTACACATTTGGTAAATCACGCAGACCCTTTAATTTTCTTCTTTCCTGCTTTCTGACTTTTATCACTTATGGTGGGGTGGGAGTAAAAAGGAAGTTATATTGTTCAATTTCTAGCATGCCTGAAAATTAAAATGATATCTGGAGGTGGTGGTATACAATTGAAAGTCAGGACACTACTGTTTAAATTGCACCTCTGTCTTACATAATCCAATTTGAGTCAATCAAATTGGTTAAATTAACATTTATTGAGCACCTACTATGAGTCAGACAGTGTGCTAGGTATTAAGGATATGAAATGAGCAAGAAATTCCTGCCCTTAATGGATCTTTTATTCTGATAAATCACAACTACTCCACACATTGCCTTTTTCACCTCTAAAATAACAGAATTAGCTCAAGTAATTTTTAGATCTTTCTAATTTCTGTGTAGAGGGTGTTGTTGATGATGATGATGATTTTTATTTTGCTGAATCTTTTCCATTTGCTCCTTCTCATATATCTTCCATTCTCTTCCACCTGGCTTTCTACCCTGGAAGAGTGACAATCAGTTCCCTAGCCCTCTGGTTTTTGTCATGTTTAATTGATGGGAAGTACTAGAAAGGGAGGTGAGAACATTTGGTCTTATGACTCATTGATTGGAAGGGATGTTTTGACTGGTTGTGTCACTCTATGGAAAGTCCCTGGCTTTCTCCAAGTGACCCTGTCTATGTGACTCATTTCTTTGGGGTCCTGGTAACTGACCTCTCTCGTTATTTTGGGCAAGGGTATGGTAAGAGTGCCTCTGTTATTAGACCTGTGAACTTCCTACCTTGCCCACCACTTTCTAAGTAGTCCCTTTGTAAAATACCTTCAAATCTTCTGAGGATGGCATCTGTTGCTGCCAGAACCCCAGCTGATACACTATGTGTGTTTTGTCAATTGGTTGTGTGCTATTGGAAGTGTTGAGGAACTCAATGTAAGGTAGAAATTCCAAAGAGGGATGGGAAGATATATTTTCATTCTTACAATAGTTAACCATTTTCCTTGCTATAAGACAGCCTTCTAATGTCTATTGTGATAAAAACACACAACATAATATCAATCCTCTTAACAGGTTTCTAGTTGTGCAATACAGCATTGTTATTACAACACTATGCTATACAGCAGACCTCTTATTCATTCATATAACTGAAATTATATGACCATTGATTAGCAACTCCCCCCTTTTCCTCCCTATAGCCCCTGTCAACCACTGTTTTTTTTTTAATTTAATACTATGAAATTGACGGTTTTTGATATCTAAGTTAAGGTGGATTCATGTATATTGCCTTTATGTAGCTCAGTTTATTTCATTTAGCATAATGTCTTTGAGCTCCATCCCTGATATTGCATATTGTAGGATTTCCTACCTTCTCCTTCCTCCTACTTTTTTGGGGGGCATGGGTGCTGGGAATCGAACTCAGGGGCACTCGACCACTGAGTCACATCCCCAGCCCAATTTTGTATTTTACTTAGCAACAGGGTCTTACTGAGTTGCTTAGTGTCTCGCTTTTGCAGAGGCTGGCTCTGAACTTGTGATTCTCCTGCCTCAGCCTCCCGAACCACTGGGATTACCAGTGTGAGCCACCACACCTGGCTTCTCCTACCTTTTTAAAGGCCAAATAATATTTCATTGCATGCATAGTCATGCATCACATAACGATGTTTTGGTCTATGACAGACCACAGGTAGCACAATGGCCCCATATGTTTATTGTGCAGTGGTCATCTTAGAAATGTACTCTGTCAAGTTTCCACAATGATGGAATTGCCTAATTACACAGTTCTCACACTATATCCCCATTGTTAAATGATATATGACTTTATATATCACATTCTCTTTATTCATTCATCCATCAGTGGACATTTAGATCATTTCCTCATCTTGGATATTGTAATAGTGCTGCAATGACTGTGGAAATCCCATTTCTTCAAGGTTCTGATTTCAGTTCTTAATTTAATCAGACTTATAGATAGAATATGAGATAATCAGGAGTAATACAGATCTGGCCAGGTGAACCTTGCTTCCCAGAATTCCTTCCCTGTATGACATAGTTCAGGTAGTCTATAAAAAATCTTTCTCTGCATAACAGCTGGAAGGTGGAAATTAAGTAGCTGCCTTATTGTCCTGGAGATCCAAGCAGGGTCTCCAGGCACTTCTGCAACTCATGCATTTATATGTTTATTTACTTCATCTATAGGAGACAGCAGCTGGGCAATCTCTCTATCTTCTTTTAGATTCTCCTTTAGCTTCTTCAACTTCTGGGAAAGCCATTAAGCTCAATGACAAGGGGCAGGAACTTCTTCAAGGTGTGACTATTATCAAGATTAGAGGTGGAGAGAACCAACACAGGTTCCAGTCTGCCCTTGTAGGTTTCAACTTGTTCTTGCTCTCTGCCCTTAACCTCTTCTCTTTGCAACTCCCTGCCCTGATGACTTCAAGCTTTAGTCTAAAATGTAAAAGAAATAACCTTATAGAGACTGGTTAGCCCACTCCCATAATTGTGTGAGAACCAATTCCTGTAATAAACTTTTTTTCTCTTTATTTCATTGGTATGTACCAAACAACATGTGGTCAATGGTGGACCGCACATACAAAATTTATATCTTTAGAGGTATCGTTGCCACTTTAGTTTCTGTAAGTACACTCTTTGATGTTTACATGATATATATATATATATTCTATTTTGGTTTGGATGTGAGGTGTCCCCCCAAAACTCAATATAAGCCAATTCAAGAAGCTTCAGAGGAGAAATGATTGGGTTGTGACATTCTTAACCCAATCAATGAATTAATCCCCTGATAGGGATTAACTGAGTGGTAACTGAAGTGGTAAGGTATGACTGGATGAGATGGGAATTGGGTGTGGCTTTAGGGTATATATTTGTATCTGGAGAGTGGAATTTTTCTCTCTCTGCTTTCTGATCACTATGTGATTGCTTTCCACCATCATACTCTTCTGCCATGATGTTCAGCCTCGCCTCAAGCCCTAAGGAATGGAGCCTGCTATCTATGGATTGAGAATTCTGAAATCATGAGCCCTTAAATAAACTTTCCTTCTCCACAGTTGTTCTAGTCGGGTCTTTTAGTTCTGTTTCTCTGAGTCCTTGTTGAGACACTGGCTTTTCCAAAGCTTGAGTTTCAGGCACATTCTTTTTGTTTTGTTTTGTTTTTCTGTTTACGTTTTCTTTCTGTTTTTGGTACTAGGGATTGAACCCAGAGGTACTTTACCACTGAACTATATCCTCAATCCTTCTTTAAAATTTTTATTTTTTTATTTTAAGGCAGAGTCTCATTAAATTGGTTAGGGCCTTGCTAAATTGCTCAGTCATATTCTTTTCAAGTTGGATCTACTCTTCATATTGTCAGCCAAGAACACATCAACCAAGATCCTTGAATATCACTTCAAGAGCAAAAAGCATCTTCCTCCATAAAATAACTCATCTGACAAGTAGATGTAAAAATGAGTAAGATTTTTTAAAGGTGCAATTATAAAAACAATCTCTGAAAGAGGCTAATGAACATAACTTTGGATTGATGTTCCTTGTGATTATTAATTTTATGCATCAACTTGAGTGTGCAATAGAATGCCCAGATTAAACATGACTTCTGGGGGTGTCTTTGAGGATGTTTCCAGATGAGATTAACACTGAAACAACAGATTGAGTGAGGTAGATTGACATTCCCAGTGTGGTTGGGAATGACCAAATACTTTGAGGCCCTTAATAGAATAAGAAAGAGGCAGAAGGAGAAGAAATTCATTCCTTTATTTCTGGCCTCATTGCTTGAATTGGAACATATCTTCTATCTTCTGCTTTTAGACTTGGATTTACACTATTAGTAGTTTCTTTGGTTCTCAGGCCTCAGACTCAGACTGATCTATATCACCTGCCTTCCTTGGGTCTAAACTATGCAGACTGCAGATGTGGAACTTCTCAGTCTCCATAACTGCATGAGCAAATTCCTCATAATAAATCTCCATCTATAGGTTGAGTACCCATTTTCTGAAATGCTTGGGACCAGCAGGATTACAGATTTGGAATTTTATTTTCTTTTTTAATTTTGGAATAATTGCATACACATAATGAGGTATTTTGGTGGATAAGACAAGTCTAATCACAAAATTTATATGTTTTGTATATACCTCATGCATATAGCCTAATGGTAATTTTACACAATATTTTCAGTGTGACTACATTTTTAACTGTGACCTGTCACATGAAGTCAGGTGTGGAATTTTCTATTGTGACATCCTGTTAACACTCAAAAAGTATGGGATTTTGGAGCATCTTGGGTTTCAGACTTTCAGATTGAAGAAGCTAAATATGTGTAAAATATACCTAATTGGCTCTTTTTTTCTGAAGAACCCTAGAGAATATACTCCTGAAGCTGGAAGATAGACTCAAACATAAATTAGGGAATTGGAGAATCAGAAGACAAGTGGCAGGCATACAAGATGGAAGAAGTGTGGGTGAATATAATCAATGTATACTGTATACATTTATGGAGATAGCACACTGAATCCCATGAATCTGTACAATTAACATATGCTAATTCAAAACAGAAAAAGTTGAATATATAACAGGAAAAATGCAAGGTATGGATGTTAAAAGAAGAAATATTAAGGTATAAACAATAGAAAACCCAGAAGAAGAGGTAAGCGTGAAGAAAAATTTGACAAAATTCCTGAGAATTAACTAGAAACAGAGATGAAACACTCTGCTTAAAAAGACATGCATGTTGCCAAACATGAGCTATACGAGGAAAAACTCCCTATACCTGGATATTAATAGTAGGGTTTAAGAGCATCAAAGACAAATAGTAAATCCTAAAGTTGCTAGAGAGAAAGTACAGATGAGTGGAAAGGAAGGGGAATTGGGTCAGCACCAGCTTTACTAGGAAGAAAAGAAAAATGGTCATAAAAACGAGGAGCTGTAGTTACTACATAGTGTGTATGCTATACATGATAGAAGATTTGTGTCCTGTGTCTAGTGGAGTCTTTCAGGCCTCAAGACAGTCTTGAAAAGTACGTTTTGTCCTCCTCTTCATTGACCAGAGTCTTTGTTGAGTCTATGTGAAGGGTGTGTACTGAGAGCCTTTCCCTATGCATTGTTTTCCTGACTCAGTTCTTCAGGTGGCCTGGGGTTTCTTTGTCAGTACCTCTTCATCTCCCAGCACTTGGAAGTTGACTGGAACATTGCAGGTTTCCCAGTAAATGCTTCCTGAATTTGTTGGATTGGTCTAGTAAACTGTGATGCTTCTTCTCTGCTGAGAATTTGATTAGTTAAACTAACAACAAATTGACTCAATAAAGTATGGAAATTGAGTAAACATAGTAAATATTTCATCAATAAACGTTTACTATGTAATATGCAAAGCTGTAGATCCAATATGAATGTCAAAGCGGATGATGCATAGCTCTTGCAAAAAAAACGTGGGAGCTAAGGGTTTAGGATGTGAAAGCTAAGGTCCAGAATATCTTAAGAATCATGATGAGAGAAGTGTTCATGGGAGAAATGGTACTTGGTTTGGGTTCTGAAGAAAGAATGGGGTTTTAATTGGCAAAGAATTGGGACTATGTGGAAGAAACAGCACAACATAGAAGAAAATGTTCTGAGAAGTTTTAAAGCCACATGTAGCAGGAATTGAGGGCTTAGAAGGGATAGTGGGAGGAAAGCCTGGAAAGACTGACTAGGTCCAGATTGTGGAGGATTTCAAACACAAACTAAGCAGCTGGACTAGATATAGTGTTGTATGTAGACCACTGGGAGTTTATGAGCCAGAGAACGGCCCTGGTGAAAACCAGATGATTGAATGAAGATTAATTTTGCACCAGTAAAAGTATATACTGGATGGAAAAATTACAATCAGATATATGACTACAATAATCTGAGCAAATAAATAATTAAAGCTCTAAACTTGGGAGATAGTAATGGGCAAGTCAAGGCCTTATGAGATATTCAGGAATGAGTTAGGTATGGGTTTGAAGAATATAAAAGGATACTGAAATTGTTGGTCCTGGTCTCTGAAAAAATATCTGCAAATCACATAGTATAGGTTATTAATGTCTGATCTTAGCTTCCATAGAAGGGATGAAAGATTTTACACATACACAAACACAAAAATCTTTCTTTCAAGAACTGAACCACGAAGACTTCACGAAACCTGTTCTTTTTCAGCCAAGATATCTGTATACGTTTGAATTTATGCCTCTCTTCAGATGACAGATAATTACTAGAAAAGTCATTCCAGTTAGGTTATTTTAAATTAATCACCTTTAATATGGCTTAATTGAACCCTTTGAAAGGAGAAAAGCCACCCAGACTAGCCTGAGTTCTCAACTCTTCCAAGGCATTTAGATTTGTAGAAACCAGGGCGGCGGTGGGGGGAATCTTGTTTTACAAGTAAAAAACTTGCAGTGAGCAATGTAAAGTAAATTTACTTCAATTTAATATGGATAATCACATGCAGGTCTAGAGTCTTTATATTTTATAGCTCTCCTTAATTCCACATCTTCCTTCTGCAGACAGGAGAGACATGAAATATTTCATCACTGTATTTAGGGATTTTTTTCCCTTACAAAAAGGAAAGGAAAGGAAGAAAAATTCTTTCCTAATAACGTATACTTCCCAAATTCCCAGCTATATTATTGATAATTGACAATCGTAATTTCTACCTCAGGGTCACAAAGCTGCACTAATGTGATGGAGAGAAACTAAGGCACACATACATAATGAAAGAGCAATGCAAGAAACTTGGAGCTGCATTTTCAAAGTTTCATTTTACAGGAAAGTGTTGCTGATAAAATGAACATTTTACTGCTAAATATTTGTCATACTGCATTTAAATCACATTAATTTCCATCTCTTCCCTTTCAAAGAGCAAGCGTCACTACCCCCTTTCATATTTAACACATTCCTTGACTTCCTGTAAGCATTGCTGTGTTTAAAGTACATATGGTGGGGTGGGGCTTGGGCGTGCTTGCACACCTGCACACACACATACACACAGAATCTACTGTATGTCGCTAACCACCCTGGTTATCAAAAGTTAATGGACTCTGAAATTGATACAATTCCAATATTGCAGCTCATAAAAACCAGAGTGATGTTTTATTTGTGACCTACATCATTCACATTTAAGAATCCAGAGGGAATCAGAACACCCTTCTGCATTTCACCTACATAACTGTTTCATTAATTATTTTGGATGGTATCTCTTTTACTTGCAGTAAAATATAAATAAGAAAATTTGCCATCTTAATCATTTTTACATGTATGGCTCAGTATTGTTAAATACATTCACATTGTTGTGCACCAATCCCTAGAACACTTTTTATCTTGTAAAACTGAAACTTTATGTTCATTAAATAAGAAATCCCCATTTTTTTCATCCCTCCTGCCCCTGGTAACCACCATTCTACTTGTTATGAATCTGACTGTAGATGAATTATATGAATGGAAACATGGTATTTGTCTTTTGGTGATATAATACCTTCAACACAATGCTCTCAAGGTCCATCTATATTATAGCTTGTGTCAAAATTCCCTTCCTTCTGGAGGCTAAATTAATATTCCACTCTATGAGTATACCAAGTTATCCATCAATGAACTTGGGTTGCTTCAACTTTTAGACTACAGTGAATTAAAGCTGTTATGTGCATGAATGTACAGATATCTTTTTGAGACTCTGCTTTTAGTTATTTCATATATATATATATATATATATATATATATATATATATATATATCCATCCAGAAGTGGAATTTATGGGTCATATGACAATTCCATTTTAAATTTATTGAGGACCTGCCATACTGATTTCCGTAGGCATTGCACCATTTTACATTTTTCACTAATGGTGCACAAAATTCGCCAATACTTATTATTTTGCTTGTTTTCATACTGTTGCCTTCCTAATGGATGTGAAATTCACCTCATTGTAATTTTGATTTGCATTTCCTTAATGATAAGCAACATTGAGCATCTTTTCACATGCTTGTTGGCTTGGATGGTATTTTTTGACTTATTAACGAGAATATGTAAAATGATAAGAAAGAAAGCAAACTTCCTCGACTTCCCAGGGCTTTGGAATAACAATCAACAAGTATCACTAAGTATGTCCTTTTGACAAGGCTCTGGGCTAGGGCTAAAACTTATAAAAATAAATAGATGAAACCAAAGAGTCTGCTGGAATATAGTGGAGAAGACAGGATGTGCATATAGAAGTGCAATGGCTCTCTTGAGACCTCAGGCTCCTAGAGGGAAAAAGTAACTTTTGTATCTCTACAATTTCCAGCAAGCAGACATTGTATGCTGCTTCTTTAATAAAAATTTGTTAACAAATGTTAAACTCACTCTTTATATACGTGAATTTCAAAAACAAAAAATT
This sequence comes from Spermophilus citellus, assembly GCF_964194105.1. Classification (NCBI taxonomy): domain Eukaryota; kingdom Metazoa; phylum Chordata; class Mammalia; order Rodentia; family Sciuridae; genus Spermophilus; species Spermophilus citellus. Next base: position 63,756,485 of record NC_138191.1, on the reverse strand, counting down.
TCCAGCTCAAACATTTTATGCTTTCTCTAAGTGATGAGCTTCCAGGTAGATCAGCACACACTACACTCTTGTAAGTCTTCTGAAAACAGTTGCCTTTGAAGAGGTGTGAATTTTCCTTACTTGCCTTAAAATGGTGTTAACTTCAAAAGGCGACCTGGTGAGTGTTAAAAAATTAACACATTTAAGTCAGTAGCCAAAACATCACCCCCGGATCTGTGAACCTGAAATTGAACTGGTAGACTGAGCTGACTCTGGTTTGGATGCCAAAAAAGTCATCGCTCAGCGCTAATCTGGGCCAGTGAACATTTGCTCTCTCCTTGGGTTGGGGAGCGGGAAGGAGTTGGAGGACTGCGAAGCTAGCAGGGCATAAAAGCAGGAGACAGCTAGTTATAAACTCTTCTTCCAGACCCTTCTAACCCTTTAAACTTGCTTTAAAAGCTACTTTACTACAGAGAATGTGCACTTTAGCTGGCTATCATCAAAAGAAACCTCTTTTTATTAAGACTGCAATTGTTTATTTGTGGAGAAAATGGACTGAAATACCTTCACTGGGCCCCCTCTCTTCCCTTCTTTTTTCATCATGCACAGAGATATTTTTCCTTCACTTCCCTGTCACTTTGTCTGGCATCTACCAATATATTACCTGGGCCTCTCTTCTCTCTGCTGTCCTTGTTTAGAAACGATCCTAACTACTAGATTTTGGTCAACAGAAGAATAACAAATGCAGAAATCCTGCTGTCTGGCTCTGCTGCATGGATTTCTAATGCTGAAAGGAACTCCAGGGGTCTGTGGGTCCACCCTTCTGCCTCTGGGCTGGACTGCACTCACCTGAGGCCATTAGAAAGGCTTTTATGCTACAGAGAGGCAGGGACATCACAGGGCCCTTGTGAAATACGAAGCAATATCACGAGCAGAAAAAGAAAACTGATGTATAACAGAAGTAGTGAGATTTCAAAAAAAAAAAATTTTTTAAGTTTCCGAGAGTTGAAGACCATGAGGCCATGACCCAGGCTACAGTTTTGCTAGAGCTGCAGAGCAGTAGCTAATGTATGAGGGCTTCTAAAAGGTAAAGAACTGGGAGTTGAGTGGTCTTCTTAGCTATCGCCATAGAGCTCTGACAATCAGAAGCAGTGACCCAAGTTCGCCTCACCTGGGAGATGTGTCTCTAAACCATCCATCTGCATTTACCAGGTCATTCATTCCTTCATCTGCAGAGATTTATTAAGTACTAACAATGCATCAGGCACTTTGCTAGGTGCCAAGGATAAAGAGATGACTGTGACCTGTTAATTGAATTGAAGGTCTCACAGACTAGTAATGAAGGCAGACACCTAAACACAACTAAAACGCAGGGTGGTTAGTGCAACAATAGCACCGATGTCAGGGCTTCGCCAACAGAGAGGGCCAGAGACTGTGACTGGATGAGTCTGTGAAAATGCTTTGGGACTTTATTCTTCCTATTTTCTTATCTGTCTCCTAATGTGTGTTTCTCCATTAGCATTCTCACCAAACCGTGGACCTCTTCCTTTCTCCATCTTTTCTATTATTTTGGGTTTAGAACTCAGGAGAGGGACAACTGAGGGACATCTGCTCTGCTTTATTTAACTCGGTAGTCTATATTAATATTTATTCGGTACCAGGCACTCTTCTAAGTACTACACATGAATTCTGCTATTTTAGTCTTCCAGGCTCCCCACTGAGGTAGGTACTGTTCTCCAACTTCATTTTATAGGTGAAGAGCTTGATGCACAGAGAGGTTTTGTGACTCTCCAAGGTGGCAGACTAGGTCATGAGGGAGCCAGCATTTGAATCCAGGCTGTTTGGCTACAGAGTTTCTGTGTTTGGCAGTCATAGATGTAGTGGTTGACCTGAAATGACAGCCTAGAAGAAGCATGTGCATTCAGAAGGGCAGCAGGCCAAGGGCAGAGAACTGAGCAATCCATGTTTTTAATGGACAGACCCAGGCAGAGATGGAAGGAAAGGATGGTGCCTGAAAGAATAGAGAAGACAACAAAGATAGAAGATAGAGGTGTCCTGCAAGCCCCATAAGAGGATGGAACGACGAGGCAGAAGAAGGAACCTAAGTCCCAGCTGTTATATATTGAGTGAGGCTCGTAAGGTCACTCAACCTCTCTGAGCCCTGCTTTCCTCATTTTAAAACAGTGATAATAATTTTTATGTATCACAGAGGTTATTATAAGGTTTATGTCAAGATCATTTTTGTGATCATTCTGAATATAATATGAAATGTTCATTCTGTGAACAATATGCTCATTGTTATACCATTCTTCCTGAAATTGATTTGGTTCAAACACCAATAAAAATTACCCTCAAGGTTTCTCACTTTTACCTTAAATATATGCATAATGTTATGTTTTCTTTTCTTTTTAGCCTCTGTGAGAAAAGCAAATAGGATAAAATAAATCCATGTGTCTACTAATCATAAATTAATGTATGCATTAATTAACAACAATTTTGAGTATTTATTATATTCAAATCAGGAATATGTTCAATTTATATTTATTCATATAAAGGAACTTATAATCTTTTTTAAAAGAGAGAAAGAGAGAGAGAGAGAAGTTTTTAAATATTTATTTTTCAGTTTTCAGTGGACACAACAGCTTTATTTTATTTTTATGTGGTGCTGAGGATAGAACCCAGCGCCCTGTGCATGCCAGGCGAGCCTGTTACCACTTGAGCCACATTCCCAGCCAAAGGAGTTTATAATCTAGATAAGAAATGTATCTGTATATAAATAACTATAATATAGTGGTTCTTAGCTGGGGGCCACTCTGACCTTGTTCTCTGCTCCATTGGACACATTTGGAGTTATTCTTGCAACTGGGTGGGAGGGAATCTGTTGGGTAGGGTAAAAAATGCATCCTATAAATGCATCACTATAGTCACAGTGATGCAGGCAGTCACCTCAATATCATTGCACAGTGTAGTCTCCCCTCTCCTACCTTAACACAAAATTATTCAGCCCAAAACATCAACAGGACTAAGGTTAGGAAATACTGCTAGAGTATAATGAAATAGAAGCTATAACAGGATTGAAAAGATGACATCAAAGAGGAATTGACAACTTATTTCCTGGAAGAATTAGGAAATGACTCTTAACCTCAGTAAGTACATCTGTACCTTGTTTAATACATGCCCAAGAAAATTCCCTCTTCACTGAAGGTTGTTGAGTGGCATGTGTATTAGAGCAGTTACGAAGACTATTCAAATTATTCAGTGCAACTCACTTGGATAGGGAAATTTTCATGAAGTGTTTTTGAGGTAGAATTTAGACTCAGCTGGTTCACAAGGACCTAATTTCATGCTTACCGTATTAGTCAGGGACTAAGTCAAGAAAATCAAACCCATTGTAGGTATTTTGAGTAGAGAGAATTTAATACAAGGAATTGGTAATACTGATAGTGAAATTGCTGAGAAGCCAAAGAGAGGACAGGGAGGCAAGTCAGAGATTAGCAACAACAGGGAATCATGACCACATTGAAGATCAGAGGAAACACAAGAGAAGTGGTGCTATCAGAGCTAAAAGCTGGAGAAAACAGCTGGAGCTAGAACCTTGGTGTGGGTGGCTCAGCAGAAGCTGAGGTCAGGAAGAAGGGCTGCCAGGCAGGAGCAGGAGCAGGAGCAGGAGCAGAGAAACACATACAGAGATTCCACTTTCCGAGTTACCAGAGGAGAGATACCTGACTTCTCCCCCGGCTCCTTCTAGTCCCTTCCATTGGCTGAAACTGCATTCAAACTAAGTGGCATGAGAACTTGGGAAACGTACTTCCTTACGATAAAATCAGTGTGGAAAAAGAGAGGCGAATGAGCAGATGTCATATATTTGATGCCACATCACTGGTAAGGAAATAAAAGTATATCTATCCCTTCAAAGAAGAAAAGGTGAATCAGGAATCAAGATTATATTGTAAATAAACACTCTTTATTCACTTATGTCCCAGAAACGACTGAGACATTTTTTAGATTGGTGGCAAATGATGACTGAGAAGATTTCTGAACTTTCTTGTGTAGCAAGGGATATCTAAGACTTAAAGTTTGTTTTTTTGTTTTAATTACAAGAAAGATAAGTGTATGCAGCATTTGGCCATTAAACTGAATAATCCCTTAACTGATTAAAGAGAGAACAGAGTCTTGTGGATATGTGTAGGAGTACAGTTACGTAAGTCAGATCAGTGACGTGTGTGTCTGTAAATCTAATTAAGGTCGGGCACCTTAATTCCTGTATTATACTAGAGATCCTTGGTATCTAACTATTCATGTTTGGGTACTCACAGTTATGAGGTGGCATAGGGAAGCAATAGGCTCTCATGTACTGAACACTTACAAGTAATCCTCACACAAATATCCTCACCGAACTTGGCCCCAGGATCTCATGATCACCAAAGCTTCCATTTGTCAATATTCCACTGACTGTCAAACAATGAACCGTAGAAGGCAAACACAATTAATATGTTATGGAGTGAAATAGAAAATACTGAAAAGACAAGGGTGATGATGATGATGTTGGGTAACTTTCTGAACAACTTGCAAAGCCAATGACAAATGAGAATCTTGTAGGATTAAGTCGGTTAACAAAGAAGAGAAAGTGGACCACAGAGTAAATGAAACCACAGATGAGAATGGTTTTCGTATGTAGGGGCTAACAGTTAGAATGCAGTTTCGGCCAATGGAAGGAAATAGAAGGAGAGGCGGCTGGGGAGTCAGGTGTCTCTTCTCTGGTACCTCTGAAGGTGGCATCTCTGTGGTTTTGTTTCCTTCACTGCTCCTGCTCCTGATTGGCAGCCCTTCCTCCATTTTTTTTTTCAGTCTTGTCTCTGAAAATTTGGTTCCCATTTTAAGCAGATTACCTTGAAGTGACTCCCCTTGTGCCAATCATCCTTGACAAGGAAGGCTGTGTGAGTCCTCTCAGGCCACTAGACATCAGAGTTCATTTTCATCTCCCGCCTTAGACATTGAGTCCCTGGAAGTAGTCACAGTGATGCAGGCAGTCACCTCAATATCATTGCAACTACCGTCTGTGGCTTTTGTAGTGCACATTGGTACAAAAGCCAATTGCTATAACTTTTAAGAGGGAGAAATAGGAACAGATAATAGAGGACATGGACTCATAAAATGTTACAGCCAAAAGGGACCTTAAAACTGTCCAGCGTCCATCCCCCTCATTTTACAGTTGAGGAAACTGAGGAGTCTAGAGGGGATAACCTGCGTTGTCACACCACTGGTTCGTGGCAGAGTTTTTCTTTCAAACTGGGTCTTGGGAACTCCTGTGCAGAACCTCCTTCTAAATGGCTCTTCAGCATTGAGAGCAGTGGGTGAACTCTGGGTAGCTGAAGCAGAAATTGTATACTTGAATGACTTCACAGGCACTAGCTGCTGGCTGCTGGTCAGAGTTCTCTGTAATTTGAAGGCACAGTGCTGCATGGAGGTGGTGAACTTGAGCTCTGGAGCCAGACTGCCTGGGTTTTTAATGAGGTGCTGCCACTTTCTAGCTGGGTGACCTTGGGCAAGCTACCTAATCTCTCTGTGCTTCAATATCTTCAGCATTTTCTGAGTGCTTAGTCTATGCCAGGAGAGAAAAATAACCCTAACTTCAGAGTGTCTAAATCGAGCTAATATTTATGAAACTGCTTAGATCGTGGCTGGCTTACAGTAACCTCTCCACCATTCCAATGTGAACCTGTAAGGAGCTCTGCAAGTCAACAGTGGGGATCAGAGGCTGAGCAGTGGGAGTTGGGTAGGAAAACACTCTTCACCAAGGGATCCCCTGAGTGACTGAGCCTGGAGCTGGTTAGCCAAGGTCAGAGGCACCCCAGAGTTTCATCCCTCTTCTTTCTTGGAATTGTTCAAAGATTTATCTATGTAAGATGAGGTTGATTCAGCAAATCTATGGTTTATTCATGGTCTTTTTCAGCTCTTAACTCTTCATTGTCTTGTTAAAACCTTGAGTTAAAAATTAATTCAGATACAGTTAAAAGGTCAGAATTGGGTGATCCCAACTGCATTCGGTAGTATGGGTTTCTGATAAGGAACAGCCTATAGTTGTTGGACCAAGTAGCAAATTCTTCAAAAATTGAAGGTGTGACAGGAAGCCACCCTTTGGCTGACCCAGATAAACCATCACTTGAACTCCAGGCTGCAAAGATACCTGTATATATACCTGGGCACACAGCAGTTTGGATCATGTAACTCCCCACCTTTTGCTGCAGAAAGATTTAAGTTCATGCATGCCAAATTTCCTCACTAATTTTCTCAAAAATATACCAGTCACAGAAAATAGGATCTAAGTCCAGGAGAATCAAATCGTTTTATTTTAATAAAAAATGTTTGTTAAATAAACATAGCCTATTTATTTGAAGTCCAGATTCCATGTAATTTGCATATTTGATCAATCCTACTCTTCAACTTTCCTGAGAAGTAGATTCTTCAACTTTGAATTCTTTTCAAGTATCTCACAGCAAGAAATGCTAGACAACCAACTAAATTACAAAGGAGAATCAGAAGTAAACAGGCAAGACTCCAAACATGTCTCTGCTTTGTCCACTCTGGTCGATTACGTGAGGTAGTGCTATGTTTTATTCTTGTTTAAAAGGTGCTGCGAAAGTATCCAAACTCTTAGAAGATCAATCCACAAACTATTCTAAGATCAGGGGTGGGGAGAGAGAAGAAAGTGGACTCATTCCAGAAGGTTCCTTTTAGAGGATTCCTGAGGCTTGTGAAATTTCCCTCTAACCATTAGAAAACACAGGAAACAAGAGACTACAACCGAGCATCGAATGCAAATGGAATTAAACCATAAAAAGCCCTGGGGAACAAGGAAAATCCAGTGAAGCTTTTGTTTGTCGGTAAATATATCCATCATTCTTTCAGTAGTTATTGAAAGGCAATAAAAATATGGGGTTAAGAGATTGAGTTTTGGAGTCTGGTAGATGTGGAGTCAAATCCTGTTTCTGCCACGTATTAACTATGAGATCTTGGGTAAGCTGCAAACTTCTCTAAGCCTGTTTCATCGATTATAAAATGAAGACCCTACCGTGCCTGCCTCACAGGGTTCTAAGGACTAAATTGAATAATGTATACAATGTACTTACCATTGTTCGGCACTCTGTAAACATTAATTTACTACATGTATACTGAGTGACTACTATGTGCAGGCAATAAATAAAATCAAGGCTCCAGTATCGTGGAGAGAAGTTCCAGTTGAGGGAACAGAAAATAGACAAGTATACACATAAAAACGCAACAACTAAATATCTTGTGGTCATAAAAGCAATATAAAGCAATATAAAGAGAGAGAAAGAGATGGAGTTGGGTGGAGTAGCTGCTTTCGTATAAAGAATTCAGGGAAGGTCCCTATGATAAAATAACATTTAAACAAAGGACTAAAGGAAGTGGAGACGTGAGACCCACAGACAAGTAGCAGTCCAGTGTTGGAGGCAAAAGGAACCCTGCAAAGGTTCTAAGGCAGGAGAATGCAGTGGAAAACTGCATTCTCCAGGAGGCCAAAGTGCGCATAGCAGAGGGAGATCCAGAAGAGCCGGGTCGAGAATGAAGATGTTATTACAGTCACTGCGTGAAGTGGAAGTCATCAGAGGGTTTTGAGGGAGATGTGAGGCGATGTGAGGTTTCAAAAGGGTCACCTGGTCTCTGAGTAGAGAATAACCCTCAGGATCAAGCAAGAAAGTAGGGAGACAAGTGAGGAGGGGTTTTTAGTAATCTAAGCAGGAGATGATGGAAACATAGACTAAGGGGGAAATAGAAGGGATGGGGTGACGCAGTTGGAGTGTGGGTACAGTTGGAAAGATGTGCTGGTAGGTTTGATGTGTAGTAGAAAGAGGAAGAGAAAAGTCAATGATGGCAACAACACTTTTAAATCTGAGAACAAAAAAATTCACAGGCACCTACTTGGCGGTTGAGGCTGTTGAGTGTGAGGTGCCTTGGCAGATGGTGTCCTGTCTCAGTCAACAACATCTCTTGTCCCTTCTTCCTTCTTTACTCTGGGTACAAACTGAATAATGAAATCTCCAATTCCCATCCTCCCTTACAGTCAAGAGGGACCAGGGGATAGGATTCTGGCTAGTAAGATAAAGGTAGACCTGCCCAACTAAACTCTTTGGAAAAAAGTAAAACAAGGTGTATCCTCACAAGGAAAAGGCTTCTGTCTTCCGTACTTTCTGGCTTTCCCCTTCTTCTTGGAATGCAGAAAGGATACCTGAGTTGCAGCAGCCCCCTGTGATGATAAGAACCAAGTACACACCAAATGCATGATGGAGCTGCAGGCAGAGGAGAGTGGATTCCTGAGGTTGTCATAGAGCAACATGATCAGCTCTGGACTGTCACAGTCCAAAAAACCTACTGGGTGGCATAATTTAGCTATTGTGTTCAAGCCCACAGTAGTCAAGTCTTCTGTTATTCACTGCAGCAAATATTTTTCACTGATAAATGAATATTAAACATCTAAATGGGTATTGCATAGGAAGTTTGACCTATAATTTGAAGATCAGAGGAGAGGTGAAGGGTGAAGATACATTGCAGGTTGTTCTCAGCATGTGGATCAAGCAAGAAAGTAGGGAGACAAGTGAGGAGGGTTTTTTAGTAATCCAAGCAGGAGATGATGGAACCATAGACTATTCAAAGCTTGAGGTCAGGAAGAGAGGAGAATCAGAAAAAGAGCTGGAGAAGGCATGGCCAGTGAGGGGAAGCTGACTTACATGGTGCCTCAGCAGCCACATGAACATTATTTCAAAGATGAGTGATCAGCTATGCTAGATGTGAATGAGAGATGAAGTAAAATGCATTGAATAACTTGGGAATACGGAGACCATTGGTGAACTTGATAAGAGAATTTTAGGTTCAATGTGCAGTAGCCAGAATTATTATTGTGTATATATTATGCCAAGACTCTAACAAGATCTATGTCTATCAGAAATAGTCCAATATACTCTCTCCCTTTCATTAAAACAAAGAACCAAACAAACAAAATGGTTTTCTCTGACGGAATTCAATAAGGGGGAGGGCAATTATCTTTTTCTCCAAGTTGTACTAATATTTTTACAGTCTTAGCTGGTTATAAACCTTGCGAGAGGGAAGATGATAGAATATGTTGGAAAGAAGATGGAATTGAGAGAAAGAGAATTGAGTTCCTGTTCTTCTTCACTGGATGAGGGTGTTTCAGAGAAACAGAACCAAAGATAGATAGATAATAGGTAGGTATACAGGTAAATAGATAAATAGATGGACAGTTATGGTCTGGATACATGGTATTCCCCAAAAACTTATGTGTGAGACAATGCATTAATATTCAGAGGTGAAATAATCAGATTAAGAGCTATGACCAAATCAGTAGGTTAATAATTTAAATGGATTACTGGGTGATGGCTATAGGCATTTGGGGTGTGTTTGGAGGAAGTAGGTCACTGGGGAAAGCCCTTAGGGATTATATTTTGTCCCTTGCTCCTCCCTATCATGCTCTCCGCTTCCAGCCTGCCCTGAGCTGAGCAGCTTTTCTCTGCCACACCTGTCTGCCATGATGTTCTGCCTCACCTTGGGCCCAGAGGAATGGAGTTGGCTGACCATGGATTGAAACTTTGAAACTGTGAGCTCCAAATAAAATTTTCCTCTTCTATGTTGTTCTTGTCAGGTATTTTAGTCATAGTGATGGAAAGCTGACTAACACAGAGGCCTTCAAGAGAAAGGATATATACATCTCAAATATATTAAGACAGCTGTTTGGATACAACAGCATCATTTAAAAATAGCTCACAGTGTTTCTTTCATTACAAGGCAAGAAAAAAGTCATTCATAGAGGAAATTTTTTTTAAGGTTTATTTGTTTGATTCCTCAAAGTAAAAATGTCTTAAATTCCCACACAAGCAGAAACATAGTTAAGCTGCTTGTTCTGTCTTAAGTATGCAAATATCATAGCCCAGTCTTATGTCAGCTTGAAAAGATAATGTCATGCAGAAAATTAAGACCATCTGATGAAATCATGTTATGAAATGTGGCTTGAGAGTGCAGCATTTTGTGTGTTATGATTTGATGTATTTTCACACCCAAACTCAAACGAATAGTCAAGCAGGCTCAATTAATGCAAAATTTGAAAATTTCAGACAAATTTACAAGGTGTTTACTTCGGAGAAAAGGGAGGAGGGGCCACATCTTAAATACTGTCTCCTTGTAACAGCCTTGATTTTATGTTATGTGTCTGAGGAACGGAATGCCTCAGCTTTTCATTTAGAGTTTTGAATTTAATCTGATGGTAGTTTGGATATAATAATGATGCATGTATTGTTAATTTCCTTAAAGCCTTACTATCTAACAATGTAGACCATTATCACCCCAAATACCTTCTGTGTTTGAAGGGATTTCCATATTTCATAGTGCACAGAACTGACTCCAAAGCAAGGCTTAAGAGGAATATTCAGGAAGCAAGAATATATTTCCTTAGTAACTAGCTGGGCTTTTCTCTCCCCTCTCTGCAGACCTGTTTTCCAGAAGATGAGAAGGAGACTTGACAGGACTTTATTGGTTCATAAATTAACTTGGTAGATTTATAATCATTACTTGGAATGCCAGGAACTCTTTTTAGGAACTTATGTTCAAGAGAAAAAAAAAACCCGTGTTTAATTCAGTATATGAAATTGGCACTGCCATCCATGTTGGTGATGGTGGGCTAGTTTGTTTTTCACCTATGAACCTGATTCCATCTGCTGTTGATATGATTGTTTTTTTGGCCAAAGGGAATATTTAAACATGTTCATGATTACATTTTCCTTCCAGTGTAAATGAACAAAGAATAGACTATTATTGGCTGTATGATCACTGAGAGGTAGTCAGTCGAATTTGCTGGCTTCCTTAAGAGGCTATAATGAAGTTGAGAGGTCAAATGAGCACTATGCAAGGGTCTAAAATATCCATTCCTTCCTGTTAATCTACAAGTCTGATCCAGGAGTGAAGAAAGATAGGTTAATATCTTTGTGACCTTCTCCTCCCAAACCCTGCCCAAAGATGTAAATAATCCAAATTTTGGAGATAAATGGCAGCATCCTGAGCAGACCTCTGGGCTCAAGGTTTCCAGGGGAGTCTTTTCCAAAATGCACAAGTGAAAGAGTTTCTTCTAAACTAAAAGAGGTGGATGGCAAGTCTTACCCATCTCTCCTGGATCAAAACTCTCTATTTCACTTGCTTCATCCATGCCCAAAGAGTGCTACACCAAGGACTCTAGCCCTTTCACAAGGAAGGAGACAAAAGAAGACTATTTGAAGTCAGAATGCTGCATTTTGTGGAAAAACTTAGGCTACTAATGAAGGAACTGCCCACTCGACCAAAGCAAATCTGGGCCCCATTTTTCTGTGATCCAGGCAAGCAAAAAAAAATTAAAAAAAAAAATTAAAGTAGGATTGGGACTAATTATAGGAGGTAAAGTGTAGAAAAATAGCTCCTTGTTCAGAAGCATCCACATATTTTCCTGAGATGAAGAACAAATATTTTGTTTAAATAGCAAGCAATTTTCTATTAAAGTGCTACTGCTTGGAAATGCTCTTTATGATTTATTGCTGCCTTTTAACCTGAAAAAAATATTAATAACTGAGGAACTCTTGTTGGTGTCTTTATTATGCTTAAACCCAAATAGTCATAATGTTATAACCGGTGTGGCCACATTCAATATTTTTCTTTCGTGAATGCAGCCTGGGCTTATTAACAGACCAAAAAAATAAAAATAAAGGCAACTTTCCTGGCTTGAGCTTTGTGCGAGGTACCATTTACATACAGCAGCTAACTTTCAGAAGAAGTTGGGTAAGGCCATAGAGAATCCTGCGCCTTTCCCCCTTTTGACCAGATAGAGCATTTTCTCTGCTTGTGGATTCATGTCATCATTCAGCTGTTTCTTCTGGCAAAGCCAGAATCCAGAACAGAATCTCAGTGAAAAAGAAACCAATAAATTAGATCTCTTTGTGAGCAATTTGCCATTAGTTCTCTTCTCCCTGCCTATTAAGATTCTTTATTTACTTCACCAAGAGATTTCTGCTGACAAGTCCATCCATTTACCACTAGCCTAGATAAAATGATAATAAACAAAATGTCAAAAAATGTATTCATGGGACCTTCCCCATTCCCACCTCCTCCCCTTCTCCTTTTTCATCACACTGGTATATTCAAGAGCCATCGGAGCTGTGAAGTTGAAACCTGACACATTGGTGGAGGCTTTTGGTTTATTTAATTAATTATATTCTTACAGTTCTGTTTCTATACGATATATTTTAATGACATATGTATGTGTGTGTATATATATATATATATATATATATATATATATATATATATATACATACATACATGCAGGTGTAACTATTACACCCAAACCTGGTACTATCAGATAAAAGGCAAATCTCTCCCAGCTCCTACGACTCAGGTTCCGGATCTGATGTTGCTAATAACCATGACTCCAGGATAAGGAAGCTGGATGGAGACATACTGGAGGAGAGGAAATTTTCCATTTTATGCTTATGGATGATTCCCAGAGGAATCTTTTGTTTCCAAGTATCTTTTGAGTCCTTTGGGTGAAAGGCAAAGGCTGAGCCGTTCTATCTCACACATAACTCCAATGGAGACACCTATAATACAAAACAGAGATCCCCTGAGGGCACCGTTATACATTTATTATAAAGCAAAGATTAAAACAATTTTATGGAAATTAAAGATAATATGGAACATTTGTCTCTCTCTCAGTCAAAGAGTAACATGAAGCAGTTCAACAAACAGCTCCAGGCATTCCACACGGGATGATGGAATGGCTGGGTCTGAGGGGACAGGCAGGGCGGCTGCAGATGGCGAGGTGTGGGTTTTTTACCAGGGCATCTTGCCGGTGCTTGGCAACTGTGCTCTGGTGAAAAATGATATGCCTGTAAAATCAGCACAATGGGCAAGTGGAGGGGTACTTAGGTGGTTTGCCCTCCTGAAATCTATCTCAGCAGGAAAGGATGCAAATAGCAGGGTGGGGACCAGAGAGCTTTTTTAGGTTTTGCTTCTTTTTGGAGTGTGTGTGTGTGTGTGTGTGTGTGTGTGTGTGTGTGTGTGTTTGAGAGGGAGAGAGAGGTTTGTTCTATGTTCTATTTCTTCTTGATTCACGTGCTCATTGGAAAAGAATGTTCAAAAGCCCTGAAAATCTGCAAGCTGGTAGCATTTCCTTTTTATACATATAAAATAGAATTGTGGGAAAAAAAAACAGTGGTTGTCAAAGGACAGTAAAACATCTGTGTTAAGTGAGAGATGTGCTCAACTCCATTTGCACCCAGGGGTCTGATTTGACCTCTAGTGCACCAAATTTATGGTAAAAGCAGGGCTTTTAAATTGGGTTTGTTTTATTTTGATCCTCTGTCTGGATATTTCTTTCATACCTCCCAGGCAGTAGCTCTCATGGGTAAGCTTATATTTTTGTTAATAAAAAAAAAATGCAATTGGTGCTAATCTAGACTTCCATCATGGTCATTCAAGCTTTCCAACATTAATAACCACTCCCAAAGAAAGGATCATCAAAAGAGTTCAGGCAACGTGGTTTTGTGGTCAAGGCGGTGAGCCATATTCAGAAATGTCTGCTTTCTATTCCCTGGTCCACTGCTGGATAACTGTATGACATTTATAAGTTAATTGTTTCTAAGTCTTGATTTCTTTAGCTGTAAAAGGCTACTCTATTTACTTACTTAACATGGGTCTCGGGATGACAATGATTTAACAGAGTGAACTAGTTAATATATTGGGCTTTTGATCTGACTGACCTGGGCAGAGATCTCTCTTTACTACTCACTAGTCCTGTAACTTAGGAGAACTTACTACCCATAACTCAGGTTTATAAATGCACTACATAGCAGTTATTGTGAAGATTAACTGAGATAATGTATGTATGTTAAGACAGTGACTGGCACGTAGCACTAAATAAACATACAGATTTTATAAATAATAATAATAGCTAAATGTTCTTAGGACTCTACACAAATAATTAACTAAAGAGGAAGCATTATCATACAATTATTCTTCATAAATAATAGCAGCAACATTTATATACAGATTTTTATGAGCTCTACACAGCAATGAATTTTAATGCCAGATCGCAAGCCACATACTTCACCTTTCATTTCAAACTATATGACTTTATCATATAGTGGCATAATGTACTACAGCCGCTTGAAACACCTCCAGTTTTAATTCTCCTCCTCCCCCCACTATCCCACTCTGTGCTCCCTAATGAAAAGTAAAGGTTAGGGGCAATCTGTCTGAAGCTAAAGCCTCCTAGCCAGACCAGGCCAGACCAGGTTGGCAGTGTGGGGCTGAGAGAGGGATGCGGACAGGAAGGGAGACGTGAGAAACTTATGAAACACACAGAAGGTGTCTGCTCGTTCATATTAAAAATACACTGGGGGAAATGCTCAGCACCAAAAATAGCAGAAGAAATATTTTCAAGCGCTATTCATGTCTTCCTTTCACCCCTCCAATAGCAACCACGTTCCTCTGAATGGATGGATGTGTTTAGTGCAGTTTACACAAAAGCTCTCTTGTTAGAATTCATTTTAAAAATAAAGGTAAGAGAGATTTCCTTTAAAATCACAAAAAGACACAGAAGCCAGGGGTTTCTGGGTAATAGCAAACATCAAGGGGCATTAGAGGGACAAGGCCTTCATTATTACCTAATAACATTCACCCTGGAGTGTCATTGCTTAATTATAGTTTTTTGAATATTTGGGCAATAAAGAAACTGGAATATGCTTTCATACACATACTGATGTACAGCCAAACAATATAGTTGTTTCTTATCTGTTAATGAGGTTGAGACCTGTGCCTTTAAAGGGATCACAAATAAATTCTTGGGTATATTTTGCCTTTTAAATATTTTTGAATATATGAATTCATCAGGATTTAGGGATTAGGTAACTGCTGTCTACACAAAAAAATTTCTGCAAAATTTTTCATTACTTTTTTATTAGTTGGCAGCAAATTCTCTAACTGTGAACTTTTATGAAGCTATAAACATAAAGGACCTTCTGATATGGGTCTGATGATAATTCTAAATTTCCTCTTTGCAGCTGTGGTTGATCCCCTCTATTTGGTACAGTCTATTTTTTTGTGACTTAACAGAAGAAAGTTGGCACACTACTGTATTGCCTTCAAGCAGTTTCTCGGGAAGTTCTTGAATTAAATCCACATGGAAACCCAATTCCCCTCTCCACCTTTCCCTTAAGGTGGTTATAAAATGTCAGTAGAAAGCAAAGCTGTTTATTTTACTTAGGGTTGGGATTCTGTTAGTAAATGAGTTTCTGGTGGGGCTTATGTGCAAACCACATCTTTCAATCAGTTTCTTTACATTACTAAATGTGTATTAAATTGTGCCATAAATATTAATTTAAAATTCAGAAGTTCAGATTTCACCTAAATCCATGTGCCTAAGTAGAGAGACAACCTGTTTAACAAGTTCTAGAGTCACATTTGTGGCAGGAGAGAAAACAACTGTGCCTTCTTCCCCATGGGCAGCCTTGCCACCTGGCAGAGATCTGTGGCCTGGCTTGAATGTGACAGTTTGGAGATCTCTGCAAAGAGTGTGGCAATTCTACAGGGACAGTTCTCTTCTTGAAATCCAAGAGATGGTATGTGCTAAGGCAGGTCTTGGCTGCTGGGCCACATCTAATGCATCTGGAGTTGGGTAGTTTTCAAATATGATGGAACAAGGAAGGCAGCAATCTCAGAGGTACCAGAGTGTGAGGACACTGGGAGGCAGATGAATCTGAGACAATATGGTTTCCGTGGGCTGGGCATTAGGAGCTTTTATAAAACAAAATTGTGTTTCTAGGGTTTTCTGGCTCCACAGGCCCTCAGTCTCTCCATCCACCTATGCCCAACTGTTGGTGCTTTGAAGAATATTGCAGAATGCACCACAGCAGACAAGCCCTGGTGGGTGTGCAGCAGAGCAGGAAGACAAAAACTTCCCTTGCTTCCTCCTTGTCATGCGACTTGTTTTAACTCTGGCAGCATCTTATCTTTTAATAGTCCCAGGTTTAAAGAGAAGGACAGTGACATCAGCAAAAATTGCAGATTGGATAGTAGAAATCACCTTTTCTCCATCTATTCTTTCCTTTTCCCTATAGACCTGGGTCTGTTGCTCCTACATAAAGCTGCAGAAGTGTAACATTTGTTTTGGGGCTTTGCAGAATGAATGTACACATTCTCTCGTTAAGGAGAGACAGGAATACCTTTGGAACCTGTATTTATGTCTTGCTTAAGTTTCCAAAGAGAGATACTTGAGGCCAAAACAGAGTATTCAACTTCTCCATCTTTTCTATTGGGAGAATCCATTTTATTTTGTTATGAAGTCTCATGATCCTCCACATATGTGTTTTAAAATCTGTTTTATTAGTCATATCCGTATCTATAATCTTTGAACATAAATCAAAAAAGTATTAAAAATATCGGTATGAAATACAGTGCTGTTTGAGGTAACCCTTAGTTTTGGCTTGACTTATATCTAGTATAAACTCTGCTGCTTCTCAGGAGCTTGACGCCCACTCATTTAACCAAATGAAGATGGGTACTGAAGTGATTTGCTCCATCTTATATGCAGTAATAGTAACTGAATGGGTCTTCAGGCATCATCCACACTCTATCAGCTAGCATTCTCCTATTCTCGTGCTTAAAGCATGGCCTGCTCAGATTATAACATAAACCCTACCTGACAGCAGATGTGTAATGGACATATGCAAAGCTACATGAAAAGTTCTACCACCTTTGTATCATTAGCTTACAGGTTTCTGGTGTTTCTTCCATTAATGACATCCCTCCATTCTGAAAAATAAAATTCCTTCAAGAAGGAAAGAACAGGGTTAAACTTTTAGGAAGTTAAAGTGGAAAATAAATAGGTTATGCAGAGTGGCAAAGTTTTCCTTATTTTTCTTTTATGTAAATGCTCCAAGACTTATGTCAGAAGGGTAAATTTGACTCAAACAGTCAGAATCTATAACATCTAGGGGAAAGGAGTAGAAGGTAGTGGTTAAGAGAATGGACTTTGAAATCGAATGTGGGTTTAAATAAATATTTCAATACTTTACCAGCTATATGAATTTGGGCAGGTAACTCAAACTCTCTCCAAGTCTTGGTTTTATCACCCCTAAAGGAGCAATAATATTTATACTTATAAGTTAGTGATTATTAAATAATAAAATTATGTAAAGGCTTAGCACAATTGATGGTGCATCGTAGTGCCTTAAATTTGTAGTAATGCTTGTAAGTATCTTGTGACAGGCTGCAAGAAAGAGATTCAGGGGAATACTATTTAAGAGTTTAATTCCTTTTGGATATTTCTGTGTGAAATTGTTTGGCTCCACCCTCACTGTGTAGCTTTTCTGTGCTAGTCAAGCTAAGTACTCATGTGTCCTATACAGAACATGGGGGCAAGAGAAGCATGCTAGGGCTATTGATGGTTGATCTGGAAAATGACTGTAACTGAGGAAGCAGAGAGCATGGTGCATGGTGGTGGGAGAGGCTGTGGAGACACTGGGAGGAACAATGAAGAAGACAAAAAAAAAAAAAAAAAAAAAAACAAGAGAAAATGAACCAAGGGAGTTGACCCAGCAAAGAATATTGGTGAATAACTAAGGGACATTTAGGGGCCTGGTGAGAGGTTCAAATTCCTGTACCAGAGAGTGAGATTGGAAAGGCCTGTAAGCCCGAGGATCTGCCACTGAGCCAATACGTTGAGCCAACACGTGAAACCTCTAGCGTCTGAAGCATCATTGGAAGTTGGGGCAGAGAAAGCACACCTTATGTTTAGGCATCCTGGTTTTATAGATTTCTGGCATTACTGCTTTATAAGAATGATATCACTGCTCACAATGATAGCTAATATTTATTGGGCTCTTTCCATATGTTCATTAGCTTATTTAATCTTCACGGCATCTCTGTGAAGCAGGTGAATATTGCGTTATTACCATTTTATGGATGAGAAGAGAGAGATTATGTGACTTGTTCAAGGTAATTCAGAGAGTAAATGGCAGAGCTTAGACAAACCCAGATCTCTCTTAAGGGTGAGTCCTTACCAGGGCTGTGTATGACCCTATTCCTAGTGCTGTCTTTCATTCAGAGTATTATGTCAACAGGACGATCTTGGAGGTGTGTAAGGCAGAGGCCCCAGTTTTTCATTTCTACTCTGTAACTCCAATATAAAACCTCTAAGCTTTCCCTTTAATTGAGCAGGTAAAACCTTGTATCTTAGCTTAATATCTTCAGTCAGAAGAGGGCTACTTGGATTCTCAATCTTCCAGTGTACATTTCATAAAAATAGCAATTCATGTCTGTAAACATATTGCAGATGTAGCAATAGTTAATCAAGATTACCACCAAAGATCCTACTTAAAATAAATTAGTGTCAATCAAGGATCTTTAAATAATATTTAGACTCTGCTAGTTTAAACCAGAGTCACTTCAAAAGTCTGGAATCCTGTATTATTTGAAAGGGAGAAGTAATGATCTTTTTCAACCAGTCCCTAACACTGAGAACTAGCACAACAAATAGAGAGACATACCTTTGTCTAAACAGGTTGGATCTATCAAAAGGAACAGTATTCATTCATTACCACCTAGGTAAACTCGCTCTTGAGTAAAACAATCTGCCTTTCCAAATCCTGGGGTTAGGATGTTTTGTTGCACACGAAAGCTTGCTGCAGATAGCAGGAATCTGGTTGAAGTTTGGAAGTGTTGAAAAAAAATATTATATAGTCAAAGCTAAAGCTGGTGTAGAAGTTAGAGGCTGCATTGACAGATTCGCTGTCTGGAAAATTGATCAGGAGAACAGAAGCACCTGTCATTTTCCAATGAGATAGGAAGAATCTAGAACTAGAAATCAATTTCTTGGCTGGCCGGTTCCATGCTCATATCACCATTACTAGGATGAGGATCACTGTTGGTGTTTGATTTGACAATAAGCTTTGCAAAACAACAAAAGACTTTTTTTTTTTTTTTTTTTTTTTTGCATTGTTAAACTCTGATAGTAGTGTGCTCTCTGCCTGCTCCTTTCGTACACTTTCTCCTGTAAGGTCTTCCTCTCCCATCTCTCATCCTGCATCTGCCTGGCTCCCTCTCCTGTCGTGGCTCATGTGCTCATTCTTCACACTTGTGTGTCATCTGTTCCTCAAACTTCACAGGACTTCTTTTCTCCAAAAATTCTGCAGAGTATTATTTTCCCATTAGAGCAGGACACCAGGACACTGAAATTGGGTTAGCGTTCCAAGATTGCATAAACAGCCCGAACTCAGAGTTAAACGACCTCACACATAATTTTAGCAAATGGAGATGCATTAAATGTTTCCAACAGGTGTATGATTATAAAAAGAATGTCAGATTTTTGTGGAAATTAATACTGGAATATAGGTTCTACTATTACTGCTTAGCAGCAAATGGTTCAAGTGGTATAATAATATAGCAGACTCACAGAGCCAATTAATCCATTAGAGGAAAATTCCATTTATTAAAAAAAAAATAAAGTGAGTTTTAACTTAAAGAGGAACTTCAGACAACAATTCTAACTGGAATTCATCTTAGCAAGTTACATACTGTTTTGTAGATAATTTAAAAATCCAGTTATGGAAGGCCAAGAAGGATATCAAGAAAATATAATTGCTTTTTTAAATAAAATGTTCCTTTTGGGGGAGGGGGCTACTAAAACTTTATGTCACTGACACTAATTATTTTGGCATCTTATTGGCAGTCACAATTGGACAAAACATGGAAGTACGTAAGTGCAAAACAAGTTCTTGGCTACATTTCTTCATCCCTACATACTTCGGGGTTTTATTTATGGCTAAATTGAATCTAGATGTCAAATCTGGGCCCCTCAGAACAAAATCTTAATAATTAACTGGCAAAACTGAACATGATCGCTTTTGACACACCTACACTGGTAATTATTGCTTTGAGGCCATTTACTAATGAAATTAATGTATTCATTGCCCTAACAAATTAGCATAACTCATACATAATGCCCCACATTTCAAGACCTCGCTAGAAAAACAACACTTAATACTGCAGAATGAAATGGCAAGGGCATTGCACGGAGACAGTCTTCGCTGAATTACTACGTGTTAAAAACCACAATAGCTAAGTGTTCGTTACAATGCAAAATGTAAACACAATGTGGGTATTAAAGCCATTAATAGTGTAGTCAAGAGTGTACAATTGATGATTATCTTTGCACTTCAAATAAGCAGATATTACAATAGCAGTAACCATGGAATCTAATTAACTGGCTACTTTTAGAGCTACAAAGTATGAAAGAAATGCTCTGAAGAGAGCCTCTTCTTCCCCATCACAATGACAAAGAATATTGTTCAGTTGTTGGCACTTCTCTGCATTTCTTACTAAATGAACTCAATGGCACCCCATTAAGTAGTGCCCCCACCCTGTCCCAGCAGGGAGAGGGTTAAAAAACAGAGGGTAAACAGTTTCAGAATTTACCTGTTAAACAAGAAAAAAAATGTGAAAACTATCCTTGTCCAAATTTAATGCATTAGTGTAAGTAGATGATTTTCCTTTTATTCTCTGTGAGCTTTTCACTTCAAATGACAAAGAGTAACAGTGACGAAATCCAGTGGGGTAGTAAAAAGACAAAGGAAAGGGAAAAAAAGGAAAGAAACTGACCCTAAAGTATTTTGTATTTTCTTTGACCAATTTGTAACCTAAAGACATCTTCTCAAGCATCTTAATAAGAGGTGGTATTGGAATTTTCAATATCTCTGCCTTAGACCCACTTTAAAAGAATTGTGCTCTTAAAAAAATCACATGCTTGATTTTGATTGTGCTTAACATAGGTGTGTTTCACACACACACACACAGAGAGCAGTCAGCAATTATTGGGCAGTTGAGGTTTGGGTTTAACTTCTACTTGTTCAAACAATGATGTGTATTACAAATGGCACCCATCCATCCACAAGTGTTGGCCTCCATCCAGTACCTAGAAACATATATTTCCTTATTACCTGGGGCAAAGGTAACTGAGAGAACTCAGGATTAATTACAATTGGAGGCCTAAGTCTTCATGGGTAGGGGTAAGCTGGGAAATCACACAATCCAGCTCTCTCACTTTGTAATAGGGAAATAAGCATTTTGAGTATTTATGCAAATTGCCCAAGACATGATACTAGGTTTCATCTGCTGAATCCTCTGGCTTTTCAGTCCTTAACCTCAGAGCTCCTTTCATCGTGTTGATGAGAGAGTGAATGGACAAGTACCAGGGGAGAAATTATAGGTGTTCCCTTACTTTATGTAATGAAATGAATAGCTGAGAAGGTATCCGAGAACCAGGGACTTGGTAGCTTCACTAAAGATCCTAGAAGTATGTTTTCAAATGATTCTAATCCTGGAATGCAATAAATCTGGAAATATATTCAAGCCCTTCAACTGTAAAGAATTCACCCCTTAGAAACCCAGATTCCAACTCTGACATCTGTGTCTCCTCTTATCCTAAGAGGGCAGAAACACATTTTCTCATTAAGTGTATACAGGTTGATGTGGGAGCCAAGGAAGTTTGGGAAAGGGAAAATCCTATTTAGTCATTTGTTAACTGTGCCTATTCAAAGCAAAGGTGAATTTCAACTAAATTGACTTCACACACATATACTTCTCTCTCTCGCACACACATTTATATTTGAATCTATACAGAATTTTATGAGATAGGCTTTATTAATATTATCCTCATTTTAACCCCCTGAGTTCAGAGAGTCTTAACAGCATTAATAATAGCAATAATGATGATGGTAATGATAAGAAAACTTAATATTTGTATGTCTCCCATGTGATCAGTCTTACTCTACATGTTTCATTTAGTTTTATCTTCACAACAATTCATTAACTAGATATTATTATTCCTCCCATTTTACAAAGGAGAAAATTAAGGGACAGAGAGGATAAGTAACTAACTGGAGGGCACAAATCTGGTCAGTGGAGAAGCTGTGAACCCTGTTAGCTTGCCCTGCTGCTCACACTTCTAATGATAATATTCACCACGCCAAACAGATTTGCTCAGATAATATGCAGCAGAGCAAAGAGTGGAAGGCCAGTCTGTCAGCCTATCAAGCTCTGTCTGGCCTCAAGGCCTCAGTCTCGCCTCTACCTGGAGCTCCATTTCTTGCCTTTCCCCAGGGCTGACATCTCATTATTTTGATGAGGCTGGCTGGGTCATCTCAAAGAGGGCTTGCAGCACCTGATCTGTGCATGTTGCCCACACCGTCATCATCACACTAAATTACTTCCTTTATGACATTTGTTACTTCCTATACGTATTTAGTTGCCTTTCCTTGTTTGCTGATGGTTTGTTGTCGGACTCCTCAACTTGAAGCTTCATGAAGATCAGAACTTCATCAATGTCCATCAGGGTCTCTCTGGATGCTTTGCAGAGAGCAGATGCTGGCAGTGCTGGGGAGTGGGAGGATAAAGGAGTGCTCTGTGCTCAAATTTGCAGCTCTAACTGCTTCACTCTGTGGCTACGGAGGCATTTTAGATCTTGGCATTAGTTAAAACAAACCAACCAACAAACAAAAACCCCACCAGTTGCTTCAGTGTTGAGTAGGTTTTACTTAAGCGTCATGACTTCACCCAAGATTTATGATCTAAATCTTTATGGGAAGAAAGATACTGAAGATATGATTTCATCCCTACTCTTACAGGTATTCTTGATGATTTTGTTTGTTTCTAGGTGGCTTTTCTGCCTGTTTGGACTTTCAAAAGTTGCATTTTTTTAATACATACATTTTTAGTTGTAGTTGAAAACAATACCTTCAATTTATTTATTTATTTATTTATTTTTATGTGGTGCTGAAGATCAAACCCAGCACCTTGCATGTGCTAGGAAAGCATTCTACTGCTGAGCCACAACCCCAGTCCCTCAAAAGCTGCATTTTAATCGGACTTATCTATGAATTACCAGCACAATGATGACTGGGGTATTGGGTTGACCATCAAAGGGAGGAGCACTTGGAAATTTGCTAATGAAGAATCTGAAAAATTGATCATATTTCTCCTTAATTTCCAGGACAACAAAAATTCTATCATTTGAAAAACATGTACTGGTTTTCTCTTTAGAGTTCATATATCTGTACTACATTTAGAGAAAAAATAACTTCAGCTTCCCTGTGTGTCTGGGTAGATGTGAATGTAAAACCTACGGAAAGCTTCTTTACTGTGGTTGTTGCTCCCTCTAGTTTGGGGGCGGTGGCAGTGGGTGGAGGGAGGCAGTGCCAGATGAGGAGTCTGTGGCCAAAAGTCTTTTCTTAAATGAAACCTGAACTAAGAGATTTGGGTCTTCAGAAAGGGCACATGAAAAAAAGAGACTAAATATATTATAGGGGTAGATTAACAAAGCTACTTTGTTAAAAAAAAAAAAAAAATCCAGGCACTGTGGAACACGTCTATAATCCCATGAGCTCAAGAGGCTGAGGCAGGAGGATAACAAGTTCAAAGCCAACCTCAGCCAATCATCAGTGAGGCTCTATGCAACTTAAGTGAGATCCTTAAGTTCAAAATAAAAAAATAAAGCCTGGGAATATGGCTCAATGGTTAAGTGCCCCTGAGTTCAATCCCTAATCCAAAAAAATAAAAAAAGAAAGAAAGAAAAGAAAAGAAAGAAAAAAGAAAAAGAAAAAAAGGAAGGTTGAGATGTAACTCAGTGCTAGAGTGCTTGCTTAGGGCCATGGATTTAATCCCTATTGTGTGCAAACACACACAAATTAAACATCAGCTTAAATATTAGCTTAATTTATCATTTATAAGAATTAAATACTGGGGAGCTCTTTTTTTCTCAAAAACTTCCTCCTTAACCGTCCTTGCTACTTATTAAGCATTTACATGCCAGGCGCTACTAAGTATTAGACATATCCTTACTGATTATGTTCTTAAGTCCAGCAATTCTTATGATCTGCATTTCATGGAGGGTAAATCGAGGCATGCAGGATTAAGGAAATTGCGTAGGCACTCAACAATTAAATACCAGATCTTGGATTCAAATTCCAATCTGCCAAATCCTCACCTCCCAGGTTCCCACAAGACATTTCCCCCAAGAATCTCAGACTGAGTGAGTTTTCAGTTAAGAAAAAACTCCCTCTTTTGAAAGCTGGGTTGAAGCTGGCAGGGGAATAAGCCATCTCCCTCCAACCAAACATGGCTCTTGGCAGTCCCCTTGGACAGAGAGACATAGAGAGACATAGAGTGCTTTATAAGTGTTTTGCTTAAAATCATAATGAGAGAGAAAAAAACTATTTGAAAGAGAAACATAATTTTATAGACTTAATAAAATAGCTAAGAAATTGAAAGGGAGGAAAAACCTGTTATTATATGTTTGTCGAAAACCAAAGAATGTACCACATCAAGAGTGAATCCTAGGCAAACTGCAGACTTGTAGTGATCATGATGTGTCAGTGTAGTTCCATCCACTGTAACTCATGCAGAGAGTTTTGGAAGGGGTGTTGATAATGGGGATGATACGTATATGTGGGGTAGGGGTTATATAGGGAATCTCTGCATCTTCTGCTCAATTATACAGTAAACCTAAAACTGTTACAAAGTAAATAAGGTCTTTAAAAGCAAAAAACGAGGGGCTGGGGATGTGGCTCAAGTGGTAGCGCACTTGCCTGGCATGCGTGCGGCCTGGGTTCGATCCTCAGCACCACATACAAACAAAGATGTTGTGTCCACCGAAAACTAAAAAAATAAATATTAAAGCTCTCTCTCTCTCTTTAAAAAAAAATAAAAAATAAAAAAAGCAAAAAAACGAAAATAAAACAACAAAAAACATGGAATAAGGAGGGAACCCAAGAGAGATCTGTAAAGCATAAGTCATTGTTTGGCTATTTGAATCTATCTACTATAGTTCAAATAATGACTCAAAGTAAAATGCCAAAGAATAACAGTCCAATGTGACACAACTATCCTATAAGGCAGGTGGTGGGCCTGTCCACTGGGCCCTTATGTATTTATAAAGGGGTTGGGAGGAGGATTAAAGTGTAGAGAGGAACATACATAGATATAATGTATATCAGTACACTTTAATATGTGTTGCCTTTGGACCATGAAGCAATACTGCTGAATATTCTTGGCACCAAAACTGTTGTCTAGGATAATAGTCTTCTACCATCAAGGCTCCTGAACAGATGATCTCCGAGGAGAGTTCCCTGATAGTCTCTTCCTCAAATGGCCTTATGTTCTACATCTGAATGTTTGCACAGCGGGGAAGGATAATGAAGAAAGTCAAGACTGGAGAGGAGCCTTTGAAAGAAATCACCACTCAGCCTAACAGCCAGGTAGGGTGGACTTGGAGTTTTTCTGAGCCTTCCTGGGGGTTGGCGATGAGGCTTCAGTGTTCTGAACTGGGCAGTTGGAATTGCCTGGATTCACTGAGTGTGCATGGATTTCTCTGTCCTGGATTTCTGCTTGCAGCTGTGGCTGAAAATCTGGTTCTCCCAGGACTCATGGTCTTTTTTAGGCCAGAGGCTTGAGGCATGCCACATTGTAAGGGTCAAGCACTAAGAACCCAGGGACTGGTGAAACTTGGGAGAAACATTATTAAGAGGCAATCCGTCTTCCTCTGGTGACATTCTGGCAGGAGTACAGGGCGGCTGAGCATGCTCATGGAGGGTTAGCGCTGGGACAGCCAGTGTGGGCAGTGCACCTCCCTTGCAACTGAAGGGTGAGCTGTCTGGAGAAGGAACTTTGGTTGACCCCAAAAAGCGACGCATGCAGCTTGGCCTAGGACACCCGTGAGAACGTTCTCTGTTATGTTTATAAACTTTACAAAGTTATGCTCACAGTTATATAACCCCTATGTGGTGTCATAGTTAATGAAGTGCTGGAAGTTAGAAAAATAACGATGATGTTGTTTTGCCTGTGTTAGGCTTTACCATATAAGGGTTAAAGTCAGTGCTAATTCGCTGATGTGACACAGGATGCAATCTCTCTGGCACCAGCCACAGGTCAAGTCAATCTTCTAACTTAGGAATCCCATAGACATCAAATTAATATATAACCAGAGGAAAGTCATTTCAAAGAAGGAATGCAAATGAGTGACTGAAATTTGCAGCCTAATCCAAAAGCAGAACAAGATCATCTCATAAAAACAGCTATAATAATAATAATTTGTTGACTCAATAGTTTATACTTGTTTTTATTTTTCATGCATCAATCTGTAATACCAAATGCTACTTTGAAAAATGCCACCATTCCTTCTCTCCCTCCCACAGCTGCCACATACTTGCCTGTTTAGAAGGAACTCATCAACCCTTTTTAATAGCTCACTAATTCTTACCTTTTTAATATAATAATAAATAAATTAATATAAAATAAAACTTGAGTGCTTCTTCTATGTATATCTGTCTTTCCACTGCATTGCTACACATACATAGGATAGCTAAGTGTTGTTTTGCACACCATAGGTGCTCAATAAATTTTGGTGAAGTCAATGCTACAAAAAAGTCAGTGTAACCATTTGCTGATAAAACATCATTCTTTCCCCTGAGATAGAACTTGGATGTACAAGTCAATATTTAACTAAAAACTAACTGTTGTGTTAAATCTAATGAATTGTATCTACAAATGTCATAATGTTTCTCTCTTAAGAGATCCCAGAGGTACTTGGGTGGTCAAAGAAATACTCAGATCAGTGATCTATTTGGAGAACTATAAAAATCTTAGTGTCAGTTGGATGAATAAAACATTATATAAAGTAATGAATGGCTGTAGCCATATCTTTGCATTAAAAACATTCATTTCATAAACATATTGGGAGGAAAAAGATACGATTGTGATATTTAAATATATTCAAGACAACAATATGTTCATTTCTTGAGTTTTCTCCAAGGACAAACTACTCACTGAAATCATTTGTTGGGGGTACTTAAAATATTTAAATGATAATATTTAAAATATTTATAGTATTTGTTAACAGTGGTTGTAGTTTAAGAATTTTGATCTTTTGAACTGAATTCTACCTGATACTTTTTAGCTCCAAGCAAATTCCTCAAAACAGAAAAAGTGAACTTTTTTTTTTTTAAATGATGAATACAAGACTGGCTCCAAGATGAATAAAACTCATAAAAAGAAAATAAAACAACCAAAAATCAAATTGAACAAGATAAGAATTATGATGTTATTTCACCTTTTATCATCTTAGATATGAAAATTTAAAAATCCTCCAATTTTCCTTTGAAAGAAAAATAAGCATATAAAATGTCAACAAGGCTTCTCTTAAATTTTTAACAGACTCATAAAAAAGTAAACTGCAAAAAAACTTGAGAAACATTTTGCATATGATTACCATAAAGTTGTTTCACTTCCGGAAAACTCAGAATAGTCCTGCACATGTTCTATGCAGCATAGCATAGGGGAGAGTGCCAACAAAAAGAACTGCACATTTCAGAGTTCTTCTATCAAAAATACTGCTTTATATCATTATAACCGAGTTTCTCCTTGAGCCATACGTTTTATGGAACGCACCACTGCCCTGAAAGAGTACTGTGGCATTTTCCATAACATTGGTGTCCAATGTCCTCCAAAGGTGTATGTCTTGTTAATTTTTCTGATGTTCTGGGACAGTGGGCAGTCCATTAATTTTCTGTATGAGGATGGAGCAGTGCTCACACCAGATTAAACAACATGGTTTCATTCCGGTAAGAATGCAGGATCAGTTAAGAGGAAACAGAATCCAAGTTCAAATCCAATGTAAGAGGCAAGAGACTGGGGGCATATAAATCTTCTCCCAGACACCTGCAATGACCTGGTATTTTATTTAACCTGCTTCTCAAAAAACTTTATAGGAAAAGTCTATTTCCACTCTTCTCAGTAGAATGGTGGGTAAATAGAGGGAAATTATAAGTTTAAAAGCAAAATCAGAAAAAAAAATCCTTTTCGCCTCTGAGAAATGCTTGAGCCACATGAAATATCCTCACTATGAACATTTAAATATGTTTTTCTTACAAATATTTTGGCTGTTTTGTGCTGCTTAAATGTAAATGTCTCAAATGTTGACCAGGCATTTTGTAAATCCCATGTAATTCTCCATGGCCTTAATAAATGTTAAATATGATTAATCTGATTAGGAAATTCTTATGCTTAAGAATAATTACTATAGTTGTTTCATATGTGAGCAATTATTTTACTTCTGAAAGTCCAACACAGGGTTATTTCATTGTAAGAAACCTGGATATTGCTTTAGAAAAGCCCCTCCTCCTGGCCCTGCCACCTGCTCAGGCTGTGCTGACAGCCTGTCACTTACCATGAGCTGCATCAGACACATCACAGTTCCTTGGATGCCCCAACTGGATGAGATTGGCTCTATATTCAGTGCTGAGTGGAGCTGGTGAGAGGAATGAAACCATTTGCTTTCAGCTGTGGAAACATCCAACTTGAAAGTATAAGAAAATGTTAAACCTGAGAAACAACACGTTTTAATAGGAATTATAGCTATAGAAAAGACATGGAAGTCAAGGATAGAAAAACATATTCTTTGGTATAACAGGCAGGAGGCAGAAGTGGCTGAGTGTGACTGTGACTGGCCCTGAGAGCTGGCTAACAATGACCCCAAGTATTCACAGTGTAGGAACAATGTTCACAGATACAGCACATTAGCCACACCAGACCTACAGCCGATTACTTATTCAGAGTAATGCCTTTCACATGTGAACTTGTGGGTTATAAATCATTTGTTTCCCATTAATTGAGCTCATCTTTGAACAAATCATGGCAACAACAGCTGTGTTTCTTACCTCAGAGGTATGACTCTTCATCTTGGTCTCTCTTCCTGCTCAGACCCCTATTAGAAGAATTTGTTTTTAGTAAGAAAACTACTTTAAAAATTATATGAACCAGAAAAATAAATATGAAACACATTAGTATCCATCTGGGTTTCCCCCATGCATGCAGAAGAGGACAATAACAGCTAAAAGGTTAATGAAGAGTGCACACTGCTATTTTAAAATCTGGTTTGTATTTGACAATTGGCATCATCTTTGCATTTATGTTTGTTATTTTCAGAAACAATCTTCAGGAGTCTTCTAGTCAACAAGGCATAAAAAGGTAATCCTCAAAAATGCCTGGGATGATGAGTTCACAGCAGCACTCAGACTAGTGATCCTCTTTCAACTCTCAGAAATATGCAAGGCTCATGGTGTCACACCATCACCCAGAAAAGAATCTACATATCCTGAAGCATGGCTGGCTTTTTCTAGAAGTAGCCTTGAGGTGAAAGAGGCAAATTAGTGTGTTTCAGGAGCATGAGCTCTGAAAATAAAGCCAAGGGTGCTTGAGGGAGGAATATGGAGCAATTATTTTTTTCATTCTAACACTATCATCTTTGAGTGAGTGGCACCTCAAGGTAAATGGGAAAAGGGGGCTGCCATCTGAGATGGAGCTGGATAAAGTGCACCTCAAAACTGAGCTACATAAAGGAGGCTGAAATTGCCTTTCTTCTTGGGCAGGGGATGTGGCTCAAGCGGTAGCGCGCTCGCCTGGCATGCGTGCGACCCGGGTTCGATCCTCAGCACCACATACCAACAAAGATGTTGTGTCCACTGAGAACTAAAAAATAAATATTAAAAATTCTCTCTCTCTCTCTCTCTCTCTCTCTCTCTCTCTCTCTCTCTCTCTCTCTCTCTCTCTCTCCTCTCTCACTCTCTCTAAAAAAAAATTTAAAAAAAAAAAGGAGGCTGAAATGAATGGTCCACATGCATGCAATATACATACCTGAACAAATGAGCAAATAAGTTATTCTAGAATATTTTAATTACCTTAGAGCCTTCTAAAGTGCCCCATCAGAAAAGATGTCTCCAGTGAAATTGGCTAACACTAATTGTCTGAGTTCTCATGACTTTATGCTCACAGACTTCCATTGTGGTTATTTGTGTACATGACTGATTTCCACAGAAAACCAGGAGCTCTCAGAAGGCCTATTCCAGACGGGCTCCATAGTTTTTAGATCCAAACCACAGAAATGGCAATTAATAACATGTGATGAATGAATAAATAGGTGTAGATAACTTTTTCTTCTTCTAAAGACTACCAGATCAGTCTCATAATTTCCTGAAGTGGTCTTTAGTTTCTGGATTATAAATTGAAGGCTTTAAAATGAGTAGAGACAAATCAATAAAAATTAAAAAAATAAAATGAGTAGAGGCCAAAATGATGTAGTTCAAACAGAGAGGGCTGGTGTAACTAAAATCATCATTCCACATGGGTGGCACTTTTACCCAACATCAAGACTCACTGCTACTTTATCTTTTAGTTATTTTCTATTAAAAAAATGAAATCTAAGTGTCCCTAAATGAGGGAACTTTTAAATGGATTAAGATGTGCTCATATAATTAAATATTGCATACAAATGTAAAAAAGTTCTTTTGAGGAATTTTTAATAACTTGGGGAAAAGTTTGTATTATGCTTTGTGGAAGAAAAAAAGCAGCAGAATGTGGAATTGAATATAAAGCTCTATTGCAATTTTGTCATAAAGAAGAAAAAGAAGAGAGGGGAGAGAAAGACGTAATTGGAATGTCTCTGTAGAAACATTTAAAAGGGCAAGTATCATCCTTTATATACTTCTGTAGTTTCTGAAATTTATATAACAAGCATACAATTTTATAATTGAAAAGTTACAAAAAAGTAGAGGCGAGGGTGGATCTGAAATGACACAGAAAAACCAAAGGAAAGAAAATCTGCTTTTCATTACGGAAACGTCAGAGGAGCGAAGATAGCAAATGTCAGGACCATAGCAGAAAAGATATAACAAATGGAGTGAAAATAGTGAAAAACTTTTCGCTTTCTCTTTCAAAGTGACTACAAAACA
This sequence comes from Spermophilus citellus, assembly GCF_964194105.1. Taxonomy (NCBI): domain Eukaryota; kingdom Metazoa; phylum Chordata; class Mammalia; order Rodentia; family Sciuridae; genus Spermophilus; species Spermophilus citellus. Next base: position 63,725,616 of record NC_138191.1, on the reverse strand, counting down.
TCCCAAATCTAAGAGGCACGTTTTAGCATCCACATGAAAATATTCTGAAATTGAATGTCCTAATTTTTTCTTTTCTCTTGATCTAAAAGCTGTTAGTAAACCTTACAATAGCTTCTTACATGAAACAAAATTCTTTCCTTCCTTCCTCCCTCCCTCCTTCTTTCTTTCCTCTCTTCTTTTTAACATTAGATACCTTCTGTGCACTTGGTTCTGTGCTTGGTACAAATGGTATGCTGTAAATGCCACACAGTCCTTCTCTGAAGGAGCACAGTCTAGTGAGGAGAAGACACCTTTAGGGAGCGGCTGTTTTAATCATCACAGTGAGCAACACTGTGATGGGCACAGGTGGACACAGGGTGCTGTGAGAGCATGAGGGAGACCCCAAAAAGGCTTCCCTAAGCAAGGCATGAGGAGAGAGGAGTAGGAATGAGCCAGGTGAGAGAAAGCAGGTCCCAAGAAGTATGAGCATGTATTCAAAAACCTGGTTTGGGACCAGAGGAATGTGCAGGAAGGCAGAGGAGAGACAGGCAGAAATACAAAGACAGGCAGGGGAGAAACAGTGATGCACAGAGTGATAGAGACACAGCAGAGGACCCGGATCAAGTTAAGGGGGAACTGGAGGTAGCTCCATTCCACTGGGCTATAGATTTTAAACTGGAGAATGTCAAGGGCTGGGGCTGACAAGGGAAATTAAGACCTGATTATGGTAATGATGTTTGGTCTTCTGTGCTACATTAAGAATTTTGAGCTGAATCATGAAGGATCAAGGTGCAGAGCCACAGTTTTAAGCATGATGTAGCTTGAGTTTTAGAAATATTACATTGAATCTTGTGCAGAGAGTGAATTACTTTATGTTCCTAAATGTCATGCATCTCTTTCAATTTGTCCCTTTTATTCCACCCCAGGGAATCCTCCTCAGTCTCCAAGGCTCCTCCAATCTTCCTTCTAGTTGGAATTAGTCACTTCTTCTGCATTTCTCAAATGTTTACTGTAAGAAGAAGTGGCCTTGCTTTACTTTGCCTGTGTCACGGTAGCCTGCCTGCCTTCGTGACAGTGTGGACTTTGGGCTTAGGCAGGACAGACTACATCCCTGCTCTACCACCTACACACTATGCTTAAAGCTCATAAATTCTTAAAACTTATAAAATGTTTCCTCCTCGGAACCAATTCTGGTCTCTTATGGTTTCTGTGAGTACTGGGTGGAAGCCTTTCCCTCACTCTTGGCCTGCTGTGCTGCCCAGCACTCAGGGTGTCCTTTGCCTCTGGTACTTGGTTCAGCTCTACAGCATCTGGTAAAATGTCTGCATGCAATAATTACTAAAGGAATGGTTGTTAAGTCAATGAATGTATGTCTAATGAACATTAAAATCTCCCAACTCAGATATTTATCCTTCATTAACTTTGGACAAATGTTTATCTGGTTTTTGTTGAATTTTTTAAGTCGAGGGTTCTATGAGGCACCTCCCAGAATCTCTCTCAGGACTTAACTGTGAGCCCTGTCAGCAGAAAGCCTTGGGCTACAACCCTCTGAAAAGACTTGTGTTGCAGGAGTTCCCCACACCCAGGCCACGCCCATCCGCCTTCATCCAATAGCTGATCCACAAGGAGTAAAAGGGGAATGTCCCTGCTGGACTCTGATGTCCCCAGTTCCAGCTCTCCCAGGTCTAGGCGGAAGCCTTCTCTGATGCTGCATTGTAGCCCACCTACCTGACCCTATCGCCTTCTCTTCCTTTCCAAAGTGCTAATTCGTATGAAGTTTTCACATTTCTCCATCTCAAAATGTACCTTTTGGGAAAATATACTTGTAACACCTCTGAAGTCAAATTTTCAAAAATCCAGCTTTTCCTTTATAACAATGTCTTTCGAAAGCCTGAGAATGAGCATCTGTAAGTGATGGGCTATGTTTATTAAGCCTCCTGGAGTTCAGGAAACAGGATTCTGAATGTTTCATGGTGAGCGCCTATGAAACAGCAATCTTTCAATGCCTCTCCCTACTTCCCAGTTCCTCAGGGAAGAATAAAACTTTCCTAGTCAGAGTTGGAGGAAGGCAGATTCCAAGGGAACCATTTTCTCCTATATTTTAAAATAGTATAATTTATATTATGAAATTATAAACAACATAAATTAGTAATTCAATCCCAGCATTCCAATTTAATGAACTAGAGATTTCATTGCATTATTGTTTTGTTCCACTGGACCAATCTTTTGGTATATGAATAGAAAGTTCTTCTTTATTAATAAGTAAATACATAAAAAAATTAAAGGTACCTCTTTGCAATTATGTTGCTGTCTCCTAGGAGTGCAAATTCAATAATTTAAAATAGTTTTTTTTTTTTTAGCATATCCACAACCACAGTAGATAAGTGAGTGAAATTTGTGTCTTTTTAGTTTAAACTCCCTTTAAGTGCAGTGCAGCAAAGCAATTGTTCCCAGTGGTACGAGAGAAGCACTTACTGGGAAAATTGTTATTGGATTACAGTTCTGGCTGCATGAAGTGTAAATAAAGGGCATTTCTGACATCCAAAGAGTGACCAATGATCAGGGTGGGTAACACCTATGAGAAGATTCAAGTTCAGTGTGAGGTTTCTTGTCTACCTAAAACAAAAGTGAGGTGGAATTTTGGTTCTAGTTCATTCATTACTATTGTACAATACTTCATCCACTGTAATTTGGGATACACAACAGATGCAAAATCCTATTACAGAATATGTAAAATCTCTGCAGACCTAGTAAAGGCATCTCCCTAAATGCTTATCCTTACCCACACTTCATGATCTCTGTAAGAGGTCTTATTTGCCCTTAGAGAATGTAGGTCCAACCAGGGACTATTAGTGCCACATGAAAAACTGGCATTTCTTAAATGCTTTCCTTAACCTTCTGCTTGAACAGCCATACCAGTTATAGTCTGTGGCCTTCCTGTTTTCTCTGACCAGCTCTTGCTCATGCTCTGACATTTCTCCACATAGACCTTGCCAACTTATTCTCTGCAGCCTACAGAGGACAGTAGCTTTCAAAAGGACAAGGCTTGTGAGGGCAAAGGTCCTGTCTGTCTTGTTCACAGCTATACCCCAAAACCCAGCCCAGTTTGTGACCTTTGGCTAGTGCAGAACACTTGTCTGGTGACTGATTAGATGAATCCATTAATGAAGATCAGATTTCTGCCATCATTTCCTTGCCTAAATAGTACCTCTCTCTTCTAACACTGTGTTTGTGCAAATAAACATTCATCTACTACCCCTTGAGTAATTTTGTCATAAATCAGAAGTAAAATTTTGGTGATCTGATGAACTTTATGACTTTTCAACATTCATATGTAAGTATTTTTAAAAAATATTTTTATTTGTTTTAATTAGTTATACATGACAGTAGAATACACTTATATACTTTGATATATCATACATAGATGGGATATAATTTCTCATTTTTCTGAGTATACATATTGTAGAATCACATTGCCATACAGTCACATACATACATACAGTAATAATGTCTGTTTTATTCTACTATCTTTCTTATCCTCACATCCCCTGCCTTCCCTTCCTTTCACTTCCCTCTACCTAATCTAAGGTAACACTATTCTTTTTTTTGTTTTTGTTGCATTACAATTCTTTTTTTTTTAAGAGAGAGAGAATTTTTTTAATATTTTATTTTTTAGTTATCAGCGGACACAACATCTTTGTTGGTATGTGGTGCTGAGGATCGAACCCAGGCCTCACGCATGCCAGGCAAGCACGCTCCCGCTTGAGCCACATCCCCAGCCCCGCATTACAATTCTTAATACACATATATACCACAATTTTTGTATCTCTGTATAAAAGTATTTAAGACAAAAATGACAAAGAAATTCTAGGTTTAGTAATATGAGAAAGTGGGTACCCTAACCAGTTATGTTGCCATAAAAACGTTTTACATAAATTTATGTTAAATATTAAAAACATTTGTCTGAATAGGAAAGACAAAGATAGAGGAAGTCCAAAGGGACTAAAAATGAACAAAAGCAGGAAAGTGGAGTAGAAAAATCTTTGATGCCCCAAAATAAATCAAACAAACAAACACGATTAAAATAACTAAGAGGCAACTGCTATTCCTTGGTGATCTGAAGTTCAGTCTTGATGAATTTGAGGACAAAGATAGGAGGCGAATCTTAGAGACCATCTACTTTGGGGATTCTGATAGGAGCATACCCATAAAGCCTAGTTATGTGCTGCTTATGAAAAAAATATCTAAAATATAAGACTGAGACATGCCTAAATTCAAAGGATAAAAAACAAAAACTAACCAAAGATTTGTTAATATATTGTAATAATTAAGCAGTTCAAAATAAACTTAACTATTACAAGCATTACTGGAGATTAAATGAACCATTATGTAGTGGTATGAGATTGAATATGCCTGGAGGGTGTGAAATTCCAATGTGTTCTAACTAACACAGTCTGGAAATATAGTCCCCAACTACCCATAGTTCAACTTATAAATTCTTGACTTATAATAGTTAAAATCAAGACACATTGGGTAGAAATTATACTTTGAGTTTTGAATTTTGTTCTTTTCCCCAGCTCGTGATTTGTGGTACAATACTGTCTTATAATGTAGGGCAGCTTCTCAATAGCTACAGAAGTATTTGATAATATTCAACTTTTGTTCATGGAAAAATTTCATTCATCAAAAATGTTCTTAACAATATAAAGAGGGAATTTTCATAAACTGATAAAATATCTGCCAAAGAATGCCATTGCCATTATGATAACTTCAAGGTAAACTTAAAAAAAACATTTCCTTTTTCAAAGAAAAGCTGAGAAGATGCCAGCCATCAACACTTCTATTCATAAGCACAGCTGCTATTCTCATCCGTTAAATAAAATCCCCAAAAAGTAAATAAAAAAAAATACAAATAAGAATTGAAAAAGAAGAAGACATTAAATATTTGTAATAGACGAACAACACAACTATCTACAAAGGTCTACCAGGAATATTCCCCGGAAACTATTGACACATTATTAAAATTAAAAACAGATTTTACTAAAATGCCAGATATTAAAAGAGCTAGTTACATGACTCTATACTAATATAGTTGCAAATTTAAAAATGGTATTATTTATAATAAAAGTACACAATATAAATGTATCCAGTCAAAAAATCTAGCAGAAGACATGCAGGACCACATGGAAAATAATTTTTTAAATATTTATTTAAAGACATTAATGAAGACCAAAAGCTTTCAGGGGTATACAACACTCAAAGATAGGAAGACTCAATTTCATAAAGATGTTAGTCCTTCCCAATTTGATCTATACATAGAATGTAGTGCTAACCAATTTACATGACTAGTTCTTTTTTTCATCTCTAGGGGATGGATATAGTTATTCCAAAATTCGTATGGCAAATAAGAGAACAAAACCAGTATGAGGTTTGGAGTAGAAAAATCTCTGATGAGGTGTTTCTAAAGAAGTTGAAGGGATTAGCATTATCATATAACAAGATTTATCAGAGATAATGTAATAAATATGTTGTGATATTGGTAAGAGACAGACAAATAGAACAATTGATTCAATAGAGAACCCAGATGTAGATCAAAGCACATATGACATTTCACGTACCAAAAAATAGTGATTTGAGCCAGCAAGGAAAGCATGAGCAATTCAGTAAATTAGAATGAAACTAATGATTCTAGATATGCAAAAATTCAACCTCATAACACACAGTCCACAGTGGACTAAAAGCTTAAACATGAAAAGCAAAGTGAACATATAAAAGGACATTTTTATGACCTAAAGACATGAAAAGCCTTCTTAAACTATATCTTAAAAGGTGGATACATTTCACTTTATTAAAATGTATAAACTTTCATCAAGAACTAGCATAAGGGGCTGGGGATGTGGCTCAAGCGGTAGCGCGCTCGCCTGGCATGCGTGCGGCCCGGGTTCGATCCTCAGCACCACATACCAACAAAGATGTTGTGTCCGCCGAGAACTAAAAAAATAAATATTAAAAATTCTCTCTCTCTCCTCTCTCACTCTCTCCTCTCTCACTCTCTCGAACTAGCATAAGGAGAATAAAAAGGCAGGACACCAATGAGGATAAGATGTGGGTAATATATGTAGAAGTCAACAGGAAAATAGGCAAAATATTAAGAAAGCATATCAATGAAAAGGTAAATTACTCAATATTAAAATGAGTGAAAGAGTTGACTAGCATTTTATGAGGAAACATGCCTAGCCCTTAAAGTATATATGATATCTTTAGCATCATTAGTCATCAGATAAATGAAAATAAAGCTATCATATAATATTATTTTCTATATAGCAGATTTTTAAATGAAAAAAAACATGATAATATTGAATATCATCAGGGACATGAACTGATAGTAAGACTTTGTACACACTGTCAGTAGGAGTATAAATTTGGACAATTTGTAAAATAATTTGGTAATATCTTGAAAAATAATTCAACTCCCAGGCAGTGTTTCTTGAAGTGTGGTCTCAGAATCTTTTCCAGAGGTTCAGGGGCCCTTCTTATTTCCAATTATATGTTTGAGAGATCAAATGTTTTTCAAATACTTCACCCAAAACAACAAACCCAACTGACTGAATACAGAGAGATGCAAGGAAATTGTTTTAAGTCACATATAAAAAAAAGATTTATGAAAATTTAAAATCATGTTACTCTTTTCATTACTTATTTTCCTTTTGAAAAAAAAAATAGTTATTTTCATAAAATCATGATTGAGTTTAATGTATGTCTTAGCTCAGGCTGCTATAACCAAAACACAATTAATTTAAATGACAGAGTTTTATTTCTCACAATTCTGGAAACTACTAAGTCCCAGATCAAGGAGCTGGTGTATCTAGACCCTGAGTAAGTCCCTCTGCCTGCTTTACAGATGGGTACCTTCTTGCTGTATCCTCAACTGGTGGAGAGAAAGATCAAGTCTTTTTCATCCATTCTTGTAAGGGCATGGGTTCTGCTGAGAGCCATGGCTGAGTCCGAATGATGCATGGCATTTTTGCCAGAATGGAGTGGTTGAGAGGTGACACCAGCAAACCATTGAGATGATAATGGTTATGTTAAGCTGTGTATATTAGACCCCTGCTGTCCGCCTTGGCCTGCTACTTTGGAGTTCTCCTGGGGATTCCCGGAGAGAGAGTTCCCATTGGTTGGGGAAGTGCCGGAGGCAGGATTTCCGGTTGGTGTGTGGCGTGTCCAGAGAGAAGGCCGCCCCGTGGGTGGCATTCGCGGGAGTGCAGAGAATAAAGGAGTTCCTGTTTTGAACCTACAAGGGTGTGTGGCAGCTCGGTTATTTTGTGCCCAGCCAGACTGTGGCAGAGTTCCTTCCTGTAGGGCCCACATTCACAATCTAATTACCTTCCAAAGGTCTTACTTCCAAGTACCATGGCATTGGGGATTAGTGCTTCAACATATGAATTTGAAAAGATACATAAACATTCATTCCATTGCAAGATATAATGGGGTTTATTATATACATATTTAGTTGTCAATAAATCTTTATTTATTTTTATGTGGTGCTAAGACTCAAACCTGCGCCTCACATATGCTAGGCAAGCACTACCAACTGAGCCATGACCCCAGTCCTGGGGTTATTATTTTTTTTTACATAAATTAATAAGCATTTAAACTTTTCTGAGTTTCAATTTCTAAAACTATCAAATTCTATAGGTATAAAATATAATACACAAAAAGCAAATGCTCCACTTAATTAACAAAAGTTCGTTGTTGTCCTAAATAATTTTGAAGAGTTAAAAGGGGTCATGAGAGCACAAAATGTAAAGTTTGCTGCACTCAAAATTTTTGCAAGTGTAAATTAGGTGATATACATAAGAATCATCATAGTCACTTGTCTACAGCAGAAAACAAAACAAGCAAACAAATAAAACACTAGACAGGTCCCCAATACCCACTGACTAGTGAAAAAAAAATCATGGTACTGACCCACTGGAATACTATACAATAGGAAATATATATTACATGCAGTGTATACTACATGTTATATAAATTTGCTACATACAATATTAACAAATACCATATTAATAATAAAAAGAATATAAACGCATGAATTTATACTAGGTATTTATGTAGGCATTACCATGAATGGACTTCAAAATATAACATTAGATGATCAAAATCAAATTATACATATAGAATGAATTTCTGGATTGGAGGTATATAATACAGTTCACATATAATATACTGTTTTGGAAGAAATATGTATGTTAAAAACCTATAAAGAAAAATTGGCAAATACAGAACATAAAATCTGGGATAATGATTACTTGTAGGAACAGTGGAGTGCCGAGGAGTTTCCTGATTGTTCTCTTTCTTAAGCTGTGTGGAGTCTTCCTTCCTTCCTTCCTTCCTTCCTTCCTTCCTTCCTTCCTTCCTTCCTTCCTTATTAAGAGCACTTAAAAATCTTCTCACTTGGCAATTTTCAAGTACACAACACACTGTAATGAACTACTTTTAGTTTTAAAATCTTAACTAAATTTTCTTCTCTGTGTAATAGTTAATTAAAACATTTTTTAAAATTATAGACAGGACATTTGAATGTAGAAGAAGGGACAAGAAATGAAAAAAAAAAAATGAAGAGAGAAGGAAGGACCAAGGAAAGAAGGAACTATTTCCTGACCTTTAATGGGGGCTAAATAAATCTATCAAATGAGCCTCCTCCAATGTTAACCAACTTTTCTGTGCTGAGGGAAGATAACCTTTTGGGGAAAGATATCACCTGTTTAGCCCTATACTTTCTAAAATGCTATTAAAACACCTATTTTAAAACTCTTTCAGATAAAGAGACACATTAGCCATGAAAGCGACGCTGAGCGGATTTCTCTCTAGGATGGGCCCAATACCACACGCAATTTATAGAGCTGCACAGGTTATCAGGATCAGAAGAGATGGTCTCAAAAAAAATGCTCAGAGCTTTCATTTGAAACCTTGGCGTCTCTTCCCCAGAACAACCTCCATGCTTCCTGCCCACTCCTTCAGGCCCTGAGATGAGGCAAGGACTTCAGCCTTTTACAGTGAGCCCCCAAATGTAAATTCCTGCAGAATGGTGACCTCAAGGGGGAATGTGGAGCCAGGCTGCAGGACCCTTAATGGCTTCCTAATTGGAACAAGTAGATGTTTTCACTACTCACCATAGCTGCTTTGTACTTTCATAATTATATAATTAGCAACTTTGGCACCTATTTTGCCACTCTTTAATTGTGTAGCTAAATATAATTTGAAAAAAAGCAAAGAAATACACCTAGGAAAAGGGAAATGGGAAAATAAGGAGAAAAAGTTTTTTTTTTTTTTTTTTTTTTTTTTTTTTTTAATGGCACTCCTTGGGCTTCTGCTTGTGCCAGCAACTATAGCTACCATCACTAACTCCGAGGACTAGCAGGGCTTCAAATACACACTTCCTGCTAACAATGTCATCGCTTTGTGTGTTAGGAATCAAAGGTTTGGAGAAATGCTGGGTCCCTTCAGAGCCTGTGAAATATCAGCAGTGTCAGCTTACTCTCTAATCTGCTTTTCCAAATGTCTGACATACCTGTAGCACAGTGATTCATTGAAAATGTAATGTGGCAGGATAACCACACTCAAAATTAACTGTGTCTTATGGGTTTACCATGAAATATTGGGAATCTTTTTTCTAACCCTTTTGAAATTGGGTATCCGCAGCTTTTGATTTTCATGTTTTCAGCTTCTCTTCTCTCAGGGGAGACTGGAAAGGCCTTTGCTTGGTAAAACAGAGTCTTTGAAAAGAGAGGGAAAGAAAAGAGACTTAGGCTGACCACAGAGACCGCTCCCTGCTCCAGGAATGAAGAGTTGTTGGGATCTTTGATGGGCATGGGTACACGGATCATAGAAGAGTGACAGAAACACTAAGTACAGAGGCTGTGGGCATTCATGAGGTCTCCAACTACAGAATGTAGATGCCGTGAGCAAAGAATTCCACCAGTTCTAGACTGATAGGGGTATCACGTATCTCAGCAGTGATCTTGATGGACTAAAGGCAAGAGGATAAAAAAACCTTTCCACAATTTCTTGGCCAGCATAGGCTCTAGGATTGTGTTATTCTAAATTACACAATTCAAAGACACAGAAGGACCCCAGAAAATTAACTGAGGTTGGATTTCCCACCAACTGTATTGAGTGAAAAAGGTGGTAAGGAAAAGAGGTAAGAGTCAGATTTAATTAGATTAAATAATCACATTTTGCAGAGCATATAAACCTTTCAGAGCCCAAGCGACCTAGGAATCAGGTGGACTGAACTCACTGCTGTGATTGAACACCAGGTATTAGCAAAGATTAAGGTTCTGGTCTTGAGACAGACAGCCATGTCCTGGTTTTGTCCTTTATCTAGTGGTCCTCCATAAAGCAAAGTTTCTTCACTGATGGAAATAATAGTGTCTCAGTACACTCTTGTGCTAATAATAGTTATTAGGAAGATCCTAGGTAGTGGCTACATAAAATGCTCATTTTAGTGTCTCACATATTAGTAAATGCTCCATAAATATTAGCTGTCATTTCTATTATAATTCTCCTAGTTCTGAATCTCAGTCTTCTTAAACTATGAATGAATTTTTATGAATGGTCACCTCTGAGGAATTAAGTTGTAGAAAAAAGTGAATAAAAGAAAGTTCTCCCAAGTAATTTCAATGTCTATTATTTACTAAGAATGTGAAGTGTACCACAGCTGGGCTTAGTGGTATGCACAGCTACTCAGAAGCTGAGTCAGGAGGATCGTGAGTTCGAGGCTAGCCTGGGCAACAGAGCAAGACCCTTCTCAAGAAATACATGAATAAGTAAATAGAGTGGAACATATTTATGCTAATTTCTTTCATCCATGTTATCCTACCAAGTCCTTCAAGCAAATCTGAAAGGTAGATTATGGATTAGAAAACGGAAGTCTCCTGAGTTATCTGCTTGGACCGATAGTCAGTAAATGATGAAGAATAGTTTGAAGCATGACATGGTTACCTTGTGCTCTTATAATAAAAGAAGAATTATTATCTAAAATCCTTCCTCTATGATTATAATGATAATACAATCAATATAATACAATATAATAATACAATAGTAGTAGCCTCCAAGTAGTAAGTAACTTCTAGGTGCCTGGTTATAGATGGAGAATTATATTTTATCTTTTGCATCTCAGGATCATCCAGTGTTATAGATGCTATATTTCCATTCTTTAATGACAACAAATAGTTATTTTTTGTTCACAGAAATATAGAAACACAGTAGAACATGAGTTGTGGCTAAAACTGAGATCTACCTGAATTCAGATTTTGCTTTCCACCCACCCCTCCCCCATTAATCCGTTGCCTTATATGACCCTGGTATTCTACTTCTAGGTATCTTCCTGAGAGAAATGAAGATATGCAATAATCCAGATTTGCATATTATGCACAATTTTAGCAACATTAATTATGATAGCCAGAAATGAACTATCATTGGTTAGTGGATACATAAAATGTGGTGTATCTGCACAATGGAATAGTACTCAGCAGTAAAAAAGAACAAACCAAGGATAAATGCTCTCACAGAGACAGGCTTCAAAAGTATATGCTAAATAAAAGAAATTAACACAAGAGACCACTTGTGACACGATTCCATTTATACCAAATGTTCAGAAAAGGCAAATATACAGACAGAAAATACCTTATGGATTCCTGGGAGCAAGAGTGGGAAGAAAGATTAACAGTAAATGGGCATATGGATTAAATTTAAAAGCTTCTGCATAACGAAGAGAACTATTAGAAATGCAAAGTAGAATGGGAGAAAATCTTTGCTAGCTACTCTTCTGATAGAGTATTAATATCTAGAATATATAAAGAACTCAAAAACTTCAAACAAAAAATACCCACAAATAACCCAATTAATAAATGGGTGAATGAGTTAAACAGACATTTATCAAAAGAAGAAATACAAATGACCAACTAATATATGAAAAAAATATTCACCATCATTAGCAATTAAGGAAATGCAAATCAAAATTACACTGAGATTTCATCTCATACCAGTCACAATGGCAGTCATAAGGAATAAGAATAATATTAAATGCTGTAAAGGATGTGGAGGAAAAGGAACTCTTACACTGTTGATGGGATTGTAAATTAGCATGGCCACTATGAAAATCAGTACGGAGGTTCCTCAAAAGACTAGGCGTGGAAACACCACAAGACCCAGCTATACCACTTGTAGGTATTTATCTTAAAGAATTAAACTCATCATATTATAGTGATACATACATACCCGTGTTTATAGCAGCACGATTCATAATAGCCAAACTATGGAACCAGCCCAGGTGTCCATCAATGGGTGAATGGGTAAAGAAAATGTGATATGTATACACAGTGAATTTTTATTCAACCATAAAGAAAAATAAAATTGATTAATTCAATTATTTGATTAAATAATACATCAAATAAGCATATGCTAGTATTATTAAAATAACTTTATTAATAGTGTCATTTGATATAGTAATTTTGGAAGATTTCCCAATCATTGCCACTTGAAGATTCTATTACTTCAAAAAATATTACTATACAAAGATTTGGGTCTCAAGAAGACACTGAGGGCCCCCTCCTCGTCACTAGCCATGTTCTCCTCCCTGTCAGTTGTTGATAACTCTCAAAGGGATCATTTGCAGCTAAAGGGCATGTTGCAATGTTCTGTCCTCCTACGTTTGTACCTTCTCCTCCAGTTCCTACGTTTTATCATGATCCATATTTTATTAATAAGAAAAGGAGAGAGAGGAGGGCAGATGGTTGAACAAAGAGATATTTGGAAAGAAGATGTGGGTGCACGCATGCGCACCTTGGAGTTTCTTTCAGACCTAATATCGCCTTTGAAGTTAAAAACAAGTATTGACAGTTTCTGAGCTAATTTGATTTACTGGATGGTCATTTCTAAGTCACCCCATGGGGTTTCCTATGAATCTGCAGGTGAAAGCTTAAAATGTCTCCTTAAGATGATGTCCAGGGTTTGTCAGGAAGAGAAGGAAGCCCAGAGTAGCTGTATGGAGGAGGAAAGAAGGAAATGACTTTCCGTGGAACTCAGTTTACATTTTCTTCTATTTTCTCAGTATTTTGAATATATTTTCAAGAAAATAAATTAAAACCTTAAAAAAAATAGTCACCCCTGGAGGGTAGAACTAAGAATGGTAAAGCCATCTAGGTACGCCAACAATGGTACACCATCCAGAGCTGACTCTGATGTGTCAGATCTGTAAACCCAGCAGGGCCTCCACTATTGCTAAATCATTTGAGCCACTGCTTCTGAAGAGGACCATTCATAGACTCCTAGTCCTGAAATGTCCTGAGGACAGGTGGCCTGGCCTTCCTTTTTTCTGTATCTCAAGATACTTAGTACACATAGTAGGCACTCTACAAATTTGTGTGAAAAACTGGATAAATTACCTAAGGAAGCTGGACATTCCTCCAAAAAATAGGCACACAACTCAATTTTCTCAGTTTTGATTGTAGAGATGGATGCCTTGCTTCAGAACCCTCATCCCAGTTAAATAATCATGACATCCCCCCTTTTTTTTCTACAGCTGATTCAAATAAAGTCATGTGTCCTTTGCTTCTTCCAGCAAGTTCTTTCCTTTCTGTTATAGAAATAATAGTGAAAATAATATGCACCAAGGAAAGGAATGGACTTGTGTGTCTCTGGCAGGGCTATGTGTGTGTGCATGTGTGTGTGTGTGTGTGTGTGTGTGTGTATTTGGGAGAGGTAAGGAACTGTCAAACCTAAAATTATTTTTTAATATTAGGCCAGAAAAAAAAGCCTAAATTAAATTCTACACAACCAAGTCATTTACATCTATAGAACCAACTGGGTAAAATTAAAGCTAGAACTCAATAGATATTTAATAACAATAATAAAATAATTGGAGACTTTAGATTTTAATGAGGGGTCATTATATGCTCTTTCTATCAATATAATGGGCTATAAAGATGAGCTCTTGCCCAGTTATAGTTATTAAAGACTGCCTTTTTTTTTTCTCTTTCTAAAAATACGATGCTGGGAGAGGCTCTCTTGAGACTCTAACTTGTGTTGATGACATTCTGACACTTCGGCTGGGATCTCAGGTTGCGTCTCAGGGAATTCTGCATTTTGTGTTCTAAGACCTGACCCTGACCTGGCCTTGCCATGTCACATCTTGACGATGTGTCTCCATATCACTTTTCTGTAAGCGGCAAAACATCTTACCTGGATGAATGCCACTTTTCTGTCTTGACATTTAACATGTTGCAAGTAGACAAAAAGATTTTAGTGGGTGAAGAGCAGGGGAAGACAAGTACAAGTTCAAATCAAAAAACTTGCCTTCTAGGTCAAAGATGCATGCATTCTGTGAACTGCACCCAGACACATCTGTTGAGGCAAAACAACAGACTAACATGCTATCAAGAGGGCGAGAGTAGTGCCAGGGATTTGGCACACATATGATAGGGAAAACAAAATCAAAGTCCCAGGACATGAGCTTAAAAACCTATAGGAGCCAAGCAAGTAATGAACTTGATTAAAGCAGGCCAGAAACAAAGAACAGTTTTTACCTCCTGATATAGTTTCAATATGATTTGCTCCTCAAAGATTCATGTTCTGGAAGCTTGGTCCCCAATGTAATGGTATAGAAAGGTGGTGGGATGTTTAAAAAGTGAGGCCCTTGTGAAGGGATTAATGCTAGTACTGCAGGACAATTTATATTTTACAGGATTAGCTCCTACAAGGGAAGGTTGTTTTAAGAGTGAGCCTGGTTTCTCCCCACTCTTTTGCTCCCTCTCCATAATGTGACCTCTCTTGAATGCACCTGCTCCTCCTCAATTTCACTGCCATGTAATGATGCAACCAGAGGGTCCTCCCCAGATGCTGGCCTCATGCTTCTTGGATTTTCCAGCCACCAAAAGAGTGAGCCAAATAAACCTCTTTTCTTTACACATTACCCAGCTTCGGGTATTCTGTTATAGCAATAGAAGAGAGACTAAGACACCTCCTTATAGAATTAATCTATTTTTCTTTAAAATGTATTTTTCTCAATAATTTTCTTCCATTCTTAGAGAAATAGTTTCAAGAAATATTGTCATCTTAAGAAAATTAAAAATGTTAACAGGATAATGCATTTTGGGGAGGGCCCAGAGTAGAGGACTGTGACTCAGCCCCACTTAATGAAGCATTGGTTACTTGGCAGATTGGTAATGTGTAGGGAAGTAGGCAAAGTTCATCAAGACAGTGTCATCATGAGGAGGGTTTTCATTATGAAAAAATCTCACAACTTTTAATTTTTTGCTATATTTTAATAAAAGAAGAAAAACACCTGTGTGAAAGTCCAGTATCATATACATATCACAAATCCTAACTGTGGTGAAAATCTGGTCACAGGCATCAATGAGATCTCTGAAAAATGGCCTGTAAATGAGAAAATGCAGAGCTAAAGGCATGAAAGACAATGTAGCCAAACAGAGTAAACTCATCCTGGATCACTCTAGATGACAGAGGTAGCCCAGTGTTTGGAAGTTACCAAAAGGAATATTTCAGAGTCTCGGGAAGGAAACAGCCTATAAAGTCAAACTTCTGCGGGTGAAGTGGGTTGGTTCATGAAATGACCTTAAGCTGAATGATCTTTGTTCAGAGATCATGCCAAAAATATTTTTTTCTTGGTTCTTCTCTAAGAGATCTACAATTCTTTCTGTCCAGGGAAGTCAGTGACTTCACCCTGGATCTCAACAGTCAACCAGGGAAACCATAAGGATACTCAGAGTTCAGTTTCCCAGTATTTAAAATTTTATTTATTCCATGTTGACTCATGTTGGGTAATAATTATAGTTCCATAAGATCTGGAGTGAGACTGCTTGAATTCCAATTGTGGCTTTATCATTCATTATTAACTTTGTAATGTTTAACAAGTTATGTAAGTTCTATGAGATCAAGTTTACCAATATGCAAAGTGGGATTGGTAATAGAACCTCTTTCACGATGTTATTGGGTAGATGACATTAAGTAAGACATATAAAGGGTTTAAAATACTGCCTGAAAAATAGTAAGTACTGGTGACTGCTATAAATGTAGGTACTATAATGTGATTCAAGATCTTGGAATGGAAGCTCTATGAGGGCAGGGACCATGCCTGTCTCATGTGTCATTGTAATCACTGTCTTCGGTGCTAGTCCAGTAGGTTGTTAGAACCCTGGTTTTTAAATAAAGGGAGGTTAAAGGGAGAAACTTTGTACACCCAATTTGGTGGGAAGAACATGGAGAATAACCAAGTGCACAAGGCAGCTGAGAGTCTGAGCCCTCCCTCTCCCCCTTTCAATTGGTGTATTCAGGTTTTAAAATGTGCAAGAAAATTTTGTTTGCCTGATCTACACCACCGTTTTGTGGATTCTTCACATTCCTGATAAACACATCTCAAAACTCTGAAAATTCTTATTTTTGTGAACATTAATAAAACATTGCTTTGTGAAGTGTAGCTGAAAAACATACAAGGCCTCTCAGACCCTGATGACAGTGATCCAGCTGGGCCTGTTCACTCATAAGAAGTGGGATTCAAGAGAACATCTTCACCAAATCACAGAGCACAGGGCTGATACCGAAAATCTGTGTAGCTGAGTAAATCCACAACTGATAAGGATTGAAAACCCAGCCAATCGGAATAGATGTCAACCATAAACAACCAGCAAACTGATGGGTACAGGGTGAATACCGGCCCAACAAACCAAATGCCAGCCCTTGGGGTCATTCATCCATAAATAGCTATCATCTCAAGTGTTAGACCTTTAAAAGTCAAAGCTCTCTTGTTTAATCTGATATATTCAAGTGATTATAGAGTTCTATGGTAATGCTGTAAATGCAATACCCCACACACACACTATCATTATTATATTTTTATCAGAGCAGGTTAATGGGCTGAACTGATGCCCTGGCCAAACAGCTGTCCCAAGATTTGAAAATATAGACTCTGTTTTGCTTGGGGCAAGCTTATAATTCTATCCTGGGGTTCTCCATGTCCAGTCCAAGAGGCAATGGTTGAAAAGAGCAGAGCCTTCTATTTTCCCCTCAGCAAGTCCAGAGTGTCCTGTACCTTTTAAAGCACTTTGTGAGGGACTTAAATCAACATTCTAATTACAGGCAAGACGAAAGAACATTAGAAACCAGTGCCAAGAATGAATGGAGAAAGCTGTTGCTTCTCATGAGTAAGGAGAGTAGACTGTTCATATCTGCTGTCCTCTCGAAGGTCCAAGTGCACAAGGCAGACCAGAGTCTGAGCCCTCCCTCTCCTCCTTTCAATTGGAGCTTGCTTGCTTTCTTCCTCCCTTTGTTTCTTTTAGAAAACCGACAGTATATTTATGGGCAACTTATAGGGAAAGAGATTAGAGGCCTCAGGAGAGCCAAAAAAGTACAATTCTTACCACTAACAGATGATTCATTAGGGACCATTAATATCAATTGAGGTGTTATCAACATATGCTCTCTGCTTGCTAAAACCTTTACCAATTAGGCTGAAGGCCTATGTTACAAACAGGGCTAGACTACACAATTAAAAGGGTTTTAACATTCTGTACTCTCCTCTATTTTGAAAATAAATTTGGGTTTTGGAAAATTGAATCATCAGTAACTAGAGTTTGGTAAAATTTGGTCTCCAACTACTTACATCAGGATCTCCTAATGGGCTTATTAAAAATTCATATTCAAATTCCCCCACCACACTCTACTGACCCATAAGGGACTATGTCTTGTCAACGTTTGTATCTTCATCTCCGAGCATATTACTCAGCCTATTGTAGGTGCTCAATAAATTTTTGAATAACACGACTTATTAATTAATATGATCCTGAGAGGAATGAGTTGGGTGGTATTAAATTAACAAGGGGTATGCTTTTATCTTCTTCCCACTGATCTTTAGTTGGCAGAACTAAGGCAGTTGGAAAAATACAAGTCAAAACATTTTTCCATAGTTCCTGTTAGGCTTCCAAATTTCTATCAAGTCAGTAATCTTTAAGAGATGAAGTTAGGTTTGGAGCAGCTGTATGCTGGCTAAAACTCAAAAGGATCTAAATGGTGCAGAATTAAACCCTAAACCTCAGAGAATAAGAAAATATTCAACACCTACTGAACAATGTGGAGATGTGAGTCAGCGGAGGAGATGCAGAAGTCAAAGCACAGAAGAGAGAGGAGAGCAATGAAGAAGGGCCTCCGTCACAGATGTGCACATAGATATCACGTGTAGTCTCTAGGGCTGGTCTGACCATCGAAGGAGAAGATGGTAGCTTCTATGGCAGAGTTTGGTGTCAACCCCCCTCAGATATCCCAAATAAAATTTTCCACCAAGAAAAATGAGAATCAAAATGAAAATGAAGCAGGGCCGTGGCTCATAATCCCAGTCACTCAGGAAGGAGGCTGAGGCAGGAAGATGGTAGGTTTGAGGCCGATCTCAGCAATTAGAGACCCTTAAAGATAATTAGTTTTTCTTGCTTAAGCATGAAGGATCAGAATATCACCAAAATACCTAACCAGTGATTCTCCACCTGAATACCAGAAAGTGGACCTTCCTCAATTTAACAATATACCAGGTTAAATTAAATTTTTATCGCATGCCATCTCAGCATCTTCACTATCCCAGTGGGCATGTTAATATGCCCCTGAAAGCCAGCAAGCAAGGGCTCATTCGCGTATGTGCACACCTGTGTGTGTGTGTGTATGTGTGTGTGTGTGTGTGTGTGTGTCCGTGTGTCCTAGGGATTGAACCCAGGACTTTGCATATGATGGCATGCACTCAACTGAGCTACATCCTCTGCCCTGTTTTAAAATTTTATTTTGAGACAGGGTCTCTTTAATTGCTGAGACTGGCCTCAAACCTGCCATCCTCCCGCCTCAGCCTCCTTCCTAGGTGACTGGGATTACAAGTGTGCATTTCTGGACCTGCTTCATTCTGTGTCTCTTCATTTGAACAACCCATATTTGTCTCCTCCTCAACAAAAACAGAAAGAGATTGCTGGCTTTGGGAAGTGTGTTGACAACAAATGACACTAAAGATAACAGTGACCCAATGAGGAAACGGATCATGTGTTATCTGGAAAAACTAATTTAATAAGAGGTCTCTTTCTCTGTGGGGTAGACTGTGCTGATTTTTCTCTTCCTGTCTTTTCTTTCTTTTGTCTCATTGCACAGTTTAACCCCTTCTGTTCATAATGAACCTAAAGAGAGCCAGGAAAGCTTGATATTTGCTGTGGGGATAATGGGTTTGAAGGGTTGAGATCATATCCTTGGTGGGTCCTCTCCCCACACATGTACCCAGAGCACCATGCCAGATACAAAAAAAAAAGAGCCAAGGATGGGTCATCATCAGGTGCACTGTCTGAAAAGCTTTTTAATTTTTCAAAAGAGAAACGCCAGGATTTATCTGCATTTGTATGGCACAAGTAAAACAGCTGAGAGCTGGAGGGCGAGAGGAATGCAGAAGCACTGTGAGGAACACAGGAACACTGATGTGGCTGCAAAGCCATCCTGCAGTCCATGGCTGATCCCCTAGCCCCATTCGCCAGGGCTATCCTCCCACCCCCCCCATGCCTCCCACCCAGCACCCCAGCAATTCTCACCTCCTCCTCGACCTACTCAGCTTTCCCTTGGTCTGTCCTGGTCTGCACTTGGGCTCAACCTCAGTGAAGCTGCTATCCTTTTTTTTTTTTTTTTTTTTAATCTTTGCTTTGTACTAAATGCATCTTCTGGGTAAAGAAAGATTTACCTAATTGCATCCAAACTAGATTAGGAAGGGAAGCTTCAAGTTGAAGTTTTCTTCAGGAAATCTCTGCCAAACCAGGAACTGTGCACGCAATTGAAAGCAACATTTATTGAGCATCTAGTTATTCCATGTCGGACACTTTTATATGCTTCATCATCTGGTCTTCACTGAAACCCTTCAGGAGGTGTTATCCCTACTTTCATGGACAACAATGAAGCTTAGCTGTTCAATATCAGTGGCTAGTAAAGGCTCGATATATGGTCCAGTCTTTCTGACCCTACAACTCTGCTTTTAGCCCCTTCCCTTGACAACTACTTACTTAAGTGCCCTTAGTGGATTCCCATAACCCTCCTAGCAGAGTCCCCTCTTGATCTGATCTCTGCTTGTCTCTCCAGCCTCATTGTGCACCATTCACCCCATCTAGACCTACACCCAACTATGTGTCACTTTCCTAATGGAAACGCTGCTTCCATAGCTCCATAACTGGAGCTCCACAATTTCTGATTCTGAAGATCAGAAATTCTCCAGAGTCAGCTCATGTGTTCTGGCCTTATGAATGTTCACCCTGCCTCTCCACCAAGCAGTTAGAGGGCTCCCTTATTGTTTCCATATTCACATATGTGCCTAATCACTTATGAGATTATGTCTCTTCTGGGTTGTCTTCCTAATAATAGCAACTCCAAGGCCTAGCACAATGCCTGATGCCCAGAAGGACTGCCCCCCCCCCAATTTTGTTGATGAATACTTGAATCTATAGCACAGAGCTCAAAGTAATGACTTCTCGCAGACTTGAAAGTTCAAAGCATGATTACATCATGGCTTCCTACTTTGATTGTTGACCTATATTTCTCATTCTTCCCAATCCTGTTTTCCTATCTTGTCCACTGTGGCTTTGTTATAAACCCACAATCCCAGTTAGTGCAACCCTCGTGGTTTTGTCTCTGGGGCCTCAGTGCTTTCTGACATGCTCCCATCATGCCCTGGGCTCCTTTTCCATCTTCCCTCCCACCTTTCATTTCAGTTCCTTATCTTTACTCTCACTGCAAATATGAACTCCCAACACTGGTGTGGCCATAATTTAAATTCCCTCCCCGATATCCCAGTTTTAACAATGCCAGCAAAAATCAATGCGACAGAAAGGGTGGGTAGGGGGGAAAGGCTGTTCTTGTAGATGATTTTCAGCAAGAGATATAAGGAAAGCGATTCCCAGCTGGAATCGAGTGTTCCCCACTTTGGGCCCCTCACCTGGTGGCCTCAGGTGAGCAGGGGCTGTTGGTGGGCCATCAGGCTCTGCTGTCTCATAGTTGAGGCAGAGCGTCACCACCCAGCTCATCTCCTTCCCAGCAGATACAACATGCTTTTGCTTTTAATTAAAAAGATTAATAAAGAAATAGGACACATCAGGTTCACATCAATCATGGCCCATGTGGTTCTTATTACTGTAATTAAAAGTTATCTTCCCCAAATTTCGGGATGAAAGTGTCATGATCTGCAATTGAAAACACATTGCAAGTTTTACATTTGCCAAATTCATTCATTTTCCTCTTTACAAGAAGAGTGGCAGAGCAATATTCTTATGGCAGATAGGTTTAGAGGTGTCCTTAATAGCAGTCTATCAGCAAAAAATGCACTTCTTTATTCTTAAAACACCCTGAAAGAAGGTATATTTCATTTTTTTATTCAAAATGTGTGATTGGTTATTTTTATAATTCCTGTGCTTGCCTTTTCTTTTTGTTCAGCTGTCAGTGTCCTTGAAAATTCTGATATGAAAGGCATTTTTAATGACAAGTTAAAAATTTACCAAGGGCTCCACTATCATGCTTGGGCCAGAACAAGACAAACTTAATGCTTGAAGAATTTCACTCTCTCAGAATGTACCCACCTCCCTAAGTTGACACAAAACACTAACATACCTTGGCCCCTGGATTCACCTGGAAACACGTGTGATTCTGGGAACCCTGACCATTTGATATAATCTGAAGGATGGAGTCAACCCTGGGTCAATTTCTAGGGGCTTAGCAATTCAATTTTACTGCAATAAAATTTTATTAAGAACTGACAGGTCAACTGGGCACCCCCTGGCTTACAAGTTGATCAGGTTGCAGCCAGGGTGGAAATAGCTAGAGACTTAGAAACCTGTTCAGAAAGTCCAGAGCTCACATGGTCCTTCTGGGTATGAGATCTCCAGGTAAGAATGATTCTCCTAGGAGACCAGTTGATGCTCAAGGTTTCTGGCTCTTTCTGTACTTGTGCATATCCCTTCCCCGGCTTTGAAACTCCAGTTCTTAGTGGCATTCTTCCTCTCCCTGACTCTTTCCACATGTTGGTGGCTGGAAGCCTGGCTGGTTGAAATGCATGAGCATCGCCTTTCTCCAAGCTCTCAGCCTTCTGACCCAAGGCTCTATCTTCTCTCTGTTTCTCTTATCTGTGTCAAAGCAGGGGGCTTGTAACATTCTTTGCACATCTCGCATCTGCACAGTTCAAAGCAGGAGCCTGCAGCCTCAGTGTTTTTTTCTTATCTATCAAGGCTTTCCTGTGCAAACAAGGGCCTCAGCAGCTTCATCTACATGGCTCCCTTACAGCCTGGCTTAACACACGTTGAGATGGGGCTGACTGCCTCCATAATTCTAGCTTCTTACTTCTACAGAAAAGTGCATACAATTCCAACTTGCTGGCAACACACTTATTAAAAATCTTGGCTTTTAACTTATTGATATCTAGCTTCACCAGTGTTCATTGCATAGGACGAAAGACCTTGTCCTCAAGGTCTGAATCAAGAAAATCAAGTCTGTGTAGAGCTGCATTCCCAGACTGAAGTACTTCCTTCCCTAAAATCCTGTTGCCCGTATTATTTCCATCATTCCCAGGGTCCTAAGTGCAGTACCCTCTGCATCTTAGCATTTTCGTTCAATTCTTCCTCACCTAGGGAGTGAGTCCCTAGAGGATGGGAGATCTGTCTTTCTTCCTCTTTGGTTCCCAGCACCTCTCACAGTTTTCTCACATTGCAAGTGCTCAAACACTGTTCACAAAGATGATGACTTTTAGAAATTCCTACAGTGGATAAAGTCAGAGCATCACAGCATTAGGCCCAGCAGGTGGAAAGCATGCACATGGAAATGCTTGTAGTTATGGATAATTAATACCCTTCTGTCATGCCTGCCTGTGTCAGAGGCTGTCATCTTGGGCCCCTCTGGATTTCTCAAAAGCTGATCCTCAGTGTTCAGAGCCTCCCTTGTCTGTACCAGTGTGCTAAGGCAATGGTGCAAAGGATCGGGTCAGAATTTCTTTGCCAGAGAAAGAATCTCTGTTTATCTAATCAGCACCGAGAAGAGTGCAATGCAGACAGCAGACAGTTAGCTGTACTTACAGGAAGGAATATTAAAGGGCCACATTAAAACGTTCATGGGGGCTGGAAATATCTGAGGACAGAGCCTAACCTGGATACTGCCAAACACATAGACGTGGTACCTCTGCCAAACCCATAGACATGGACCAAAACACAGGATGGAGAGCCAAACACTAAAATGGAGAGCAACACCTTTCCAGCTCAGAACGGGGGGAATCCTAGTTTGAGTGCAGGGTGATAAAGGAGGAGGAACCTCTGTACTGAATCCAGAGACAGAGACCAAATATGTAGAACAATAACAACAACAACAAAAAAGCCACAAAAGAGATTCTATAATACCAATACTATAAATGCACTGAGTGATGTAGTCTCAAAAATAATGCATCTGTGTGAATTGTTACCTGCTGATAGCTCTACAATTCCTTACTAAGGGACTTGCCTATATTGAAAGTTAAATATTCTAAGGGAGAGCCGTACATTGCAAATATTCTAGATCTGAAAATATTTTCAATGAAATCGAATGAAAACATATCATTTGAGACCACAGATATTTTCCACATTTTTTCTTTGTTCCTCTTGGACCCTTTTCTAACTTATGTTTGGTTTCATCACTTTTTAAGACAAGAAAACATTATCAGTGGGACAGTTAGAGTACCAGCCCAACAGAACACTCGGAAATAAGCAACAGAAGCACATTGTTTGGGCTGCAGATCCTTTTTTTACTTTTCCATATGTTGGTCTACATGGAGCTAGTGACAAGGCAGGGTGTCTGTCACCCCGACAGCTAGTCTGGAGGCTCTTGTAGGAAAAAAAATACAGCACAACACATTGGTTGGAAATGGAAATGGACGTTTGGATGAAATGTTTTGTAGGTAAGTGGCTTGCTTTCCAACTAGTCTGAAAAATCCTTGAGACAGAGCCATGTACCTATCATCCATAATGCATGGCTTATTTTTAGTATACATTTACATACAAAGTTGATTCGAAGTTCCTCGATGAACACTTCTTTCCAAAAAAAGTTTACTGGCTGTTGCAGAGTTACAATCTCCATTTAAATGGCATCCGTCCTGCTTTGCTTTGGTGGCTGGCCATGCATTTTAAAGACAGCTTCTTCTACCATGTTTGAATAAGGAGTCCCAGCCTCAAACACTAACAGCAACCTAATGATGTTTCATACTATGTCATATTTGGCCACAGCTACGCTTTCTTTTGTCCTTTTCATTCTTTGATAATCAGTTAAGCAGTACCTATAGCTATATATAACATTTAATATTATATATTGAAAGCATGTTTTCTTAGCTACATATTAAAGAGATGCCATAATTCAAGATTAATATAAGGTAATACAGATGGAAGAGGAAAAAGACATGGGAACTTTCAATGAAGCATGTAAGAAAGCCCTCCTGCTGAGCTGATTGTAATAATAAACAAGGGCCAGGAGTGATTATTGCTCTATGGCCATAACCTGCCATGCTATTAAACTGGTTCGGGGGTAGACCTAGAATGGGCTCCAAATTCAATTTCAATTTGTAGGAGTCCTATAAAACTTGGACTTACTATGGATCAAAGCAAATGGTTCCTAGTGGACCTCAGGATCACACTATAAATTCAGGAGGAAGCCAAAACTGCTTGTAGAGAGGCCAGAGAATTCCCAGCCAGCCTAAGCACACCCTGTCCTTGTGGGGGTGAGACCTTTGTCTGGAAGACTTCCCACACCTGCTCCAACCTCCTTGAGACTGGCTCCCCAGAGCTAAGACAGCATAGACTGAGGCTCTGAGCTAAATAGGGAGAGATGTTTCACGTAATCGTACTTCATCTTGGCCATCTAAAATAGCTGCTCAATCCTTGAGCCTGTGTTTAGAGAAATGGATGGGATGGGCTACCTAGAGTTTAGTAGAAATGTTATGAAATTTATGTGGTGAATACAGCTAAGTCTTCAGATTTTTGAGGTAGCTTTTCTAAACTTTACAATAGCCCAGAATTTGGTTTTAAGTTAAAACAAGAAAGCCACATAGGAACAATATTTCTTTTAAATTACTCTGCACTATGAGATTACATGGGGAGCAGATGAAGGTGGAATAATAGAGTTCAAAATATTGTATTTCAAGAGCAAGAAATAGTGTTTAGCAGACCTTTTTGAACATTGTGAACATGTCTAAGCACACACACAAAAAAACCCCAAGTGTCTAACTTGAACATTAAACATTAGGGGAAGGTTATTTTTCAGACCCTTGCTTTGTAATGCACTGAGAAATAACAAGCAAGGGTGCTGGGTTTGCTACATAGAATACATTCTGCATTATGAATTTAGATGCAAATGTTGGGTGGTAATCATCAGTGTTTATCATTTCATCATCATGATACAGGCTGTAGCTTGTGGGCAAACTGCCATAGAAAAATGGGCCTCTCTAGCTTCTCCATTCTCCCCAAGAGGAACCACAGGAACTAACTAGGTCTTTTCCTTGAGATTTCACGTCAGAGCATCAATAACACAGTGTACAACAGTGAAGGGCCCCCAAAGCAAACTCATCAGGGTCTGCGCAATGTGAACCCTCATCATTTTAGTGGTGTCGTTTGAGAGGGATTGGTTATGTGCTGCCCATGTTTCATTTCCAATGGGTCTGCCGGATCCCATTTGAACTGACCAGGGGGACAAGAGCCAGCTCCGGAAATGCAAGCATTTCACTTTACTCACTGAAATGGGGCTCTCAAGAGCTAGGAAATTCTACTGGTTTCCTTGCTGGTTGGATAGTGTGGACAGTAGAATAATGCTGAAGAAACTGGAAGCTGATTGAATTAATATTGTTTTTTTCTTTCCTCCTCTTTCTGCAATTCCTGAACAAAAGCTTTTCTTATGGTTCAAACAAACTATAACGACCATCGTTTATTAAACACCATGGTTAAGGCTTCAACCTACATTGGTGAATTTAATCATGTCTTGCGTGGTTAAATATTTTATAAAACAAAGCAAACCCAAACAAAAAAGCACAAGACAGACACTTGGTGACCTCTTCTCTCAAAGCTCTTCTGGAAGAGAGAGGTTAAGTAATTTTTCTGAGGTTGCATGGCTGATGAATAAAACTCATGCTTTTTCTAATCAAAAGCTTCTAGCCACTGGGCCTTAAGTGATTTTCACTCACCACACTGACTTAATTTTCCAACTCCTGATAGATTTATCTCTCATTCCTATTTCTGCTTGTCTATCATCACAACACCTCTTCCCTTCACCATTTTTACCTCCTTATTCTGTTCCATTATTTTCTAAAAATTCAATTCAATTTGCTTTCTGAATTTTCTTGATGTCTTGGTTGGACAACATCATTTGCCATTCCTAGGGGGAACTGAGAGCGGAGGTCAACTTTCTATCCCTGGGATGCATTATTGTCTTTTAAAGTGGCACCTCTAAAACATGCCAGACCCTCAAAGATCCAGACACATCTTTACTATAGGGAGCAATGACTCAGAAATCCATAGAGGAATAGACAGTGGTAGGAGGAGAATACATTATAAAACCTCTGAAATGGAAAGTCAGCAAAAGGAACAAAAAGACAAAATGAGACTGAAGTGGAAGTCACAAAAAGGCCTTTTGAGTAAAAATGAAGAGAAAACTGGCTGGAACAAAAGAGGTAGAGAATAGAAAAGGTCCATATTAGATACCAAGGACATGGAGACTAAGGTGAGATTCCTTTAGCAAATATGCATGAGCATCTTCAGCTTCCAGAACTGGAAAGCAGCAGTAAACTAGAGAGGTAACCTCATTATCATCCTGTGGGATACAGAGTGTATTGGAGAAGATAGACAGGAGACAAATATCTATGAAGCTTGAAGCTAGAAGAGTGTTTCAAAGCTCTGTAAAGCACTTTAGATGTTGAAACTGGAAGGGCTAATAAAAGTTGTATAGGCAAATATTAGGAAGATAAAGAGAAAAAAACACTGCATGAAAAATTTCAAAAAAATTTTTCAATCATGTCCTTTATCTTCCTATGTTTTGACTTGCTTAGTTTAGCCATAAGTTAAGTTTCCACCATATTTGGTTGCTCTATTTTCATGCCATCTTCTTCAGAGTACTCTCAAGTCTGTTTAAAGATCACCCTCTATGATATGATAACTTGAAAAAGAAGATGGTCTGTCGGTGCTTTTTTTTTTTTCTCTTTGCCATTGAAATCTCTGACATATTCGGGTGCACAATAAGCAGACACAGATGTGAATGAAGCAAAATAACGGAAGGAAGTAAATAACGGAAAACTGAAAGGCCATGCAGCAGATTTCACAAATGATTTGAACACCAAAGGTCAGTGCATATCAACCCTACATTTATGTTCCCACATGAATATCCTATTACAGGAAATACGGGGAAGAATTAAAAAAGGTGCACAAAAGGGTAACCAAGAACAAACAGTCTTGGTATGCAGCAGGGTTAGTCACTGAGCACTTCAAAAAGAAGACATGAATGCAGGGCAGAAAGTGGTGTTCCTCATTCTGAGACCTGTAGTTACATAGCTGAAAAAAAGAGATTGATACAAGACCATAATCCCAAAGAACTATAGAGGCATCCAAAGCAATGTTGCTACACATGGAGTAATTTGGGAAGTGGATTACCAAAAACAGCAGGAGATGCTATATACATGCATATCCTAACAAAAAGAATTGGACTCACACACTGAGACGAGAAAACACATGACTGCAAAGAGTGGAGTGTGGATGGTGAAGAGTGAAGAGAGTGCTTATCTGGCTCAGTTCCTTCCAGAAGGTCTTTTTCTACTTTGGGCAGCGAGGTAGAGGATGCAGTCAGGGCTATGAATAACATTACCTACTCTTCAGGGCTGATGAACAATGTGAGCAGTTGACAACCAGGTATGAAGGCTGGAAAGTAAAATAGGGGGACACAAAGTGAATGGGGACAGTCCCTCTTATAAGATCAACAAGAAATTTACCATGAAATTAAAAGAAAATATCTGGTGACTTAGCAAAGACTCATTTTCCTAAGCTATGAGGAGAATAATTTTTCTAAGGTGCAGCTAAGGGAATTGAATAAAAGCCCCGCAAAACTCCTGCTCATATACCACCCCTCTGCCTAGGTCCTCTGAACGATATGTCCTACTTCTTTTAATAAGGGTTGGAGAGCCCTTTCCAGCTGCTGATCATTTGTTGTATTCAAAAATTAGCTGTCTTCACAAATTCTCTCCTTCAAATATAGATGGAGGAGCTTTAGTGAGACTGCTCTGTATAGATTCCTCACCATAAAACATTGCTTTGTCATTCATTCTTGCATTCATCTATTAGATATGCTTTAATTGCCTTCTGCATACCAAGTATTGGGTTTAGTGGATAATCCACAAAAGGTGATTCCATCCCCACCCCACACAATGGGCTTTCTGATGATCTCAGGGAGAGAAAGCAGGTGCTGGTGAATTTCGTTGGGTGCTCTAGCCTTGCACACAGCTTGAATGAATGCAAATGCTTATTTTAGTATTAGTGGTTTTGTTTCTAAACTACTCCAAACTGGCTCTGTGGCATAACTTTGGTCCTGATGGATACAGGACATACCCTAGTGTTTGAAATACAATCTGAAGATATGGTTTGAAATGTCAGAAAAAATCATTATTGAGTATGTCAGGCAATTAATAAAAATATTTTGCTATGGGCTGGGATTGTGGCTCAACAGTAGAGTGCTTGCCTCGCATGTGCAGTTCGATCCTCAGCACCACATAAAAATAAGTAAATAAAATAAAGGTATTGTGTCCAAAAGAAAAAAGAAAAAGAAAAAAAAAGATGAAAACCTTTCTCCCTTAAAAAAAAAATATTATGCTATGATTTTTTTTTCTCATTCTAAATAAATACCTACTTCCTAATTTTGTACTTGTATTTCTATCTTTCTTTTCAAGAAGACCCCCCATGTCTGGCAATTCTATATGCTTTGGGCCCTACAAAACTTGGAATTGCCCTGAACGAAGAGATGTATATCCTTATTTCTGGGCTCTGCTGTTCTCTAGCTGGGACAATTTGAGTTGGTTGATTAAATTATTTATTTATTGCTGCTATTATTATTTTATGTCACATTTTCTTAAGGAATGCATAACGATATTTTCAAGGCATGATAGTGGTAAATTTTGGAGAAGCTAATCTATGGAAAAGTACTTGGCAAGTTAAAAATTCTAAACTCTTTAAGGTATTATTTAAAGACCCACTTGCCCTCCCTACTTTAATTTGGTGGCATATCAACTATTTTGGCTTCACAGGTTGTCTGTTGTACTTACACTGTGGTTTTTCTCTGGAATTTCTATTCATCTTCTTAGGTGCTTAAGCCCTGGTTCACCACTTAATCTAAAATTCTTTCAGGTGGACATGGAATTACTTGTCTCCTTACAACTCCTATTAGAAACACTATTAAGTACTTACTAGGTCCTTGTGAATTTCTTGAACTTATTTAAATTCTAAGATTTTGGATCCTAATCATCCATTCATCCAGTCATCCATTTAACATACATCTAGAAAATGCCTGTGTGTGGTGCTATGGAAGCCCAGCCTGGCTGGTTTCCTCTTGGCAGTGTCTGAAGACTCTCTCTGTAGGTGGGAGTGAGTAATTTGGGCAAGGTCTTATCCCCAGAGTGTTACACTGCCAGGCACTTAGTCTGCCAGGTGCTGGTGATAAACCAACATTATCTGTGCCTCCCCTCCAAAAGCTTATACGGTCATGGGGAAGACCAAGAGATAAAGAGACGAATCATAACAGCCCTCCTGAAGGAGATCAAGGAAGCTACACACTGGAGCTATTTTTTGAGGTAGACCTTGAAGGACAAGGAAACGTCTAGTAGGCATAGAAAGTGGGGAAAGAACATTAGGATAGGAACCAACATCAGCAAAGGCATGAAAATGTGCAAGCACAGGCCAAAGAAGAGCAGAGGGGTCTCTGGGGTTGGGACACAGTCAACAGAAAGAGGGAGCCAAGGCCCTGGCAGCAATGAGATCTGAAAGAGCCTTATTGACCCATTAACATGAATGCAGTGTGGCTACCAAGGGTCATAAAAGGGTGATCTGATCAGCCTTGCATTTCAAAACTGATACAAAACCCCCTCACTGGTCTGAGCCACCAGAACTGGAGTCTTATTTTTGGATTCCAGAATGATTTGTCACTTGATATATGATGACTGTGGATTTCTTGAGGATGATTCATAGAAACTGCTATCTCGGGTTCATCCCTTCTGATATTAATTGTATTTAATCTGAAATGAGATACTCTGATGGTGTTGAAAGAAAGCTTATTTGAAACACAACCGCTTATTTTAAAAGTTTTGGGGAAAAAAAAATAAAGTAAGAATTCTGGAACTACAATATTTGTTCTTTCTTGAACTGTACATTTCTTCTAAACAATTTTCTGAGATTTCTCCATTGATTAAAGTTAGGACTTCACTGTGGGAATCCTTGAGTTTTAGCCAAACATAGATTACTCTTTGGATAATACTGTGCACAGTGAGATGGAATATGCCTACTTTTGTGTATCTAAAAATGATTAAGAAGCTCTGTCCTGAATGTGAAAGCTAGAATGAAATGATATACATTAGGCACAAAGCAAAGAAGTAAAGTACCACCCAGAGGGCAGAAACTACGGGTTTCCGCATGGGCATATCTGTAGTCTATCACAAATATGAGAAGGCAGAAAAAGCTGCTTGTTTTAAGATCCCCATCTCGGTATTCTTCAAAACTCAGGCATCAGTCAAGGATTGGGGGGGATTGGGCACTTCCCCTGGCAGGTCCTTAGGGCAGAATGAGGCCCAGAAAGGGGAGAAATGTTAATTATTAACCTCCATGGAAGGCCCCACATTAAGAGTTCATATTTGCAAATGCTTTTTGATCCTTAGATAAGCTGTTTTCTCTTACAGCACTCCCTCTATAACTCCAAAACTTTTTTTTTTTTCTCTTTCCAGTTGAAGCCTGGGCAGGACGGTGGGGGCTGTGTTTGAGAGGAAGAGAGTTAGGCCCCTCTGCACCTGGGAAAATGCTAATTCCTGTTTTTAAGAAAATAGGCTAAGAAAAGGCTCAAGGGAGTCTGGGACATCAAAGAACTCTTTTAAAACAACTTTTTTGACGATTTAAATGAAAATGAGGCAGACATATATGGATTAAATTTCCCTTTAAAAGCAGCCTGAGGTTTAAAGATTAAGGGGGAGAGAGATGGAGGTAAAAAAACGTATTGGGGGTTTATTATCAGAGTTTCAACTAACCTGAAACCGAGTGCATTAACCCATGATGTGTCCGTGTGTGCTCACTCGCGTGTGCACACGTGTGCCACGTGGCCAGGAAACAGTCCCTTCACAGTTGATGATTTATGCAGCTTGCCAGGAGAGAAGTAGGCCACGCCAGCCTTGAAAGCATTTTAGTTTGGTTGTTTTTACTCATGAAGGACATGTTGTCCTGTAATTACTCTGTCATTTCTTAAAAGGTGAAATCCTTAACAGGTTTGTGCCTTAGTGTTGCTGTGAGTGTTCTTGTCAGAGCATGTCTAACCAAGTTGGAATCCCTGTTCCATATCTCCTTTATGAGGAACAAAGAGGAATTGGACATTTTAAAATGTGCTAAAGCATCCAGAGAAAAAATATTAGGCAGGGAGTGTGTAGATAAGGTACAGAAAAACTGCAGACAGCATTCTCATTTCCCCTCTCGATCTCAAAACACCTCTAAAAGACTTTGTCATTAAGTTCTTTTTTAATTCTCTTTCTCTCTATGTCAACAAACAAGTATAATTTTGAGCCTGTTTATGATAAAAGAATAGGCTAGGGTAAAGTAGCTAATGTTTAACTCTGAAGTAAAAGCAATGTAAATGCTAAAGTTATGTTTTAATACTTAGGGAATCTAAAGGAGATGCTGGCACTGATCAGGTTAGTTATTTGTTCTCTGTACTGCCGATAAATCTTCCGAGGCTAGTGAATTAAAAAAAGAAAAGTTTAGAACCGCAAATAACCAGGAATCTTACCATTTCAAAGATCAAATGCAATAGGAATGAAAATCACTTTTTTTTTTCCATTCCAAAATTAATCTTTCCGTTTGAAAGGTCTAGCATTGTGAAATGTTACAGGGCCAAGTCAGAACGAACATTTAGCAGGCTTATCATCAACTTAGGAATGATGTTCTAATTTCATGAATTGTAAAAAGCCTTGCCTTCTCTAAGTCCATAGGAAAGACAGATCAATAGGTGAAATGTCTGCTCACGGCGTGGCTTTGTATGATTAAGGAAGCACAGTGCCACCTCTGTGTATGATAAAAGCACTTACTTTCTGGTGAGTTCTCAAGGCTAGGTCTCCTCCTGAGGTTCTCAGACATCATCATCACAGTTGTTATTCACTTATACCTGGCTCACAGCAACACAGCCGCTGGGCATTCTATCAACTACCTGCCCTCTGCCAGGGCACCTTAGTGAACAAGCTCTCCCTCTTGTCCCTACCTTCCACAATATTGTTCTGAAATCACTGTTAACTTGAACTTTGAAAATAAGACTCAAAACAGTTATGGAGCTGGGCGTGGTGGTGCGTGCCTATAATCCCAGCGGCTCAGGAGACTGAGGCAAGAGGATCGAGAGTTCAAAGCCAGCCTCAGCAAAAGTGAGGCATTAAGCAACTCAGTGAGACCCTGTCTCTAAGTAAAATACAAAATAGGGCTGGGGCTGGGGCTCAGTGGTCAAGTGCCCCTGAGTTCAATTCCTGGTGTCCTTTCCAAAGAAAACACAAACATGGAAGTCAGTTCTCAGATTCAGTTGGTACATATAAATTATAGCCTTGTTGTTGCTTTGTTTATATCTGGAGTCCTTTCTGATGGTGTTGTGACATCATCTTTGCTGGTTAGTGTCTTTGCCAAATTGATTGTTACATATTTTGAATATTATCTTTGAATGGATACATAATGATTGCCATCTTAAATTCCTAGGTCAGTGCCTCTCAATTCTGACACTGACTTAGTTTAGGCTGTTATGGCTGGAAATCTAAATGATGTCCTGCTTCATTTCTACTTCTGCTGAGTTTTGTTCTTTCAATGTAAATATGATCTTATCATCTTATGACTTCAGAACCTTCTGTGAATCTCCGGGGCCCACTTATAAAACGCACATGCCTTAGCATGGAGTGACGTCATTTTGTGCCAACCCCTGTCTACATGCTCAGCCCCAATTCTCTCACTCTCCAACAAGCATCTATGCCATAACTAGACCTTAGTGTCTGCCAATCAACAACTGTACCATGGCTTGTCTTTGTATATGTTCTGCTCTCTGCCTAGGATTCCCTTCTCATCTTCTCCACTGGATGCTTTCTACTCTTTCTTCCAGAACCTTTTGATTTTTCTGTGAAGGCTTCTTTAACTGAGACACACCTTGCACAATTAAGTGTTACCTCTTGTTTATAGACTTATACAGACTTCTATTATCTCACTCAATACTTAGCATTCTATATGCAGTTCTCCAAAAGCACATCCCACTCTCACTATTCAAGATAAGGTCTTGAATACTTGCTTTTCAAACCCAAAAGATCCAAGCCACAGTAAAATTATACCTATCATTTGAATGTTCTTCCTTGTTCCAAGAACTACTTTAAATGACTAAGAACATGAGTTGAATCACATTGAGCTGTGGCTAGAATGGAAAATATCTATTAGAAATAACATAATATGCCTACAAGTGGAAGGCAGACCAAATGAAAACCTCTTGGAGAAGGCAGGAATTCAAGTTCTGGAGAAACTAAGTCAATAATTGAGGGGCTGGGGTGTAGTTTAGTAGTTATGTGCTTGCCTAGTAGGCACAAAGCACTGGGCTCAATCCCTAGCAACAAAAAGAAAAAAAAATTGAGGGAGTATGTCATGTGGTTTTATAAAAGAGCTTGGGGAATAATGAATAAAGGAAAGTTATTTAGCAGTTTCCATGGTTATCTATGACATCTGTCACTTATATTTATAGGAATAGGTTAAAATTTGTATAAAATATAAGGAATTTCTAATATGAATACAAAATCATAAATAAGCATTAATAAACATGAATTCATGAAGCTTAAGAAGATCTCCAAATTTTAAAGCATAATAAAGCTTAAATGATAGACTGAAAAAAATGTGTTAAATGTATTTCTGATGGATATCTTGAACATATAAAAAGCCTTTACAAATCAACAAGACTATATATAGACCCTGCCAACAGGGAAATAAAGACTATTTACAAAGATAAAAACAACTGACAAAGAATAATACAAACACAAACACACATGCACACCTTCTGTGTCAATATATACATTAAGGGATTGATTGCATGAACTTGGCTTACATGATTTAGGGTTAACTAGGAAGGTCTGAAATTTATTATGTGTGTTGGTAGTCTGAAGCTATTGTCCATGAGTGGAATTTCTTATTCTTCAGGAAGGAGTTGTGCTTTTAAGGCCTCTTAAGTGATGGAACCACACCCACCTGGATTACCTCAGAGAGTCTTTCTGACTTTTGTCGAATGAGTATGGACTTCAATCATTTCTAAAATATCTTCACAGCAACACCTAGTACTATGTGCTGTATTCCATCCCTTCAAAAGTTGGCACATATGCATTTCTTTAAACCGGAGTTAATCTCTAAGTAAAAAAAAAATAATAAGAAGAACTGACAATTATTCTGTGTATTACTGAAAACTCCCTAACCCTTCCCTAGAAGAAGATGCAAAGTCCTGGGGTCATGTTCTCTCTTCTCCTTTGATATTTAGTAACTTAAATACTGTGATATAAAGTTAACTATCAATAATATATCTGGTATTAGATGATAAAGGAACAGAAAAAGGAGAAAAAATGTTATATATATATACACACACACACACACACAAACACACACACACATACACATATAGACACAAATGCATTTATGCATGCATACCCAAGCATAACAAAATTGAGAACAAATACTCATAACAATTGCAGTCTTTGTTGCTGCTATTGGTCACATAGGTATGGTACCTTTCCCCACTACTGGTTCCATATCTCCATTTTCCTTAGCATAAGCACCTCAAGTGGCCATGGTTGCTTGCCTGATAGAATAATCCTAAGCCTTTACTTCTCTTCTTAATTTCTGATAAGTCTTGGACATAATCAGCCCTGACTGGTTTGTTATTGTTTTTCACTAACCTTAATATGGGACATGGTGGTCTCAAAAGATACTCTAAGGGTTTCTCTATTACAGCCATGCTCTGTCACCTCCACGGGGTAGTAGCAGTTCACTTTTCACTGGACAATCAGGACCAATAACCCCAGACAGTCCACCAACTCCCTTATTTAACTCAGAGGTTTGAGGGGCTTACTGTGACCAGATACCAGCCTTTTAGTTCGATGCAGTCATTGTCATATCTCCTGATAGAAGTATGCCCTTTTCTAGAATTGTGACTTCTAGCAAAGTATAAATCTGTGGGTATGGCAAGAAAAACTCATGTCATAGTGAGCAAAGTCAACCTCATTTTCACCCCTGATTCTGGTTATGGGAGAAACAATATCACATGTCTTTGACCTAATGTTGCTTACAATCTGAAAGACATGAAGGATAATTACTGATATCATACAATGAAACCCATATAAACACAACTATACATAAAACAGTGCACACACACATAGATGATAATAGGGGGCATTATTTATGTCTTGCTAATAATATCTCTTAGAATAATGGCATAGTAAGAGTTATATGGTCTTTATATTGTGCAAAGCAATCAGATACATACATTTTCAACTGTATACCCACTTAATGATTCTCAAAACTCAATGATTATTGTTATCACCATTAAACAAACAAGAAAATTGAAACTTAAAGAATTCACTTAACTAACATCCCCAAACCAGTATAAAGTAGAGGTAGAATTTCTGTAAGTCTAAATCCCATGCTCTCCTCCAAGTGGGAGACAGCAAAAGATCCTTTTGATTCCTCATCATTAACAACTTTAGAAATTGAGCTGACACAGTAGTGCACATTTATAATCCCAGTGACTAGGGATGCTGAGGCAGGAGGATCGCAAGTTCAAAGTCAGTCTCAACAACTTAGCAAGGCCCTAAGCAACTTAGAGAGACCCTGTCTCAAAAAAAAAAAAAAAAAATCTTTAGAAGTTGAGCTCTTAGCCTTAGTTATCCATCCATAACTTCCATGTTATAATAAAAGTGAGGGGTTCAAGTCTCAACTTGTCTAGTGTCTGGTTCTGTGACCTTGGCAAAGTCACTTAAACTTGCTGGTCTTCCACAACTGGGTCAAAAAAAATAAATAACTTACATGATTAGCAAATCAAAGTGTCTGATAAATGGAAAAGTTGGATCCAAATGCAACTGATATCTATGTACCTTCATTGCGATATTGGAAATAGCTAAGTGAACTTTAGGAAATAATAAGCAAAGACTGTGAAAATTCTCTTAATAGACATTTTACCTAGAAAGTAATATGAACCTCATTATAAGCTATAAAATCAAAAGAACTGATGCAAGAAAATCAATAATTCCTGAAAGAATTTGATGAGGGAGTTAAAAAGATCTCTGAAAGACAAGAGAGGGGACCCCTCAGTTGACCAGCTGAGAGGTGTTAGGGAAGTCATTTAATCTCTCTAAGCCTCAAAATATCCTCCTTTACAAAACAGCAAGGTTGGACTGAATAATCTTTAAGTGCCCTTAGAGGTCTATAATTCTATCAATGAGACCTTTAGGATCCTCTGGCTGTGACCACTATCCTCTGTTTTGCTCTGACCAGCCTGGAGTATCTTATAAAAATCTTCCACCCAACTGATCCGGGTGCATTTCAACCACAGTAACTCTAAAGAGAGTGTGTGTGCTGTTTGGTCTGCTTTTCTGAATTGAATTGACCTCTCAGCTCTGTAAAATGTATCTTTCATTGACTTCAATACCAACCTCTTAATCCCTGGAAATTAATCGAGGGAGTTGGAGTTTGAATTTCCCTGGTGTTATTGGTATATGGAAAATCTTGTTACTTAAATCTCACTTTTGTGTGTTATATCGTAATTTTTAAGAGATCATCATAGCCATCTCCTATTTCCACTAACTCTCTGAAAATCCAAATGGGTTTATTTCTTAAATTGCTAATAACCTTACTGAGTCAGACAAATTATCAAGTATATGGACTACAGTTGAACACAAACTCATTTTATTTGATGAAGGCAAGAAAAATACCAAGATTTCCATTTTGAGAGTAAAACTGCCAGGGTGAATTACTTGGAATGCAGTTCAACATGATGAAATGCCATAAATTATACTGAAAATTTCTTTGTGTAGGTATTCGGTGCTGTATGCGTTTATTGATAAAGCAGCAATTTCTTCCTCCTTTTTTATGAGGACTAACAATTCCCTGAGAAAGAATTTGACTTCTATTAGCTGACTACAGCACTCATATGGAACACTCTTCTTGCCTTATACTAACTTTAGCAAAAAAAAAAAAAAAAAAAAAAATTCCCCTTTGAGAAGGTCTGCCTTGGACCCTGAGCATAATGTCATCTGCCCTGAGTCTTTTTGGTCTCTTCTGTAGAAGTGGCTCAGGAGAGCAAGACATTTACTCAAGTTGAAAGTAGGAGCCAATGTGGAAAGTGTTCTCAGATACGACATAACAAATGTACTGCCTGCATAAAGATGCTTTTTCAAACAAAAGTTTGGCAGAGCTCAGGAATGGGAACAGAAGGTAATACAGAGTTCTCCCAGGCTGCACTTGAAGCTCTCGAAGCGTGCTGGATGAGTCCCCACACAGTTTTCCCCAACTGGGCATGCGTTTTGGCAGCCGGTCTACTGTTTAGGTTCTGCCATTTGATTTTCAAGAAATTGCTACAGTATACAAAAGTTAAAAAGAAATTGAGGTTTTTAAGTTCCATATGTTCAAGTAAAGTCTTCAATAGTGACCAGCTGCATGCCAAAGGAACCTGTTTGAAAGCATGGATGAAACCTCTGCAGAATCAGAGGCGAAGGCCTCGGCCATTCCCTGGGCATTAGTCACTCTGTAAAAGATTAATCTTAATGAGCTACTTTCTACAGGCCGGCACGCCCAGGCTTTGCATTACATACCTATGATTTCTCAATATTTAGGCCAAAATGTGTACACTCAGATGCTGGTAGATATCATCTTTCCAGAAACCATTAACCACAGAATTAGCCGTAATAACTTAGTGAGTTTAAGGAAAGACGCCAACCAGGGGGTGGTTCAGAGTCCTGGGGGAAGCTGTTCTCAAAGCAGAGTAAAGGAACACGTCGTTGGAACTTTTGCTTCTCAAAACAGAAGAAGAAAGCCAGTCCACTCTCCTTTCATTTCATCTGAGACACAGCCGTCTCTTCCTCTGAGTCATTGCCGGGTCAGTTTTCAGCAGGTAGTGTGGCTGGCTTAATTGATTTCATCAGTTAATGGCAGCCACTGTGATGGAGTTTGAAGTGTTTTATTCAAAGAATCAGCATGCAAAGGAACTTCCTGATGTCTTTGCCAGACCCTGGGAGGATGAGTGTACACAGGATGGCTATGCTGACCCAAGAGATTGCAGCAGTTCACCACCTTCGCACTGTGACACAGCCCCACTCTAGCCACCGTCGGGCAGCTGGCAGAGAGGCCTGTTGTGCAAATGTGTTTCTAGGAGTTAAGGGTTGATGCCCAGCATCCTTATTCCAAAGCAGGTTTGCAATTAAACTTCATTTCTATTCCAGGACTGCTTTGTCTTATGAAAAGGTTTTTTTTTAAATTTTATTTTTCTCACTTGTCTCTTTAGACAGTAGAGACTGAGAACACACAAAAAAAGGGTAAAGCAAAAGAAGGTACAAAATGGTGATATAACAAACAGGGCACAAGGAGCAGAGAGCAATAACTCTTATTTGAATTCAATTCCAAAATAAACATTTACTGGGTTGTATATATAGCCATAGGCAGAGCACAGTTCTAAGTGATGCCAACTTATCAAGCAGGCTGTGACACAGCCCCTCATCTTAAAAGGCATAGATTTTAGTGGGAAAGAGATCAATAATATTTGCTGACATTGTTTGGGTACTTTTTGCCAAGCTCTGGAACCAAGTAAAGCACTTTATTAGGTTTATCACTTTTAGTCATCACTATACCATGTGATTAAGTAGCATCATTATTACCCCCGTTTTGTTGATAAGGCATCTGAAGCTCAGAACAGTTAAGTAACTTTGCCTAAGATCACACAGCCAGTGAATGAGAGCAATCTAGGAACCAAACCTAACCTATACTCAGGGATTGTGTTCGTTGGGATCATGACATAGCAACTCACCAAGGATATAATGAATAATAGTACTGCCCCATTGAAATAAAGGCTTAAAAGGAAGCAGGAGACAGTTCTTTAGGGGAACAAAGGAAGAAAAAATGAGTTTTAACTAGTTTCATTAAGAATTTGCTTGTGGATTCATGTTTTTGTTTTTTTTTGTTTTTTTTTTTTTTTTTTTTTTTTTAGTGCTTTCCAGAGGTTATAAAGAGTTTCAAATGTCAGTGGAAGGTCATTTTCAGAAACTGAAGTGTCATTCTTGCTTTTCTAATTCAAGATGTGACATACAAGTGGAAGAGAGGCTTGAAATGGCCTGTGATAATGGTCTGCATTGTTCAACTTAGGAGCTGCTAGTCATCATGTGGCTACTGAGAACTTAAAATGTGGCTGGAAAGATTGAGAAAATAGCTCTTTAATTTAATTTAAATTAATTTGCATTTAAATTTTATTAAAATCATTTTTAAAAAGTGTATTTGGGGACCATTTAGTTATATGAGTTCACTCTTTAAATCTTATGAAATCTCTCTCTCTCTCTCTCTCTCTCTCTCTCTCTCTATATATATATATATATATATAATATATATTATAAATAACATGTATTTCTGACAAAATATTAATATCTGATTAAGATATTCTGTAGGTATAAAATATATACTAAATTTTGAAAACTTAGGAAATAAGAATATAAAACATCTGAATTTGGGGGGCTGGGGTTTCAGCTTGCCTAGCATGTGTGAGGCTCTGGGTTCAATCCTCAGCACCATGTATAAAATAGAGGTATATACAGGCAACACTTGAAATTCATCCTTGCAATAAAAGGGGGTTAAAAAAAATCTCAATTTTTTGCACTATTTTGGATATGTTAAATACATAAAATGTATTATCAATTACATCTGTTTTTTATTTATTTTTAATGTAGCTACTAGAAAACTTGAAATGACACATATGGCCCATTATTTCTCTTGAACAGTGTTGGTTTAGACTAAGGAAAAATACTTTACTATGGGAACTTGGCAGAACGTGGGGGAGATCAGTAAAATCTAGTGAGCAAAATCTCCAGCATCTGTGAACTTAATACCTAGCACATTTTGTTTTGGAGGAAGTAGCAGAGCAATTGGTGTGTACCTGAACCTGGGGTGGACAGCTTGTAAAATCAAAAAACAAATAGGATGTGATGTTAGGCACACAAGAAGCAGAGTCATCACATCATCTCAGGAATTAGGGAAAGAAGTAGAAGCCAATTGTATGCACTCAGATTTCCTTTCTTCATAAGATCAGTTCCATAAAATCAGCAACTGGTAAGTTAAGGATTGGGTTAAATTTATTCTGTGCCCATTTCAACATTTTCTCAATGCAGAGAAATTTTACTTGATGGAATAAAATATGTCTTTAACTGGTTTCTTAGGTACCTTCTTGTGTTGGTGGCAGAAAATTCAAACCATGCAAACCCCGAACAGCTCAAGGAAACCCTTTCCTGGATCCTTCAATGGTAACCATCACAAACCCCATTCCAGTCTCCTTTGCCTGCACTCTCAGTGGTTTTCAGGCTTGCTTGGGAGTCTAATCATCCTAGAAAGCTTTGATCTATGATTAATAGACCTTTTTATGCCATCTTGGTGTGTGTGTTGTATTTGTGTGTGTCACCATCAGTCACCTTATCTGAGCTAAATTTGGAAGGGGAGAATGTCAAAAGTACATTCATCTCTGTAGGGTGATCTTAAGAGCACATCATTCTGGTTAATAGCTCTCTGCTTTCAACTCCTTAAAGTGTTCATTTCCTTTTGATTTTTATTGTTGTTATGATAATTGTGCTATTGGTATAATTTTAATTCTTCAAATATGTGTTTTTTTTCCCTTCTCCTTGGTGGCTTTTAGAAGATCCTTTTGTACTTTAGTGTTCTGAAGTTTTACTGTGATGTATGTAGGTGTGGATTCAATTGTATTTATCAAGTATGGAAATACTTTTACTTCTCAAGTCTTATAATCCATGATCATCTCAATTTTGGAGCAATTTCTCAATGATTATTTCAATACTATCTCTTTTTAATTTTCTCTGTTTTATTCTGGACTCCTTTGGAAAATCTTTATTCTATATTAGGCTGATCTTCATCTTTCTATCTTATGTTTTAAGAATAATTCTAAGAGCTCTATTTTCCTATTTTCTAATTCTTTCTTTAGCTAGATCTAATCTTATTTAAGTAGATTATTTTATATTTTATCAACTATATTTTTAAAATTACATGTGCTCTACTCTATTTTTTTAATTGCTGACAGT
Source organism: Spermophilus citellus (assembly GCF_964194105.1). Classification (NCBI taxonomy): domain Eukaryota; kingdom Metazoa; phylum Chordata; class Mammalia; order Rodentia; family Sciuridae; genus Spermophilus; species Spermophilus citellus. Next base: position 63,684,008 of record NC_138191.1, on the reverse strand, counting down.
CCTTTTATAGTATATTATTTTATCATTCTTTCATAGCCTTTTTAAATATTTGACAACTTAAACATACTTATGTTATAGTATCTAAACTTCTTACATGAGGATAAGATGTGACTAATCCCCTGCTTCCTGCATGTAATGATTTTATTTGTGGAGGCTGTTTTCTACTGTGTTTCATAAATTCTAATTTGTGATGCCATTTTGAATCAAGATTATCTCAAAGACTCATATTCACCTTGTTGAGGGTTTCTACTGCCATCAAAACTATGTTTTCTTGTACGTAGCAAGCAAGCAGTTTGGGCTTCTGACGTGTAAACTTCTTAGTTTGAGGTGGTATATACACACATTTGTAGTACAAATTTGAAAGACTTCAGTCAAAAGGGAAGTATGAAGTTACAAATTCTCAAGTTGTTATGGTTTAGATATGAGGTGTACGAGGTGTCCCTCCAAAAGCTCCTGTATTAATGTAGGAGGTAGAAAGATTAGAGAGCTGTAACTTAATCACTTGAATTAATCCATTTGGTTGATTAATAGTTTTAATGAACTAACTGGGTGGTAACTGTAGGCCGATAGGGTGTAGCTAGAGGAAGTAAGTTACTGGGAGCATGCCATTAAGGTTTGTATTTTGTACCTGGTGCCTTAATCACTCTCTCTGCTTCTGGTCTGCCACGAACCTAGCAGCTTTCTGGCACCATGCCCTTATGTCATGATGGTCTGCCTCATCTTGACCCTGGAGGAATGGAGTTAGCTGACCTTGATTCAAACCTCTAAAACCATAAGCCAAAATAAACTTTTCCTCCTTTTTTTATTTCTTTTTTTTTTTTTTTTTGGTCAGGTATTTTGGTCATAGAGACGGAAAGCTGCCGAATACAAAAATATATAGTCCTTTCCCTCCACTTGTTCATACAGAAAATCATCCTTATCGTTTTCCTTTACAAATGGGGAGGGGTTTTAAATTTATGCTATTCAATTCCAGCTTCATCATGGTTGTATCTCTCTTCCTTTTTGGTGACTCCAGGCCTTGCCCTTGCCCACTGGTTTCTGAATGGCAGCTCCTTCCTACTAGCACTGAAGGGTCAGCTCTGGTTCACTGCGCTGCTTGTTAATTTCCTATTTATTTTTTTAAACCTGGGTTTCTTACAACTTTGCCTATGCATCTAAAAGGATGTGTGTTATAATTTTTCTTAAGTTTCTAGATGTTTGATAGCTTGGAGAGTTTTCAAGTTACCTAGTCCACAGTATTGAAAAACATGAGATTGTGGACCATGTCAAATTGCACAGGTTCCTGGATACATTTGGAGTAAATAAAGGGTGTGGTATGTCTACATGTTAACCTACCTACAACTTTAAGGCCACAGATTTCTCTGGTGCAAAATGCAGAGTAGCTGTGCCTTGTTGGTATGTGTGCATATGTATCCACAAATACACATTTATTTGTGTATATAAATGGATACATATATAGACATAGATATTTCACTTTGGAAATTACTGCTTGTCAGTTCCTGTTTCTGTCTTGTCCAGGTATGTTTCCTGTTTCTCCTGAAGGGATACCCTCACCACAGTTCCCAAAGCAGTCTGGATTCATAGTAGGCAACAACTGTATCTCTCACAGGGCCAGAGCATAAAATATGATCACCCCAGATGATCACCTGGCCATTGTGCTCCTAATTTCATGTGCTACTAATCAAACCCAGGACTGTCGCCTCTTAATGTCCAATGGGCTACTGAGTTGTTGTCTTTTTTCGTGTGCCCAAGTTTCTAGACTTGAGATCTTGGTTAATTTTTGCACACTCTCTTGAAATTCCTATTCTGAGAAACTCTAGTCCTAAATCTGAATTCCAATCCACTTTTTCTTGCTAGTATCTTTCCCTAGGAATAGAGCATCTGCCACCAATTGATGATATAATGCTTGAGGTACTACAACCATGGTTAAAACTCTTAAAGCAATCTCCCAAGTTCAGCTTGGTTCTCCACATACACATTGAGTGAGTTCCAGGTCTCCCCTTGGAAAAACTGGTATGTTATGTTTCCTAGTTTGTTTGTTCTATTACTTACATTCTTTAGACACAATGCCTTGCCTAGCTTTTCTATGTTCATGAGAAGTACCATTTATTCTCACAACCAAATTTTCAGATAAGTCATTATCAACCATTTCTTTTAAGATGAATATAAAATGAATAAATATTTTAACCTCTATGAGTGACTATTTATGCACATTTATATATATATGCATACATATATATGTACATATACATATATACACATACATACATATATACATATATATACACACACATATATATATATTTCTTTTTCTGTCTGCAGAAGATTGGTTGCCAAAATATTCACTAGGATAACAATTTTGATATTTATTTGCAAGCTTGCCTTAGCTACTCATCATGAAATTGGAGACAAGATCTCCTTTCTCCCTGGGTTTTCATTTTTACAATAAAATAAAAATTCTTTCCACAAGAATTATGCATTATTATCTCATTATGCACATTCGATGCCTATTGTTCACCAATGGACTAAGTAACTATGGGAACTCTATAATAAAAATTGGCCACGTAAAACCTCAAAACACAGATATCCTCAATATTTTAGTATTAGGACAAAACATGTATTTCAGTCTTTTACGAGTGTGGTACAATGTGAGGGGAAAAAAAAAGAATCCATGAAATTAGTGGATAAGGGAACATAGCTGATTAGAATAAGGATATGTTACCAATAAAGATTTTAAAGAGGATGAGGAATGAGCTGTGAGAAATCAGGGGGATGAGGAGAAAATTGGAGAGAAATGAAGAAGGAGCTATTCAAAGAAGAGGAAGACATGATCTGCAAAAATAATTTTAAAAACCAGAAAGAATTTTTTTAATTACCCTGACAAAGATACTGGGCAAACACTTCTAAAATGGTAGAAAAGAACAAAGACCCTGGGGCAGTGAAGGAGGGTCCTTTTTGAGAGAGAGAGGGAAAGTGGAGGTAGGATTTGGTAGTTTCTGGCAGACATTTATTCAACTGGATCTTGTAAAATTTATTTCTGGAATTTAGAATTGGAAAATTGGATGTAACAGAATATTTAAGCAAAAAAAAAAAAACTATGTAAAATATACCAATAGCAAAAATATGAAGTCAAGTCTTATATAACTTTTAAAACATTAATCTTATTTTTCCTCAGGAAATGATTATAATTCCATCCATAACCATAAGAGAGATTAATTTAAAATTTAAAAAACCTTCACATGCTCAAATTATTCTTAATAATCTGGAGATAGAATGTGTTTTGTGGGAGTTAGGAATAAAAATAAAGGATATAAAAGAATGCCATCAAGTAGAAAACCAGCTGAGGCTTTTTTTTTCTTAAGAAATCTTAATATCTACTGAGCAGCCCACATAAAGGAAACACATATTTAACATATTTTTTCATATTCAAACATATTAGTCACATTCAATGCATTTTAAAATATCACTATATACTTCATAAATGTAATTCAGAAAAAGTTTGCTAATTTTCACTTCCCTAATCTGCAAACCCCCAATTCTCCCAGAGTAGCCCACAGCCTTACTTCACTTCTCAGTGAAGATTTAATAGCTGAGAGCTCTATCGTGTTCTCATATTACTAAGACTTCATTACTTTTACATGCCACACTACAGGACACTTACTAATATACTATTAAGTATTATCATAAATAATTAAAATGCAACTACACTTGACAAAATGAAAGAACAAAGTGTATTCTGTGTTGCAGTCAACTTGTGTGTATGTTGGCTGGAGTGAGCCAAGCACATATTTTAAAAATAGAAAAATCAATTACCAAGAGCGACCTCAGTCGGACTGCAATGGGTTTACCTCTCATTAGTGTCAGTTAGTGAGGTCTTTTTCTGGCTCCTACCTGCCAATTAAATCATATAGCCATTATATCATTATCACAGTTAAATTAAAAAAAATTTAAGTACCAAGAGAGCTTTGTCTTCATGCCAGCCTCCTCCACATAGCTCTGCTTTCCATTCGTGGTTGATTTGGAGGAATCACTAAACCACTCCCTCCCTTGCCCCATACACCCCAAGGTAAGAATTTAATATCCTCTTACTTGGTCAACATATATTTGGAAGTGCTTGCCGTGTGGTCAGCACTTGTATGAACAACGTCCAGGATATTTAAGGGTAAGCAATAGTCTTTGTCTTCAAGGAATTTATAATACAATGTGGGAAACAAGATCAGCAGAGAAGAAAGAAAATAACCAGCATTGGAACACACAGAATACCATCTTGAACTGGGTGGTCTTTACTCCAGGGCTGCATGTTACACGATGCTGAATCCAGAAAAGCTTCCCAAATTCTATGAGACTGCAATAAGTATGGGTCATATGTGCTCTGCTGACATCCTGCAGTTACTCTGTGAGAAGCTGCCCATTTATGTAGCTGTCATAGACTGTAATCCTTGTGATGTAATGTAGTATTTCTCAGCAGACCATCTACATCTCGAGGACAAGGATGAAATCTTGTTCTGGTCCCCTCTCATAGAGGGCCCTGAACAGAAAGGAGGAGCACCCAGTGGCAGGAAGCTGGAGACCAGATGAGACCAAGGCACCCAAGACCTTTCTACGGAGTTTGACCATGAAATGGCACAGGCAGATCTGAATTTTGAGAAAAGCCCTCAGTCCACAGTGTGTTGAAGAACAGAGTAAAAGTAAATGTGGGGAGTTTAGATCATTTGAAATCAACATTTAGTTGAGTAAAGAGGGGTGGCCAAAATCAACATGTGTTTGTGGTGTGATTTACTCAAATTTGGGTAATAGCCAGACTTTCTTGGCCAGTAGCTTGGAAGTGTGGTTACTGCTCTGTTGTTATGAATCAGCTCATTATTCCTGAAGGTAAACAACTTAAATTACATTACTCTCACTTTTGATAAACTTTGATGGAGTATTTGCTGTTTTAGAGGTTGTGTATAGATATGGAAGCAAATTAAAGGCAACACAGAAATACCTTCACATAGTTCTCCTTACTCTCTTAGCAGGTGGTTCTGCTGAGATACTCCAAATGGAGCATTTTGTTTTTTGAATCTATTATTAGTTGCTAATCTCACTAGGTGTGTGGTCCAGATTGCTGCATTTTTAACAGTGATTTGCATCCCCTGTGTTGGAGAATAGGAAGCTGTCCAATCAGTGTGCAGGACAACCAGTGCTACTTTGGTTCCTGGGAGATATGGATCTAGAAGGGCAGCACACAGTTTTGCAGAATGCAGCTAATCCCAGCAGGAGCTATGGTATTCTCACCCATTTCTCTCCCTACTTGAGGCCTCTGTGTGGCTCTATATTGTTTGTGCGGTCACTTCTAATAGCTGTAATAGGTTCTACCCAGCTTTGCCTGGACTGGCTGCCTCCTACCAACCACAGAAGTTTCGTCTCATCCCTTTCTCTCCCATGGTCAGCCACGCAGGTTTCCCTTCAGATCTTACATGTGCCTTCTTCCTTTGACAAAGGACAGGTCACCCACCACTGGACTCTGCCTGGAGTGTTCCTGACCCCGTCCCCAGCCTCCCCTCTAACTAGGTAATTGATTCCTGCTGTTTCTCTAAATCAAAGTTCAATAATTAATTTTTCAGACTGGAATTCTCTGAGACCCTCCCACCACTACCTCTACTCTAGGCTGGGTAAAACTCACTCACTTATTTCCAAATGGCACCCACATATTATCCTTCATACTACGTAACTCTTGTACTATTTTGGTGGGGGGTGCCAGGGATTAAACTCAGGGGTACTCAACCACTGAGCCACATCCCCAGCCCTATTTTGTATTTTTATTTAGAGACAAGGACTCACTGAGTTGCTTAGTGCCTCACTTTTGCTGAGGCTGGCTTTGAACTCAAGATCCTCCTGCCTCAGCCTCCCAAACTGTTGGGATTACAGGCCTGCACCACCATGCCCGGTTAACACTTATACTTTTAATTAATTTATTTACATCATTATTTGATGCCTCTCCCTCATCAAACTGTGAGCTCTCTCTATTTTTGTATAACATTAGGCCCCTAAAGGTTAGCGTGGTACTTGGAGTGTAGTAGATACTCAATAAATATTTTTGAAAAAATAAATGACTATGTGAATGGATATATATTTCTAACAAGAATATGTTCCTTAAATTTCACTCTCTCTGTGATCTCATAGCCATTGATTGTAGGTTTTAATTTTCTCTGCATTTTACTTTGGGTTATCTATGTGGTAGCTGTAGATTTTCTAATTGCCTTTCTTAATATAGTAGCTGAGAGGGTAGTAGCCACCAGGACAGTGGCTGGATCCCAGAAAGTCCAATACAAACCCACTGGGGCAATGTTTTAGCTTCCCAATGTGCTCTCCTGCAGCTGAGAAGAGACAATAAAACCAATACCAAAGGACCAAGAGGGTCATTTGTACCAGACTCCTGGTTCATTTTCTGCCATTCAAAAGGGAGATGCCACCTTATGAGTTTTTATTTTATTTTTCTAGATTCAAAAGGTGGGATTTAAAGGGAATTGTTTTCAAGTAAAAAAATAGCAACTGTACTAAAAATCATGGACAATAAGGACCTCATAAATTCACTTGAGTTCATTGTTTGGGCTTTCCCAGTGGGTTTTCTGCAAAATACAAATACTGTACATGGTCCTCACAACTTGAGAGAAGTACATTTTTTCTTCCCCTTCTTTCATACATATGTGGGACCCCTATCCTCCTCATAAATTACTTAAGGGTCAGTGTAACCTTAGACTAACTTTGTCTTTAATTCATTCTTACTGTTCTCTGCATGCATGCGACCATGGTGGTGGTGGAGACAAAAAGACTTGGAGGAAGAGGTCTTTGGGAAATGGAGAAAAGCAACAGGTAATCACGAAGTGGGAGAAATTTAAGGCATGACTCATCCCACTGTTGATTCTGTGGGCCAGGGTCCCCCCAGTTCCTCTGGCTTCTGGTTGTCACAGACGCAGACCTGGAAGCAGAGACCATGTGGTCCCAGGGAGAGTGGAGAGGGCCTGCTTCCAGCAGCATCAGCTGTAGGAAGGCAAATTTGCCCTCAGAGGGGAAGATGGCAAAGCCAGCCTGGGGCCTACTGGGAGACTTGTTTTTAGTTCTCTTTAAAGTTGCAATAAAATGGCATAAAGTAGTTTTGAAGCCTCCTTTGAACAATTTTATCATCTGCTCCCTTTGCCACAGAAGGGTAAAGTTGATACACTGCTAAATAATCAACCTTTGTATATTTCATTTGAAAACTTTAAAATTTTAAAGACTCATTTTATGGCCCTGATAAAGCATGACAAGGACTCAACGCTGTCCTCATTGCACTCTTCTGTGGGTGGATTGGAGATGCTTGCTTTAATAGCACACTAAGGGACTGTCACTGGCCTGGATTACACCCCCAGCCCATGACTCACTGGAGACAGTAACTACTCCTGGGAAGCACCAATTTCATGTATTTCCAGGGAAGAGGCTGAGCCCAAGACAGAAATGGAATCCAGTCTTTCAGTATCAATTGGGGGAATAAATCATATTTATTAGGAAAGAAACACACAGATAGAAGTAGATCCCAGATTGGGGTGGGAGGAACCTAACATCACACGTATTTAACACTTTGAAATATTTGTCTACTTTTCTGAAGACAGGGATCAGGTTAATCCATTTTTGTACTTTCAGTGTTTTCTGCAGTTTAGCACATTTTAGGTGCTCAATACATACTTGTTTGATGAAAGTCTCAAGGAGCGAGTAAGCAAACTGAGTAAACCTCCAGTGGAATTGTTAGTTTCCTAAGGTTTTTATAATAAAGCACACTGTATGGCTTATCTTATCTCCCAGTTTTGGAAGCAAGAAGGCTGAAATCGGGGCTCAGGAGAATCATGCTCCCTATGGAGGCTCCAGGCTTCTCTTCCAACTTCTAGTAATTTTTTCATTTGTAGTAGCACAGCACAAGTCTTCACAGGGTATTCTCCCTATGTACACATCAGTTTCCAGATTCCTTCTTTTCATAAAGATCACCAGCCATATTGAATTAGGGATTCACCCAATCCCAACAGGACCTCTTCTTAACTAATTGCATCTGCAAAAATTCTATCTCTAAAATAAGGTCACATTTTGAAGAACTAGCAGTAAAGACTTTATATCAGTTATCATTGCTTCACTGTGAACAAAATACCTGATGTAAATAACTTAAGGGAGGAAAAGTATATTTTGGCTAAAATATATTTTGGCTAAAAGTATATTTCAGAAGTTCCAGTTCATGGTCTGCCAACTCCATGTCTCTGGGCCTAAGGTGAGAGAGAACATCATGGAGAAAGCCCAGGGCAGAGGAAAACTGATTATCACATGGCAATTGGGAAGCAAATAAAAGAGAGAAAAGGGCCAGAGAGAAGATAAACTCTTCCAGGGTATGCCCCCCATGACCTACTTACTCCATCTAGGTCTCATTTCCCAGTAGTACATTCAGCCATGAATGGATTAATCCACTGATGAGGTCAAAGCCCTTCTGATCCAATCATTTCCTCAAAGCTCCACCTCTGAACACATGCAATTTGGGGGGACATTCTAGATCCAAACCATTAAAAGACTTTGACGTGAGTTTGGGGTGAACACAGTTTAACTTAAAACACCTTCTTTTATGCTCTGACTACACTGACAAGTTGGATTGTGGTTATAATATTCAAAGAACAACCTTGTTAAATACTTTTGTGGGTGTCAATAGATATAGGTTCTAGACTAAACTCATCCATAAAAATAAACAAAGATTTCAGTTGAGCTAAAAAAAGGGGTTAGGATATAAAGTCTAAAAGATGCTTTTAACTCAAAAGTTCTATGACTTTCCTAGCTATCCCTTTGAAACACATGGCTTATGGCCCTGCCTTAGTTTTCCTTGCTGTATAGTTAGATTAGATTTTCAGAAATCTGCAGTAATTGAGTCCAACCATGTTTCTTTAAAGAGTTCAAGAGCTTGCCCTTCCTGCTTCAAGGAGACCAATGTTCCGAATTCATGAAGTAGGCACCATGTCTGTTTCACTTACTGATGAATTTCTATAACTAATACAGTGCTTGGCATTCCATACTCAGTAACAGTAAATCATAAATATGTGCTGGATAAAGATTAAATGAATGAATATACCTACTTCAGTATTTTCTCCATGAATTTTTCAAATGTTTTCATGTTTTTTTCCTCACTATTAACATTCCCCTATATCTACTAACCACAGAGTAACTTAGAGCTCAAAAATCTTGGGTTCAGTGTTCATAAATCAAGGGTTATCTATAGATAAAATAACTTTGAGGTATCTATTAGATTATTGAAGTATTCTGAGTACAATGAAGACATCAAGATATAGTAAACATCTCTACCGTATGGAAAATGGCAGGAAACTACCAATATCCTTTATGCAGCCCGGTGGAGAAGATTATCACCTCTAGTAGGATGTTTTCTAATAAGTTTTACAGTTGATATTTTTCTATATATTTTAGACTGTTTTATTTAAAAAAAAATATTTTTTGTACCAGGGATTAACCCAAGGGAATTTTACCAATAAGCTACATCCTCAGCCCTTTTTTATTTTAAATTTTGAGCAGCGTCTTACTAAGTTTCTTAGAGGCTCACTAAGTTGCTGAGGCTGAACTCAGACTCACTATGCTCCTGCTTCAGCCTCTGTAGTGGCTGAGATTACAGGCATGTGCCACCATGCCCAGAAGTTTAGATTATTTTATATAATGAGACACTCATGTATACATGAAGTAAAAAAGCATAATAGAAATCTCAAAAACATAGAAACCATTAATTTCTTTGTTACCTTAAAACACGTGACTTTGGGGTGGACACAGTTTAAAAATTATAAAATCTCTTTTGTATGACTAGTTAAGTAAAAGAGAAAGTTGATCTTCCCTTCTGTTGCCAAGACTTTGATGATATTTCTTCATTTTCAAGGTTTGAGATTTAAACTAGTCCTAATGAAATGGAGAGGGAGGAACATCCCAAGCTGCTGAATCACATCTGGCTAAGCAATTCCACCAACAATTGAACTTTGAAAGAGGACATAACCTGCTAAAAGCAATAACAAGCGAAATTTATGAAGCAACCCAATTCTTAAAGCATTTTAATAATTTAAGAGAGAATTTTAAGTTTGGGGGAATAGAATCCCAGGAGTAGCTTACTCGTCCCATTTCCACCTAACCCAGGTAACCCCTTGCTAGTGGAACTGCAGCAAGCCATTAGCCTGAAATGGGGAGAGCTGTTTGAAAAATCTTACAGGGTGCAGAGGTGCCTCCGCTTACTGCACAGGACTCATCCAATGACGATGTTAGAACATTTTATCTAGTTTGATTTTTCTTCTACATCCTGGTTTCATTTATGAGACTGTTCAGTTCTCTGAGGCTGTAGCCAAATATCGGGAAAGCTTTTCTGCCAAAGAAGAAAAGATTTCCATTTGACAGAAATGCCGTTCATAGTGATTGATTTAAAAGTGCTGAACTCATATTCAGAGCCCGAAATCCAGAAACCACCAGCTGGGTTGGGATTCAAAATCATAAGGCTGGAGTGAGTTTCTGAGTTGTGAAGCATTAAGCAGTGGGGGCAATTGGTTTTCTCACCTATCTCACATGGGATGGAGGAAGGGAAACATTTAAGAATTAAGAAAAGAAATTTCAGGACTGTTGAGTTACTGCCTCTTGCTCTGCTAGAGGCAGAATCAGCTTAGTAGGGAAACTTTAGTGAGGAATTTAATACATCTTTTGGTGACTGTGAATTGTTTAAAAGGGAGTTGGGAGAAGACAAAAATAAATAATAGAGGAGGAAACCGTATAGACCAGTTACTTTACTAAGGCTGGATTTACTAAATATGTAGGTGTCTGAGAGTATAATGGACCTATTTAAAACAGGCAAAGCATTTTCAGGGTGTGCCTAAAAGGAGTTGGTCTACTGGAAAATGTATCTTTTGACTATTCTGCAAGAAACCCTAAGTACAAACAATGGTGCTGGGAGATTAGGGCATATAATGTTAACTTACTCTTTTAATTTGTGTACCATGGTTTTTAACAGATGGATTTATCAGTGGTTTATCCCCCCACCCCCATAGGCATGCCAAGCTATTTCCTTGCATGCCATTTTAAATAAAAGTATTTTTAAAGGGGACACAATGTTAAGGGAGATGTATAAATAAGTCCAGTGCTAATTACAGTGTCTAAAAAGAATTGTCTTAATCCTGTAAATTGCAGCATAACTGCTTACTCAGAGGAGAGAGTTCCATTCTGGAACTGCACCTTCCATCAAGTCACAGAGCGTAAATCTGGGCAATAAATGATCAGGAGGTACTGTACTGTGTAACTTGTACAATGATCATAAAAGAAATTAATGAACAAATAAATATTCTCTGATGGACGAGCTGGCAAAAATATAGCTTGCAGAAATGCCTTCCTCTTTAGTTGGGGAGAATGGCACGGAAGTGACATCTCTTTGAACAGTGTGTCTGGTCTCACAGAGATTAATGCTTGGCAAGTAATCTCAGTGCCTGATCTGAAAGCCTTGACATAGGCCAAACCCCTGTGGCTGTCAGTGGGGGATCTGCCTGTGGCAAGGATGCAGGATCAAGGTAGTTTCTCACCTTCTGGTCACAAAGCCTCCAACTCACTTGAAATTCTTAGAGATCCCAGTATTGATTTGTATCCAGATAGGACTTTATGGGTCTTCATTCTGAATAGAAGTAACCCTAAAAGCTTGAAAATCTGTTTAAAAAAAAAAAAAAGAAGAAGAAGAATGATTATGTCAGTTGGCATATTCGGAGTTTCGGCATGATGGTTCAAAGCACTCTAAGCTGCTTTTGTTGAAATGCATACATAATGCATACCACCAGAAACACCACTCTTGGATGCCTGTATCCCTGTATCTTGGGCAGGAGTATACAGTGGCTCTGTAGCTGTAACAGTCAGTCCTAATTCTGTGGTGTGGTCTTTAAGGTTCTGATTTATATAACTCTATTTCCCATTCAAAATTATGTCCTGCCATTTACAAAAGGAAATACAGTTGTCTCTTGGGATCCACGGACAGTGTTCCAGGTCTCTGCAGATACCAAAGCTACTTATATAAAATGGTATGGTATTTGCATGACGATATGACCTAAACATATCGTCTCCATACTTTAGATTGACTCTATGTCACTCATAATACGTTATATAATGTAAATCCTACATAAATAATTGTTATATTGAGTTGTTTAAGGAATAATGACAAGAAAAATAGTCTATACAGTCTATAGTCTATATATATAATAGTCTATAGTCTACACAGTTGGGGTTTTTTTGTGTTTTCGTTTTGTACTGGGTATCCAACCTAGGGATGTTTAACTACTGAGCCACATCCCCAGCCCTTTTTATTTTATATTTTAAGACAGGGTCTCACTAAGTTGTTTAGAGCCTTGCTAAATTGCTGAGGCTAGCTTTGAACTTGCAATCTTCCTGCCTCAGCCTCCCGAGCTGTTGGGATTAAGGCATGCACCACCATAACTGGCTCATTACAAATACATTTTTTAAAAATATTTTTTATTTTCTATTAGTTGAGTCCACAAAGGCACAGTCCTGCAGAGCCAGAGGGCAGACTCCATTTCCACTTTTTCTTTGCTTCCTACATTATCTTTGTCTTTTCCTACCCTCATTCTTATTTTTTTTTTTTTTTTTTGTCCAAGGTATACATACTGCTTTTCTCCTGAAATTCTCAGAGATCTCAGTACTGATTTGTATCCAGATAGGACTTTATGGATCTTCTTTCCAAAATGCATGCCCAACCTGTCCTGCAAGAAACAAACCAAGTCTATTTCTCAATGAAACTTCCCCAACTGCTCCATCCCCATGATAATTGTTTCCATTCTCTAAATCTTTGGTTTGAGAACTTGATGACACCCTGAATTCGTTTTCTTATAATTGTTTCACTTTTTCATTACCTTCTAACTTAGGCCTAAGTCTTTTGAGGTCAGGGTCTATATTAGACAAGGCAATTCTGTTTTGTGTGAATATGTAAAGTAGGCATTTTAAAATAGTGTGACTTAATATATTAACAACTCCATATTTTATGTAACAACTCCATATTTTATGTACTGAGTTTTAAGTAATGATTTTAAAATTAATTTATATTTTTAAAATATCAAGAATCTTATAATTTATAAAGATGTTATGTTTTAACCTTATAGCAGTTTTTTTAGTTGAAACATAAAAATATTCTCCTTCATTTGTCTTTGTCATGTGAACCACATTTCTGCTGACCTGAAATAAAATTTTTGTAAGAAATTTTGATCACTGTTGTGATTTTAATTTTAATTTCTGAATTATAATCTATTAAAAGGAAATTCAACTTTTAATTTATCAGTATTCAGGCTTTAGCAGCAAAGTAATGTGATCCAACTAAATAACTTTGAATTAAAAGTTAGATTTGATAAGAAGATACTAATAAAGCCAAATAATCACCATGATATACCGTGAATCATTTAGAACAAAATCCTTTCTGAATTTCTAGTGGAAATATGATGAACAGAAAAAGCAACCTTAAAATAAACACATCTTAAAATTCTTAGAAACTGTAAAATAATCCAGCCAAAAATGATTTAAAAATGGGGACAAAAAAAATAAGTCCACCTGTTGTTGTGGCTGTAAGATCAATACCTCCAATCTGCCCAAGGTTATAATGGCCATAGACATACAAATGAATTCTGACACCCCATTCCCTGCTTTTTATGTTTATTACATTAATTATGTAAATTATGAATTTTGAACAAACACACACACCTTTCTTTTGTTGTATGTTTTCTACAGCAGAAGGTTGCCAGATAGAATGTAGAATAAATTAAAACTTACAATGTCAGATAACTTCAGTTAAATTGGAATGCCAGATAAACAACAGAAATTGTTGGTATAGGTTTTTCCCCAAACATTACATGTGACCCACTTATGATTAAAAAAAAGAACAGTTTACTGTTTATCTGAAATTCAACTTTAACTGGGTGTCTCTATAACTCTATTTTAGAAACATTCTGGATGATTTGTCATAATGAAAACTCCATCATGTATGCGTTCGCACATGTGTGTAAAACCTAGTTTGGGTACTGGGGGTTGAAACTCAGGGCACTGATCGTACTAGGCAAGTGCTCTGCCACTGAGCTACACCCTCAGCCCCAGTTTGGACAATAATTTTTTATGAGTCATCTGGTATAACCGTTCATCTAAGATGGGTGTCCAGTTGAAAACATCCCTCTCAGTTTTTCTCTGACTTGACACAGTGATGGAATTTAAAGTTTGGAACAAAACTGGCAAAGCTTCCTTGAACTTTGTGCCCCCCCTCAAGAATAGGATATTGTCTACTGATTATTTTAGAGGGCATCTCCAAAATATTTAAAGACAACTGTATGGTTCCATCCTCTAACCCCTACTCCTGTCTCTTTAATATTTTACATCTTTACACTAAGAAAAAAAATCACCATTTCTTTAAGTTATCTCATGATTTAGTTTCTAGAGGTTTGACTAGTTCTAGTAATTTTTCTCAGATCTCATTGTGATTTTTCATTTTTTTCTTTTTTGTACCAGGAATTGAAAACAGGGTGCTTAACCACTGAGCCACATCCCCAGACCGTTTTTTAATTCTTTTTTAATTTTGAGACAGGGTCTTACTAAGTTGCTGAGGGTGGCTTTGAACTTGTGATCCTCCTGTCTCAGCCTCCCGAGCTGCTGGGATTACAGGCATGTATCACAGCACCCTGCTCTCATTGTGATTTAACACTGCACAGTCTTTAAACACTGCACAGTCTTTTAACAGCACAGTTGTATAAAAGATCTTTGTGTCTGTTTGTCTGCTCTCACTTTCTCCTCCGTCACCACTGAGCTTTGTAGCTCACAATTTGTAGATATACAGCCTTCCTTAGGCTTTTCATAATTCATCCAACCAGAATGCTTCTACTATTTTTCAGTGAGAGAAAAGAGTGCCAGTAGGTCAAGGATGGTCACCATCCTATAGGACTTTGAATTTTATGGGAATTATGGGAATTATTAATTATGGGAATTTTATGGGAATTATGCATCATGAGCTTTTCCTTGGAACAAGGTTGGGGCCAGAAGAGATGGAAGAAGGAAGAGGTAGCCTCAGGCTCCATTCAGGTTATTTGTGGACAAATATTTCTTATCTGGAATGCATGATAATTAACTCCATTCATGTCAGGGCCATATCCTAGGCAATGTGGGTTATATATATATATATATATATATATATATATATATATATATATATTGGTAAGATCCAGCTTGGACATTTATTCTCTGTAGGGTGTGGCTGCCTGCTTCCTGGTCTTGAGGCTGTACATGTGGCTCCTGGCGATCAGCCAGAAGGCGGTGCTGGGTGGTGATGAGGGGGCAGACCACCTCATGATAGGTCCTGGACTCTTCCGCCCTCCTGGACAGCTCGTGCCTTCCTTGGAAGGACTATAGGATGGGTGTACATGTGAACTTGCTCCACCCCTCTGACCTTTATTCTGATTGGCTCCTGTGCAGTATATAAGCTGTGTGTACTTCCTTATTAAATGAGATCCTGCTTTGTTCTCCCTGGAACGTCTGATTGTCCTCCCGGGAGAGAGGGCTACCTTTCTTGGCTCCTCCTGTTCGGGGCATGCTTTTCCCCCTAATCCCGCTGGTCAGGAGGAGAGGAGACCAGGGCTAAAAAACCCAACAATTCTCCACGGACTGAAGTTTTGATTTGGTAAGTCAGAAGGGATGGGGACTATCCCTTCTTTCCTTCTTACTCCATTTGATTTCCTACTAAAGCTCCTGGATCACAGTGGGCTTCCTATATTGAGGAGCAATGCCTTTTGACTGTAGCTACATCAACAGGTGCATTTTCTGGCTAAAATAACTGAGGGAGTGCTTGTTCTAGTGTTACTGGTAGTTTTTGTTTCCTGAACATTGCCTGAATTCTGCTTAATTCATAGCCCGATAGAAATAAATGTTTGCTAGTGTGAGTTGTTGAACCACTCAATCTATATTTCTTTATCTTGGTACAGTAGGGTGGCACTACTTGGTGACTTCAAAAGTCTCAATTCGTTCTGGATGGAGATTGCCTTATTCATTCTGTTTTATATCATTTATGTTCTGATCCCCTCTTCTCCCAGACATCACATCTCCCAAAGATTCTTCCAAATTCCTCATTCAAATTGAGTCGAGTGGTCTTGATGCCCAGTGGAATAAACTGAGTGGTATTTCCTTTCATCCAGTCCCTTTTCTGCTGACACTGAAGATGCTACTGGTGGTAAGAGAGAACCCTACACTGAGTTCATTTGTCTTGGTATCTTCCACTTATTCCCAACAGACACATTTTGACCACAGAAACAAATAGTAGCATTTTGTCTCCCTCTGGTATTTTATGCTTGGTTGTAAAATTCAAAGTGCTAACCATCCTTGACCTACTGGCACTCTTTTCTCTCACTACAAGATACTCATTGAATCCTGCATGCTTTCCTGTGAATCGCAGGCTTCTAACCTTTGAGCTAACAGGTCTTCTTGGTACCCCATAGCTTTCCACTGTTGCCCCATCCACTCTTGTCCAGTGAAATTTCTTCCAGTTTCTTTCTTCTATAAGACTCTCTTTCTTCTATATATAGTGGGTACTCTATAAATCCTGACTGTCCACTTTATATCTGTCATACTACTTCACTTTCTTTATTTAAAATTTTCCCAAGCACCACTTTTTGTAGACATTTCTTTGATAAAATTCCTTTCCAGAGCTATCATTATGAACATGCTTGCTCATATTTGGCAAATATGCTTAAAGTCACAATAAAGATATGAGGTGAGATGGGGTGATGAGAGAAGTAGCAGAAAATTCTCCATTAAGTGAGAACAGCACATGTCCCATTTAAATTCACATTTTGAACCATAAAAAAATCTATATTTTTGCAGTTTTATGGTCTGTTCTACATGATAGCTGATTAGCAGTTACATTTTAAAAACCACCATGTCCGTGATCCACAAAGGCCTTTCTGCTTCAATAATATTAGTAAACAAAAACAAAACAAAATACAGCCCACTGACCCACATTTATCTCCTTGCTAAGCTTAAAATAGCAGGCAAAGTGGTCTAAGAATTCTTCCAGCCCTCCCCCGTCCTCTTTCCCTTTAACTGAATTGTAATTTTATCTTACTCTAAATCAATATTAGGATGAATGAAGAGTTACCTTCATGTGCAAATGGAGAGGGTCAGGATAGGATTTGGGGGTGCTTAAAACTCTTCCCCAGTGACTAGTCCTTTGATTTCTGGAAGCAGTCTTCATATATATTTATTCTTCTGCTCCACATGGATGTTCCCCCAAACCATTCTGTGGTTCTACCCCTTTCTGTGTTTCTCCCTAAATTCTACTATGGCAGTCTGGGCACACATCCAACATCAGTAAATGAAAACCTCCTCCTACAGCCCAGCTACAGCATTGGAGACCAGCAGTTAAATGCTGTCTGTCCCGTCTCCCTCCACATCCAAATGTTAGCATATACAATATCAATAAGCTGTTCCTTTCATCTTCCCAACACTACGGAGGTGTTTATATTTGTGTGGGACATTTAAGCACTTCCAGCCAATGGCTTTTTACATGGGGGTAGGCCCCAGGCACAGAGCAGCCTCAATTGGAAACAGGAACTGAAAGTGTTCTTGGTAAAACTCAACCTCAGCCCAAATCTAGTTGTCTAGCTCAATGCCTGACCTTCTAGAAACAGGTCAGTCTCAGAATTATGGGGCAGTTTGATAAGCTGGAATATACTAATTTATTGGCCATTAAAAAAAAAAGGAAATTTTATTATGGATTACTCTGCTTTCTTGAAAACGTTTTTTTTTTCTATAATTAAAAACATCTGGAAGGCATTTTAATATATCATAAACAAGAGGAAATCCAAAGCACGTGACTTCTAAGAAAAGGATGCAAATAGAATTCTTTGCCAAAATTTACTGTAATCTGTTATCTCCCCTACCCCCCCCCCTTTTTTTTTTCGTGGGGCGGGAGTTCAAGAAAGGAGGGCAAGTGAAAATATCATTGAAAATTCTGCAGAGAAAACAGTTATTTCAAAATTAGTCTACTGCTATTTTTGGCCAGTGTTAGAAGACATTACACATTGGCAGAGATTGTGAAATATATTTGGTTTCTTTTTAAAAATTAGTCATTTTACTGGTAACTTTCTTTCTGAAGTGGACAAATAATTAAATAAACACAAACTAAATTAGGAGGTTGTAATAAGAAGTAGAACCAGAATGGAGACATCTTCCAGGGTGACGCTAGGTAAAGAACAGACTATTTGCTTTGTATTTCACTCTTCCTTTCTGCCCCCATCTTTTATTTGGATATTAGCATAATAAGGTTACATGCATTTCTAATAGCTATCACTTGAAATTGCTGCTGCATACAACACTTCAAAGATTTCCCAATTTGTCTTTCATCTGATAGGGAATAATCTAGCTTGTAATAGAAATGGTGTGTTTGGGGGCACTTTCTTTTAAACATTAAACTATATGTAAAGTATCATCAAGCTCAAGAATTGCATCCTCTTAAAATTGTGGGTAACACACCACACGCCCCTGCACACTCACCCCTCCATAAAATAGGCCTAGAAATAACAATGTGGCCCATGTTTACCTTATTTGGCGTCCAAATCCTGGATGCACATTTAATAATTCCATGAAAATAACAATGTGCTTTTGTTTGGTGTAGAGCATATTTTAAATATATAAATAGTTTATAAAACTCATTGCACAGCTATAAATCTATAATTACACAAAGTATGTGAAAGAAACAGTAGCATTTTATAAAACACAGGAACTCTTATTTTCCTGGATAAATTCCAGATTTGGTGTTGTGGGGAAAGCCAGAGTTGAAGGAAGATGACTTATGTTCAGCTGGTGGCTGACATGTTATAGCAGTGATTCCCCTGAGTGTCATGTTCCTCATTTCTAAGATATGAAATAATATTAGCCATATTTTCTATGAATTAAATGAGATAATATTAATATATTAAAAAGCTGGCACAGTCTAGGAGATAATGGGGTACTGACTGATAGTTATTGATGATGATGATGATGATGATGATGATGATGATTCAAATAATCCCATGAAGGACTCATTGGTGACAAGACAATTTGTGACTCATTTCTGTTTTCTTTCTGGGGGTGGCTATTCTACTTTGCCTCTTTTTGTTCAAGAACTTGATCAATGAATTGAATGACTAACTTATCCCTTCAACACATTTTACTATCTGGGGGTGGTGGATTCTGACCCTTTTCCTTAAGACCCCAATGTAGACATTAGAGCCTAAAGGAGAACAATTAAGTATCCATTTAGTGATAGACATTGTGAGATGTTGATATGAAATGGGTAAGACAGCTTCCTGCTCTGCTTGAGGAGCTCAAAGAACATTTGTCTTTTCCAGCTTAGGCAGAGGTCTAAACAACTGGAGGACAGAAAAGGTGGCTAATGTTGACTACGGGACTTGAGGGGTGGGTCAGAGAGCCCTCTCAAACCACAGGTTCAACATCAGTGGATTCAATGAAACTTCGATTAAAAATATTTTTTAAAAATTTAATTTGTGCCAAACTCACTCAGACAATTTTATTGAAATTATTCTCTAAAAATACAATATAAGAGATGTTTGCATAGTATTCACACTATGTAAGGTATTATAAATAATATAGAGATGATTTAATATGTATAGGAAAATGTGAATTAGGTCTATGCAAATACTATGCCACTTTATATAAGGAACTTGAGCATCTGCAGATTTTTGGTATTCACAGGTCCTGGGACCAATCCCCCGTGGACACTAAGGGATAATTGTATTTGGGTGCAATGTGCCAGACTGAAACAAAATTAATAAAGATCAGCATTTTAGATCTTATTTACAAATATCCATATGGAAAGAAAAATGTTTTCTATAGAAAAATGTTATAAATTATTTTAGGCAATTAGCAATTATATAAACCCTAATAGCAAATTCATATTTTCCAAATTGTGAGATCCAAGTATTTGGAGGTTGTGGGTGAGGAGCAAGGAATTCAAAGAGGATGTGTACCAAAATCAGGGAGACATGATTTCATATTTCAACTCTGTAATTTCCCAGCATGAAGTATTAAGAAAGTTATACAATCTTTTTAGCTTTGATTTTTCACTGACAGAATAGGAAAAAACATATATAAATATACAGGGTTGTTGTGAAGATTAGTGTTAATTTATTTTAAGAATCTGGCAAATGGCAGCCCTCAATAATGCTATGAGATATTGTTGTCCGTTATTATCATCATCAACAAGAAAGTCTAAAGGCTTATTTAATTTACAAATGACTTTCCCTGAAATGAAAGTATAACTCACATTATTTATAAATTTACATGTGTTCCTTCTGTGTTGGTATGAGTGTTTGGTCATTAGCCTTGGACATGAGCTTCTAAAATATTTTGAAAAATACCTTATCTATCCTTATGTATGTTAGAAGTTATAATTATGCACTATTTTCCAAGAAATGTATTAAAATAAATATGGGGTTTAGCACTTTCAAAGATGACAGCCAGTGTTTCACAAAATTTATTTTAAACTAATGTAAAAAAAAGGCATCATTTAAAACCCATATCTGAACTAGATGATAGTAGATTATATTTACCGCTCTTCTGACTCCTTTATCCTTAATAGAACCACAAAACAACAGCCTGAATAATACGCAACTGCAGATTAGGTGAGCAAGAACAGACTTTTATTACAAAGGAAATTACAAGGCTAATTTGCATTGACTGGTTTAAACAACAGTCTACCAACCACACTAATCGAGAAAATATTACGCATAGAGAGAAATGGAAGGGATGAGGCTAAGATAATGCTTTTTTCACATTCTTATTTCAGAATCATGATATCTTGAAATGGATTGTCAGATGTGTTAATGGGCCTTACTATTTCATTTTAACACTAAATACCCTCCCCAAAAAAATGTGTTTCTGGAAACTACGCTTTATAGGAGGCTTCCATAAGCCCAAACCCAATAATTGTTAGCTACACAAGAGGCATGGAGCACATTAAAAGCCAGCAAGAGAAAGGTGCATTTAGTAGACCGGGGATTTCATAATAAATATTGCTATGAGGAATGAGGTATAACAAAAATTAAAGCAATCAGCTGTAGACAAAATACTAATATTTAATAAAAACATACACAGCTTAGAGAAAATGGGGGAAACAATACATACTAGAAGCAATAGAGAGAATATTAATAGCTGTTTCACCATTTCTGTGTAAGCCCTGACATGTTATCTGTCACCTTCATGGGATTCAGAATGTCTTTTTCTCATTTTGGATCTTGGCCTATGATGATATTCTTTAGACTGTGCCATCTACTCATGTGGTTTAACAATTTGTACTGTCAACCAGTCTATGTACATATATTTTTAAGAGATCTTTGGCTTCTGTTAGTGGAGCCATTTCCAGATTAGAGAATAAAACAAAGGGGAAACTTTCTGATCCAATGTTAAAAAACAAACAACACCCAACACACACACACACACACACACAAAACACCTCCACAAACATACACAATCCTCTCTAGAATTAGAACAAGGTAAATATATTTAGACAAGATAAATAGATGCCATGATCATTACCTATAACCTATGTATTTAAGGATGTCAGCCATCATGCAACAGAGACAAACAAGGGCAAAAAATGTCAGGGATGTTACTCAAGCTGCCCACGTTAAAGTATTCTGTAAGAGGTCATCAGTAAATTTTAAAACAGTGCCCGATTACTCTTTTTCTGTGCTCAGTTACTGATGCTATCTGCCAAGATATAGTCAAACTGTGTAAATAAATAAACCAATAAAGCCCTTGGAGAAAAGTCCTTAATCTACAACACAGTGGTTTTATAACTTGGAAGAAAAAAAAAACTTTGAAAAATAAACTTCAGCAAAATAATGCTAGGAATGATGTTCATCCTTCTACCTATGGAGTTGACAAAAGCACAGGAAGTGGGTTCATTAATTTTGCAAAATATTGCTTAGTCAAACTTGATACTATTTTGGAGACTAAGACAGTTATGGTCTCCGTCCTCATGGAGCTTCTGGTCTAGTATAGTATTTCTTAATATCTTTCCTTTAATGTCTAGGCAATATGTATATTAGCCAAACAATCATCCATTCTTGCAAACTCTGCCTAGAAAGTAAAGAGTAAGAGCATGTACGGTGGAAAATAATGTTGGAAAGGCAGGGAATCTGAAGTTCCAAGTATAACCTCATCTAAGTGGCAGTCCTCAATTTCTCAATGATTACTATCACAAATATAATTTTAAAAAATTTCTTCCTCCATTAGAACATGTTATAAAAAGAAAAATTACTAGAAATTTTGAAAAAAATGCTGAATATAGTTTAATTCATTTAAATTGACTTATTCAACAAACTTTGGTTATATGCCCCTTAGACCCAAGAAGAAAATCATCATGGCCCAGCCTACTTTTTACAAATAGGATGTAGTATACTCACAGGAAATCTTAATGAAAGGCAAAAATTACAAACGTGATTATAAAAGTAAAGTACATTAGGATGGGTCCTTAGATGTTGAAATGGATTGTTTTGACTGGAGAAACTGACCTTGGGCTGAACCTTGATATATAGGTAAGATTTGATGTGAGGAAATGGCAAAGGTATTCTTTGGGAGGGAAAAAAATAGACACATAGTAAAAAAAAAATAAATAAATAAAAGTCCCCATATAGCCAATTAGATAGCTTGATTCTTCTTGATTCTTCAGATTTTCCTAAATACTTTTTATGATCCATAAATAACTAGGAACTCAGGATCCTGAGATACCTGATAGGAACACTGAGACACAGGCTGGAATTAGATTGGGGGACCAGATTATGACTGATCTTGATAGAAAATTAATGACTCTAAACTTTTTTAAGCAAGAAGAATGTTGAAACTTTTGACTGTAGTCAGAACTGGTCCTAAGAAAGATTAATTTAGTAGCCTTTGCCCAGTCAGTTAGAGATAAGGGAAAGACTGGTAGAAAGGTCTGGCAAGAATTAGGCTAGAAGTAATGAAGGTAGTAAGGTTTGCAGTGATCCGAAAATTAAAAAACTTGACAGTGGAATGGATTTAGGGGCTAAGGAAAAGAAAAGAGTCCAAATGTCTGCCATATTTCAAAGTTAAGTAACTGGGAGAGTGGTATGACAAAAATTAGTAGGATGCTGGAAAATGTTTAGCTTTCAGAAAAAGGGAAGAAAGAAATGAGAGGAAGAAGGAGAGGAGAAAGAACAAAGAAAACAAAGCCCTGATTTGTAGTTTTTGCCTTTATCTGTAGTATAAATGCTCCCACCATGGCTGACTTTGGGATTGGGAAAAAAATGCCCACAATGAGTCTTCATAAACTGGTATGAGTCAGGTCTAGCACAACACTGCCAGAAAAGGACACAGAGAAGTAATGGGACATCTGAGAAGGATATTGGGGACCTCAGCTTTGGACATACTGAACTGAAGTGATTGATAGGAATATCTAAAGTGGTAATGTTCAGCAAATAGTTAGAAATTCAGGATTATAATCTAGTGGAAAACTCGGTTGAAAATAGAGGTTATAAATTATTTTTGCATAGAAGTAATACTCAAGGTACACAGTATAAATCCAAAGAAGATATTGCAGGGAGGAAAAAGATATTATGACAGAATCATAGAAAACACCTGTATTTGGTGTAATCAATTCATTTTTTGCTGATGTAACAAAAAACTCAAAGCATGAGGGCTTCCTATGGAAAAGAGGCTTGTTGAGTTTGAAGCTTGGAGCTTGAAGAGCAGGGCACCAACATCTGTTCAGGACCTTCTTGGCTGTTCACAATATGGCATCATGGCTAGCACATGCAAGGTAAGTAGCCAGAGATGTTTAGGGATCAGGGATTAGACTTCTTATTTTATAACTTCTCACTCTCTGAGAATGAGCTCCCTCTCACTACCTTTCCAGGGCCATGCCTCCACCCTAATCATTTCCCACCAGGCTCCATTTGTTAAAGTTTCCACCACCTTTCAACATCACCCACAGTGGGTCTCAACATTTGAACCTTTGGGGGACAAACAACATTAAAATCATAACATTTGGGGAGCAAAAGGAGACAAAAAGAATAATTGTTTAGAGAGGTAGGAGGCAAATCAGATATTTATATTCTGGAAACCTAAGAAGAAGGAAAAAAAACAACACTTTAAGAGATCTTGGTTAGTGTCAAAAAAGGAAATCAAGGAGAATAAAGTTGAAAGAAAAGTCATTGAGATGAGTCCCTGAACCACTGGGACTCTGGAAGAAGCAGTTCCAGCAGAGTTATGGGCTAGAAGAGAGTTTTAGCTGTGTATATATTCTTATTTTCCCAAAATATTTGGCAGTGAAAAGAATAAGAAAATGGTAGCATACTTGTTTTTTCTTTTTTTTTAAGCTACTATGCTATTATTATTTCAATGGAAATTAAGCTGCAGGATTAGAAGAAAAGTACTAGTAGCAAAAATGGATTTATCCCAAAGTCCAATCTTGCAGACCTATTGGGACTGACCCTTGGGCTGCTCATTATTTGCCATGAACTTGCTTAGTCAGACCACTTGGGAGAAGAAAGACGCTCATGGACAGCTGTGACCAAGTAAACAGAAGCAGTGGAATGAGCCAGCAGGAATCTCATGAAGAGGAAGAATATGAAAAAACAGTTGCTTTATGAAAAATATGGAGGCACAGGGCCGGGGGGGGGGGGGGGAGGATGCAATGCCAAGAACAAATATCTGAACAAATAAATTTTTCTAGAATTTGTGTTGTTCAGCCAACTTAATGCTTGCTACAACAA
The DNA here is from genome assembly GCF_964194105.1 of Spermophilus citellus. Lineage (NCBI taxonomy): Eukaryota > Metazoa > Chordata > Mammalia > Rodentia > Sciuridae > Spermophilus > Spermophilus citellus. The sequence goes on along the minus strand of NC_138191.1, from coordinate 63,659,178 downwards.
CACTGTCTTCCGAACCCACGAGTCTAATTTCCCAAGCCATTCTATGTGCTGATTTCTTCTTGCCTCAAAGAGTTGCTTTCTCCATTTCCACCTGTCCTGATTCTACCCTCAATGTGAGGCTGAGCCCACCTTTCCTGCTTTATGTCTTCACTTTCTTATCAAGTTGCTCAGACTGGGTACTCCTTTTTGCTATTCAACAGATGATGAAGGGCAATAAGTTCTATTGGGTACCTACTATTTTCCCCAAAGATTTGGCAGTGAGAAGAATAAGAAAATGGTAGCATACTTGTTTTTTCTTTTCTTTTTTTTTTTTTTAGCTACTATGCTATTATTATTTCAATTGCAAGCAATAAACACATGTTGACACAGTTATTTCTAGTCTTCCATTTTATTGTGATTGTACTATGTGTTCATTGGCTGAATGAAGATCTTGTCTCTTCCTTGTATAAACCTCTCCACCCTACATTATTCACAATATTGGAGGTTGACAAAATATACTTGATGCTTTTTCAATTAGATTGAAACTTAAAACATTTTTATTGAAATCCTCCTAGTACTATATGAAAACTATTGTGTAGCTCAAGATAAACTATAGTCTATCTTTATTTTAAAGTATTTTGTTTTTAAAAAGTAAGTTCTACAGAAAAGGAATGGATCTCTAAGAAATTAATTTGAAAACCGAGTGGAAGACAAAGTAATTTCTCACTATCATCAGTTTCAACTATAACAAGGATAAGCCTTTTTGAAGAAATTAATTGACCCTCCTTTTATTCAGCCAGAGGCATCTGTTATCTCAGGAAGGACTTGGATTATTAAAACAGGAATACAAAGAGGGAAAAAGAGTTATTGTTCATGTTTTTTATTTAATCATCAGTGTGTAGTGAGACAAAAATCTTGTGAATCGAGATTTGTGGTAACTGAAAGCATGTTTCTAAGTTCTAGGAGCTATTTATGTATACAAATTAAGTCTTGGAGGAATGAAAATAGGCTTCAGTGTAGAGCAGAAAAGAACTAGATGTGAGGAAATCGCAACTTAAACCAAAAGCAAGACAAAGATACAGTCCTGAGAGTGGTTCTGAGAGAATTCAAGGGAGGGGAAGTAAGAATTCAAATTGAATGTCCTGGCTTTTCCCTTAGGAAAATGCAAAAGGTAAAAGGGAAGGAAGTTAGGTTTGAAACACTGGGAGGAAAAAAAAAATGATTCTCAGTACTTAATGTTTCAGGCCGCAGCTCAGAAAAATTATAGTCTCTGGAAAAAAGCAAAAAAAAAAAAAAAAAAAAAAAAATTCAGAGGCTACATTATGCCACTTATGTTTTTTTTTTTTTTTTTTTTTAGAAATTGTTGGCCTGTATTTAATCAAAAAGAGGGGCTAAGAAGAACCTTCACAGGTAGTTCACATCAACCCTGGGGCAACTGAAAGGTCAGGATGACCTATTATGGCAGAGAAAAGGTGGGTATGGAAGAGATCTGTAAGTCACCTTATGAATCTAGGAGGCTCAAACAACTGGTTGAACTACCATGAAACAGACCTTCAATGGAACCACCATGGTGAGGCTAAGAGCAGATGAAAGGCAGCTGACCAGAGGTTCTGCAGAGACCATAAGAGCTGAGATAAGGCAGTGAAGACTGAGCAGGACATTTCCTTGAAATTCACCAGACATATATCAGCAATGGCATTATGTCCATCCCTCCAACCACTCAAAAGGAAAGCAGTACCAGCAACAATTCAGTGGCACTAGAGCCAGATGCTAGTGACTAGAGAAGACCATGATGCTTTTGTCAGATCATAGACCAGCAAAAATGATATGGACAGCATGCAGACCTCCTTCCTCTTTGCAAGGATACAGTTTCAACTATAACAAGGATAAGCCTTTTTGAAGAAATTAATTGACACTACCTTGAGAAATAGGAAAGAAAGGAGAGAAATATCACAAAGAAGCAGCTAGACTATGAATTAATTGGTATTTACCCAAAACACTTTGTTTTAAATGCAGAAGTTTGGGATTATTTATTTGAATGCTTAGACTGATATTGGAAAGTAAGTATCAAACTTTTTTTTTTTCTTTTTGCACTGGTTGAATTACAGTCCACAGATTTTGATATCCAAACTAACAGGGGAGGAACAAAAATGTTGGAAAATATGATTTGTTGAGATCATTTTTTAGGTTGCCATGATATCTATCTGTCATTTATAATCTTGCAGAGAAAGGTAGTAAAAACAAATAAATGAAAAGAAAGCAATGTTTCCTTTGCATGACACAGTAAAGAGAGAAACTTCCAGGAAACTCAGTACAGTCCAAAGAATTCTCAGCATCTCAAGCATCACTTATAAGTAGAAGAAGTTTATTTTCTAAAAAAAGGAGGTTTAAGTAGTAGATTAAAGTAAATTTTATTGACAAAAAATAATACGTGTCTAGAGAGTTGTGCTCATTTAAATAAATCTTGCTCTAAAATTGATTATTTTAAGACTATGGAAATGCTAAAATTTATCATTGTATTTATATTACTCTTTTAACAAATGTTTTATCTTACAGGAAAAAGTTAATGGGACAAAAACACACTGTATGAAATTCAGAAGTTTCTGACTATACACTCTTTGTTTAATGGACTCATATTCATCAGCCAGAGATGTCACCAACACCTGTTGGTGGTCACCCAGAGGGGAGATGCCATTTCCAGGATGATTCACAAAGTTATTAGGTGACAACAAATATCATATAGTAAAGACATGATTTTGTAAGTGATTTATGTAGGATATTCTTGTTATTGTAGATGTTAAAGAATCTTGTCAAATTTGAAGGAGTTTTTTAAATTATGAAAATAAAACATTACCTGAAATTACTTCTTGCTGACAGAATTATTATTTTTTTTAAAGAGAGAGAGAGAGAGAGAGAGAGAGAGAGAGAGAATTTTAATATTTATTTTTTAGTTTTCGGCGGACAAAACATCTTTGTTGGTATGTGGTGCTGAGGATGGAACCCGGGCCGCACGCATGCCAGGCGAGCGCGCTACCGCTTGAGCCACATCCCCAGCCCTGACAGAATTATTGTGATTTATTGAAAACAAAATTTTGGTGCAGGCAGTGAAAAAATGTATATCTATGTTACATTGTGTCTTCCCAAGTATTTGAAAAAGTCATTCATATTTATTGACATATTGTTTTCCTTAAAAAAATGGAACTATTAGTTCTGCAAAAACCTTAGCACCACCAATATCTTTAATTTCAAGAATAAAAATATTAAAATAACTTTGATAACTATGTCCTCCTCTTTAAAATGTGCTTCCCCCCTAAGAAACATGAAAAATTTTGTAGATTGAGCTTCACCCTAAAAATAAATAAATACTTTATCCTGGTTGTGCCATAGGCAATGAGACTTTAGATTGTTATTGATTTTACCCTATAGGTTTGTAGTGCTCTTGTAGGGTTCCAAGACCTCTCCTTTGTGGGGAAAGATAATGTTAACAGATCCCACTATCAACAATATGCCACCCATGAACAATTTGTTGTAATTAAGACATTTGTAGTTTAGTCTCAATGTACAGAAATGTTGGATTCAATTATTATCTAAAATATAATCAGTAGTTTTTTAAAAAGGGTTATAGTTTCTCATGGTGGACAATAAATTGGAGGTGAGGCATAGGAGGATATGCTGAGGAGGTAGGATGTGAGGATATAAAGTTAATATATCTTAGGAAGTATGAAGGAGAAATCTAGTGAAGAGGGTTAGTAGCAAGAGAATAGACAGGAAGTAATTTAGGGTAGGCAATGACAGTAGAGTACAGAAAACAAACGCACATATGTATTTAGAAAAATACAGATGTTGAAACATTAAAATTTGGAGGGGAAAAGAAAAATGAAAGAAGGAAAAGAAAAAGAAAAAAGGGGGGGCATACACAACACCTCAATATTATATTATTCAGATGACTCAGTCCTCAAAGTCCTATTTCATGCAAAGTTCTTGGTTTCACATATATTGGGGATATGAGGGCCGGAGGATAGAGGGGTAGAAGAGGAAAAACAAACAAACAAACAAACAAAAAACTCAAAGGAAGAAACTGGGATTGTAGCTAGCTTTAGAGATTCTTACCTTTCCTGCTTCTCTTCTCATCCAATAGGTGGGGTCATCTGTTGTAAGCTGGTGTCTCTACCCTCCATATGGTGCAGGTAATCAGGGTGGGAAGACTGGTCCTGGTGCAGGGTGCCTGGATGCAGGGAGAGGCACCTGCCAGTCCCTGCAGAAAGAATGCACCTCATGGGTCTCTGTTTGGGACCGCTCGCTTGTATGACGTGAGTGCCCGGTACTATCTCCCTCTCTTGCCTGGAGATTTCCCAGTTCCTGGTCTCTCTGTTAGGCTCCAAATTTTAGCCCTGTTTCCCTCTCCCCTAGCAGTTCCCAATTGAGGAAACTCACCCCGGGCTCCCATAGGCAGCTCCCTGGTCGCACTGCACACCTGTACTGGGCAGCTACTGTGTTGGGTTACCGCCACTGGGGAGGGGGGAAGGTTGGAAATTGGTACCTGGCCGCTGGAGATCTGATCTGGGAATTGCCTTCACCTAATATGATGAGAATGTTGAGCCAAGATGGCGGAAGCCTGCTTTCAGTGCGGGGAGCCTGGTGAGGTAGGGGGAGCCTGGTGAGGTGGGTGGTGAGGTGGGGGAGCCTGGTGAGGTTGGGGAGCCTGGTGAGGTGGGGGGAGCTGGGCAATGGCCTTGTGCTGTGGGTAGGTAGCAGCTGAGTGACTTGCATGGGAGTGGAGTGAAGTCTTGGTGATCTGCAGATGTTTTGATAGGTGATTCTGCTAAGGCACTCCGGACCCTTGCATGGGCTGGAAATTGGGACTTTGGGTCCTGCTTGAATGCCAGGCATCCTACTGGACCACTGAGGCCTGTGCAGGATCACAGTGCTGGTGATTTCTGTGGAGAGCAGCTATATAGAGGTCCTCAACACTCTCAGAGATGCAGTATTCCAACTCGGTGAGATCTGAATCACAGAGCAACACAGAATGCTGCCTCCCTCTGGTCCGCCATCTTGAAGAGCCTTTCAGTTCTTCCAGGTTGACTCTGCAGCAGTGGGTTGGGTAGGACACAAAATTTTAAACTATTTAAGTAAGACCTAAAACATTAAAAGAAAAAAAGATACATAGAGTAACATGGAGTTGCAAATATATTCAAATTTGCTCCTTAGTAATCAAAGGAGAATAAGGAAAAACAAAATTTCAAATTTCTGCCCATTAAATTTGGTGGAAATTTTTCTGGTTGTTTCTGGTTGTTTCTTTATGTTAATACTGATACTTGCCACCAAGCAATGAGTTAGGTCTCCCCTCCATGGTTGGAAGAACCATAATTGGTGCAATCTTCCTGTAAAGCATTTTGAAAATATGCATGGAATGTCTGCAAATATTCATAGGGCTGAAAATAGAGTCTCCATAGCTGAGGATCCATCCTAAATATGTAAAGTTAAATCAATGCTCCAGATACAATCATTTTCATTTTCATTACGTATTTACCATAGCATTGTATTTGAGTGGGATGGGTAAAGAATAGCTCCAAATGTTACTTTAAGGTTAATTCTAAGTGGTGAAATCATATGTGACTTTATATTATGTCCTTTTAAAATTTCTCTGAATTTTGCAAATTTTTCACCATTAGTTTTTAAATCAGAAAAAGTAAAAATTATTAAGCCCAATGACAAAAATAGATCTTAAAAACCTCATCCCTATTATATTGTACAAATAAAATTTATCCCCCAAATTTCTATTTGAATGCAATATTGTATTTGATTTTTTCATGCAAATTAAAATGAAGTTCAGAAAACTTCAAAAAACCATGTTAGATACTACCCCCCAAATCAAGAGTATTGTAAATAATACTTCTTATTTTATAGAAATATACAGTTCTCAAAGCAGTTAGATATATATGAATCATCTGCTTTTTTTTTTTGCCCACTCAAGCTGTTTTTAATATAGAATCAGAGAACCTGAGTTGGAAGGAACCCTGGGAGCCAACCAATTGAAATCCCTCTTAGTGCAAGAGAATTATTATAACTCCCTGAGAAATGTTTCTTTCAAGCATGTTTCTAAAGCTTATAACACCACAAGTCATTTTCATTTTCTGGACAGTTTTGATTGTTATAAAGTATTTCCTACACTGAATGAAAACAGGTCAAAAGAGTCTAGTAGTTATTTATTCCACATTTCTTTATGTGAAAAGACATAGACTGTCCCTGTCCTGAGCTTCCATTTCTGCCACAAATTAAGGAAGACAGCTGGAAGCTAGAGCTGGGATTCTAGAAGTGTGGTCCACAGATCACCTACATCAAACCACCTGAGAACCTTTTGTGAAACAGATTTCTAAGTTTTCCCTGAACACAACTATCTGGAGGTAGAGTCCAGGAATACCCCTTTCCACGAGCTTTCTAATAGAATTTTAGGTGTTTGTATGGGCAGAAGGCCTTGCAGGAAAGAAATAAGCTATTCTGAGAATGTTGCTTGCTTTTATTTGTAGATTCTGGCTTTCGTCCTCCACTGGCCAGCACCAAACTGGTCATTTCTTGCAGCATTAAGCCTCATGTTAAACTGCTTCATTCAACAACCACTGTGTACCATGCCAGACACTCCATCAAAGGCTGGGGATAAACATATGAAGAACGCGTGGTCTATGCAGGTGAGAAGCTCATTGCAGAGCATAGCAGCAACCTGTGGTCAACCTGGCTGAGAATGGTTGGCCATTTCTGGTATCAAAATTTGATGATATTTTTTCCCCTTGTTAACTTGCTTTGGTAAGGAAGATCAATTGGAAGGTTCTTATATTAGAATAGACTAAGATTTATTTTTATAATTGGACCCTGATGTTCACAATGGGTTCTTTCTGATTTGGAGAATTAGTCCCTTGAGGAATTTCCCCATATTTGCCTGGAGGATTTTCAAAACCTTTATGCATTTTTTTTTTAATTTTTATCTGGTGAATATACATTCTTTTGCTTTGTTTCAATGAGGTAAAATTAACATCACGTAAAATTAACCCCTTTAAAGTAAACAATTCAGTGACATTCATAATGTTATATGACGAGGACTACTACCTCTATTTAGTTCCCAACATTTTAATAATCAAAAGGAAGTCCCAGACATATTGAGGAATTCATTCCCATCCTTCCTTCTTTGAATATTTTTGATGGTTCCTCTTTTGGTTAATTTTCACACCTCTCCACTACCTGCCCACTTAAGGCTTCTCAATATGGAGACATTGTTTTTGGTCTTGTCAGCAGTGTTCTGGAAATGTTCTACATCGTGGGCAGCTGATAGCATCTCAATTTTTCCTTCTATCATGAACACTTAACTACTAGACTGTCAGATGGTAGTGAAACACTTTTGTGATGGTAATACCATAAGTTATTTCAATTATAAAAGTAATGCACATGTTTGGTAAACATTTAAATAACATATAAATAAAGTAAAAGGTGGAGTTTACCAAAGTGATTACTAGTAATAATTTGCCATGTAGCATTGCACATATTTCTTGATTCAGTTATTGCCTATCCCCTCCCCCAAATTTTCATATTTATCATATACTTATATCAATAGAGTTTTATAACTTGTTCATTAATTTTATATTTAACTTATTCATTTATCCTTTCAATCAATATTTATTGAGCGCTTATTAGAAGTCAAAAATTCTTCTAGTAAATGAGGATAGAGGATGAATAAATATCCATATGAGCATCTGTCAGCTCATTACTTGAAATAAATAGGTAGACATCATTCCATCACCTAAATGTGCTGCAATTTAACACAATTTATTTAACCATTTTCTATGGGTGGAAAGAATTCTTTTAACTAATATTTATTAAATACTTACCACATATGAAGCACTAGACTGAGATGAGGAGTACATTTGCTTCTTGTTTTTATAACTGAAATTCAAATCAAATAGTATTGTGTAATAAAAATAACCTCTCTTTTGTACCTAAAGCCAAGTTAGGTTTTTAGGAAGCTGTGGGTGAAAGAGACACACTCATTTCAACTACGTGCTCAGAACTATGGGGAATACATTAACCCCTCCCTTTAAGATCATATAGCAGAAAAAAATAATCAAAATAATTAAAACCTTCCTGGCAGGGGCACTAACCATTCAAATGGACACCTGACCAATGAGAAAAGGTACACATTATTTTAAAAAATGAATGCCTATCAGTTTAGGTATACACCCTGGTAAGCACTGTAGGGGTAGCCAAACCACAGTTCAGTTGAATCTTTTCCACACCTTTGTGTATATGTGATTTGTTTGCTTTGTTTTGTGGAAAATGGGCAATATTTGTGTTTTTTCATTTACATATTTGGCTATGTAGAAACCCCAGGGAATGAATCATTCTGGATAGTTGAAAATTTTAATCATTTTTGATGGAAATCTTTCTAAAATGGATTTCACACTTCTCTGCCTTCTTAAACAGAGTAGATGGAATGTAATTAATCTCTTTTTGATGACTTGGTTTTATCATTATGAACATTAATGACTCTGCTGTGCTATCCAGAGATGACATCTTCGACACCAATTGTGGAATGTAGGATGGTCTGTGGTCTGAATATTTCTGTCTAGATTATATTCTTTCCTTGCTGGTGGACTATCAGTTGCCACTCTTGCCATTAACAGTGAAGCAGCATGATGTAACTACAAAGAGGTGGACTTAGGAGGAAGAGAAAGCTGTATAAAAATCCAAGCTTTTCATTTGGGGTCACTTATACCCTGACCTCAATATCATTATCTGCAAAATGAACACAGCAATATATCTAAGGGTGATGTATTAAGCATTAAATCATAGGTCTTATGCATAAAGAAAAGTAAACCAATGTTAGTTCCTATCCAGTATAAAAATCTTACTTATAAAAATAACTTTCCTGACTACATTGTGTGGTTACTACTCTGCTGTGGCACCAAAAGCTGGACAGTAAGTTTGATAGGGTTATGTACAAATGAAATTAATGAAATTTGGGGGAGATGAGGCACTGAGAGTTCTCAGTTGGATTCCATATAGATGGTGTGATGTTGATTTTGGGTACTCAGATGTGCAGGTTACTTCTTGATTCCTAAAAAAGGTATACCTCTAGAAAATAGAGTTCTGAAGGGAGCAATGCAACTTAGATATTTTCAGGTCCATATATTACATAGAAATATCTTATATCGGTTTGAATATACCCTCATAAGTTATAAAGTTGGTTTAGCTTGAATCTGGTATAGTTATAAAATACCTACCTCGTGCTAAGTATGTTTCTAGGTGCCATGGATGAAGTAGTAAAATAGAA